>NC_134402.1:183223744-183539185 GCF_038048845.1 Mixophyes fleayi | reverse complement strand
CTGCCTTGACCATTTGTTGTGGCTGCTCTTC
This sequence comes from Mixophyes fleayi, assembly GCF_038048845.1. Taxonomy (NCBI): domain Eukaryota; kingdom Metazoa; phylum Chordata; class Amphibia; order Anura; family Limnodynastidae; genus Mixophyes; species Mixophyes fleayi. Next base: position 183,539,154 of record NC_134402.1, on the reverse strand, counting down.
TCAATGTCAATTGATCTGCAGTTGCTTATTTGTATTGCCTTATTTTTTAAAATAATGCATATTACACTGCTGCTTCCGTGCACGGTTGCCATTTGCTGATAATGTTTTACCTTTCAGAGATCCTTGATGACATCATTTTAGAAACCGTTTCTTGCGAAAAAATATCAAGTAGAGTAATCCTGGTCACTGAAACGCCTGCTAAAGGAAACAATGCATAGAATCACCTCCCCTATAACGACACTGAGGTTTCTTCATGCAGCCATTCATCATAATTATAGGCATCCAGGGCAGTCCAGCATTTTTATACATGACTCTGACCATGCTGGGATGTTATTTGCTCAATTAACACATCAGCCACACCTGTATGGAGGCCCCCTGCTTTCAGTATGCTTGTTGCCCCTCATTCATACAGGTGTTTCCACTTCTTAATCTACTACCTGTATATTATAAACAAAATACATATACTTTCCAAAAAAAACAAACATAGCAATTATATAATATATACAATTCCTTGTCTGTGTTGGCCTAAGAAATAGATTTGGAATAAATAGGCATTAGAATAGATGGGGTGCAAAATGAAAACGTTGCTTACAGTCTTCTGCAAAATATTAAAAATTCATCACCCTTATTTTTTTAGGTACCTATAGCATGTGGTATAAATACAACATCTGAGATGCTTAATAAATTTGTACCTATTGCAGTCCTTCTGAAGTTCATTTCCTTTCGTGTTTTCGTCATCTTTAGGTTCATATTTCACTGCCTGTAGAAATATCAGATGTCACCTTATTTCGAAATGAATGTGTTGCCTGACGTGGAGGAGGTTTACAAAGCTACTGAACTATATATATATATATATATATATATATATATATATATATATATATACACATACACACACACATCTGCGCACACACACACACACATATATATATATATATATATATATATATATATATATATATATATATGTATATATATATATATATATGTATATGCATATACATATACATACACACACAACTACCACAACATGAAAACCACTGAGGAGTGATGTAAGTAACATTGATCACCTTGTTGCAATGGCATATGTAAAGTGGTGGGATATATTAGGCAGCAAGTGAACAGTCAGTCTTGAAGTTGATGTGTTGGAAGCAGGAAAAATGGGCAAGCGTAAAGATCTGAGCGACTTTTGACAAGGGTCAAATTGTAAAGACAAGATGACTGGGTCAGAGCATCTCCAAATGATAGATCTTGTGGGGTGTTCACAGTATGCAATTAGTACATGCCAAAAGAAGTCCAAGGAAGGACAACCGGTGAAATGACGACAGGGTCATGGGCGCCCAAGGCTCATTGTTGCGCGTGGGGAGCAAAGGCTAGCCTGTCTGGTCCAAACCCACAGAAAAATTACTGTAGCACAAAGTGCTAAACAGTTAATGCTGTGATAGAGAGGTGTCAGAAGACACAATGCATTGCAGCTTGATGATTATAGAGCTGCATTGCCGCAGACTGGTCAGAGTGCCTATGACCACACCTGTCCACACTGAAAGCACTACAATGAGCATGTCAGCACCAGAACTGGACCATGGAGCAATAGAAGAAAGTGACCTGGTCTCAGTGTCGGACTGGGACATGAAGGGCCCACCGGGGGAAATGCAGCGGTAGGGGCCCACTACAATGGGGTGTGGCCAACTGTAAGAGGGGTTGTGGTCAGTCATTAAAGGGGATGGGGTCAGGCCATGGAGGACAACGTATAGCACCTTAGTATGGTCCATAAAGAAAAAGAGGACATTTGCAGTGAGGAGCCGCGAAGGAAAAGACAGAAGAGAAGAAAGAAGTCAATAGGAAAGTAAGTGAAGGGGAGCAAATGCAGCATGGAGGGCACTGTGTGAAACAGGGGAGACAGGGAAAGGGGAGGGATGAATTGAATACAATCAATCATCATCAGCTATTTGTGTGCTGTCCATTCTTTGTGGTTAGTGTTCTCTCCCCTCATAGTGTACACAGAAAACAAATGTTATACTACAGTACTAGAGATCAACCATTCATCATATGAAAACCACAATATAAGGGTATAGACTAAAAATTAATATATCCATGAAGCACTATGGAGACCACAAAATTATTAGCATAAAAATATATGCACATTTAAAATATTACATAAATCTAATTACACTCTAGACACTGGCAAATAAAAACAGGACTCTAAAAAATGATCTACCCACAAAATGTACACTCAATAATAATCCAATGCCACTACAAAGGACAAAAGCAAAACATTAATATTAAAGCATATAGCAGATGCAATCCTATAAGGACCTAACTGTCTGAATGTGTTTTATTCTGATTAAGATATGCTTCTATAGGGAATAGAGTCCCACAATTGATTGAAAACAAATAAACATGGAACATGATATAAACAGTGAATTTGGTTACTAGTTTATTAGGAATCCATTCATTGGTCAGCTGCAATAGGATCCTTTTATAGAGGCACTGAAGACGTATATTGCAATGAAGCCATTCTAATTTATCTCCCTCCCTCCGAGGTCACACAGTGGAGAGCTCTAGAGAAGTTTGCACGATTTATTACTTACTGATTACACGGACTCACACTGCAGTTAGGATGGCAACTTTATGACTACAGGACGCCTGCAACTACAGCAGAAGGAGTAATCTGAGATCTGTGTCACTGTGAAGCATTTCTGCCTCTCTCTGTCTCAGGAGCAGGAAGTGTTCTCACGTGCTGGCTGTAGGAAGGGATTTATTAGTTTGACAGTCTCCGTTTCATATGTAGACTGACCGCAACTCGGTAATTCTCTGCTCTGCCTCACCAACAAAGAGGGCGGGGTTATCAGGCAACAGGGCCTCCCGGGGGATACCCCGGCTCCCCGGCAGGCCAGTCCGACACTGCCTGGTCTGTTGAATCACATTTTCTTTTACATCATGTGGATGGCTGCGTGCTTGTGCATCATTTACCTGGGAAAGAGGTGGCACCAGGATGCACTATGGAAAGAATGCAAGCTGGCAGATGCAGTGTGATGCACTGAACAATGGTCTGCTGGGAAACCTTTTGGTCCCGGCATTCATGTAAATGTTACTTTGACACAAACGACCTATCTAAACATTGTTGCAGACCAAATACATCCATTTATGGCAATGCTATACCCTGATGGCAGCGGCCTCTTTTAGCAAGATAATTTGGCCTGCCACACAGCAAAAATTGTTCAGGAATAGTTTGAGGAACATGACAAAGAGTTAAAGTTGTTGACTTGGCTTTCAAATTCCCCATATCTCAATTCGATCAAGCATATATCGGATGTACTGGAAAAATAAAGTCCAAGTTATGGAGGTCCCACCTCGAAACCTAAAGGATCTGCTGCTAACATCTTGGTGCCAGATACCACCGGACACCTTCAGAGGTCTTCTGGAGCCCATCCCTTGATGGGTCAGAGCTGTTCTGGCAGCACGAAGAGGACCTACATAATATTAGGCAGGTGGTTTTAATGTTTAGGCTGATCAATGAATATATTTTGGTGAAACAAGGATATGTGGATTATATGCAAATTTTGTTCAAATTAGGATTATTTTAATCCCTAAGTATATTTATTTGGTGTAATGTTAACTGGTATGTATAATGACTCTATCACCATTAAATAGGAGCCTTTTTGGTAGTAATGTGGAATTGGAGAGGGCCTGGCAAAGCTACTAGGCTGCATGCCACTAGTAGATGGGAGGAACTAAAATTTTTGGCCCCTTTACTAAAAGCTCACTGTCCAATAGAAAGATCTCAAGTTTCCAGGCTTTCACCCAATAATGATAACCAGTCCAGGCTTGCTAGCACAGAGGACTCTTAATTATTGAGGGAGTTGCAACCACAGTTAGTTCATTTTCTTGTAGTAATAATAAATATGTGCTAGTCTGGCTGTTAAAGCAGGACAGAACTGGGGATTGTGGAACCATGGACCAGTTTAAACAGATTAATCCATTATTTAGAATTCTATGCTTCTAACAGCAGGACTAGATTCCATAGGAATTACTGAATCTCAAGACCTGCAAGATGACAAGATTTTCTCTTTGAGTTAGGGCTGCAGTGTTCCATCAATGAATAAGCAATGTAGGATAGATAATGGAGGTTTTCACTTCACCAAATTGCAGCAACTCGTTGCCAATACAAGACAATGAGATGCTAGTTAGCAGGCAGGAGTTTATTGGGGTGGTGTCTGGGGTTAGGGTGGACTTGTTTTTATTTTGTTTTGTAAAATCTTTCTGCTTTTACAGTGCGAGAGGCCAGTTTGTACTGTGGTATTTTGGAAATGCACACTTAGATACAATTTCATAATTGTGTGCATCCTAGTAGACATTATGATTGTGCTATTTTATTTCTACATATACTTTAACTTATATATAATGTAACAATTGAATAACAATCTGTCACATTTTACATTGTAGGCTATTTGCTGAAACAAAACTAAGCATGTTTTTTGATGGTCAATATACTATCAGAGCTTTGAGGGTCTTACATCAGTTTCTTACCATATTAATTACTGCAATCATATACATCACCCCATCAGAATGCAATAATAAAGTGCCTAGTAGCACCATATACCTTATTCCTTTTCAGCCTCCACGAATGGCTGGAGGTGTTTGATAATCCAGAGAGTGATCCCCTACCCACAGGATCCATGTAGCTACTGATTCCATTTTTACTGATCTGGATTTCTTCAGAGGTTCTGGAAGAAATAATGATGTGCTTCTGTCATTAAGCATACATTAAATGTAAATAAATTGATTTCTACAGAGTTTATGAGACTTGGATTTTAATTAATGCCAGGTGAACTATAGAATATTATTTTAGGAGAAAGTCAAACATCAAAAATGACAATTAAAGGGCTCATTCTGATTTGGGCATATGGATTTTTGTCTAGTGTGAAGCACACACATTTTTGCTGCACATGACCCCCCAAAAAAGTATGTTATTTTTTCACGCATCTTTTTAGAGCTTTCTTTTGCACGCATATGTGTCCAACATCATCCCATAAACATGCATACAGTCATTTTCATCCAAGTGACAATACACTTGGCCTCATTATCCCGGATAATGAAAATCACACCAAATACTATTAAATTGAATTTAATCAACCAGGGGGAAAGCCATGTATGCAAACGAAACACTCAGTCTGTGTGTGCACATTAGACCCACTAGTGATCGTTTTCTTTGCCCTGCCCACAAAATGATCCGATCTACCTAATTCTGTCATTTAGCGACCAGACCTCCACAAGTTGTCACATATGCAATTGATGATAAGTTAATGTACTTTAAGTCCACATTTTTATTGTTATACTTCAATTGAAGATGATTTGCAATTTATTTTTATTAACTTTTCTGCTGCAGGTTTCTAACGTATCTATTTGTGAGCTGGAGCTTCCAGCTAGCACGTATCAATTTATATTTAAAGATAGTAGTCTAACTAAGCTCTCATACCATCTCCTTTTCCTTATTTACTATAATAGTTACTAGAAGGCATACACAAGTACTGTCAGTTTTGTTTGTTTTTTGTCACAACAATGTTGCTGATATTTAGATAACAGTTAACCCTTAGTGATACAGAGACGCTAAAAAGGTTAACACTATTGCCGGACGTCTCTCATGAGATTTGCCTCTAGTCGGCCAGACCAGATTTGACATAAACAGACTAGACTGGTTGCATCAGAAATAGATTTTGAATTACAGTATGTTAACTACATGAGATTTGGCACATGTAACTTAATGTTTTAATGTTTTTTTTTGTAAGGCAAGGAATTTGCTTCCTATGTGTTACGTGATACCTTACCGTACAGCTTTCCATTCACTTATGTTGTTGTGGAATACAAATGTCAACTTCCTACAAATCAAAGTAGTATTTCTTATTCCTGTGATCCATGTGACTTGTGTCAAATTAAATCGTATGATAAAGTCAAAGGGTGCAATACGATGCAGAATTCAAGATACAGCAAGGAAAAGAAGTCACTTGCTAGTATAGCTAATCCAATAACATTTCCTATGTTACCGAATTTGTGGCTTGCAAGGTATATACGGGGTGTTATTCTAATATAGCATTTGAGGAACAATTTAGTACAGACTGGGACTGTAGAGCTTTGTGGGCTCCTAGTCTGCATACCTCTTTACATTCCTAATTGGAAAACTAACATTTTAGTCCACTCTGTGGAGCCACATCCATACATATCAAACCCACACCCGAAGACAGGTTAACACCCCAAATTACACACCCATGACCTTTTGTTGTGGGCACTGTCACTGTTTTCTCCTCCCTGCTTAGTAACCCTTTATTGCGTGTAGGGATACCAGATAAGCCATAAATCTGGAGTGGTGAAACATACATTCTGTATGGCTACATAGTGCGGGTATGCGGAATACATGTAGTGCCCAGTTGTTTCTCCTGAAACTGAACTGCACATTTGCATATTTTCCAAGGAACTATGCTAAAAATCTCCTTCTTAATAATCATAAAGCGTGCCTGCTTGATCCATACATTTCTGAAGCCCACTATACCTTTTGTCCAGCATCACAAGATGATGTTTATGTTTCCCCTTTTTTCTCATTATTCCAAACAGCAGCTCCTTTTGAGACGTTAATATCTGTTTGTCTTTTCGTAGATTTTCAAGTTGCAAGTGGAGTGATTTCTTTTCACTCTCAGATCCTTTCACATCATGTTCCAGCATCTGATTGTGCTGTTTCAGAGCAGACACTTCAAGATAAAGACTCTCATTAATCTGTTTTTAAATAAAAATACAGACATTTGACTGGTAACTTGTATTACACATATACATTATACAGGAAATCATTTCTGAAGACAAATTTACATCTGGTGACTTATTTATATCACAATACACTATGGTAATCATTTGCATGCCCACTAATCCTAAAGCATATTTTGATCTAATATGGAAAGATTATTTAATACACAGATGTGTAGAAAAAAATCCTTTATCACAACAGAAGTTAAGATCTCTTCTATGTATCTTAAAACAATGCAATACCCACTGTTATCTGCCCCCAAATGTTCCCCATGCCCCACAACATTTCCAATTGGAAAACCTATATTTTTTTTTGTCAAAACTACTGTATAGGTCTCAGTAGTTAAGGGATGTGTTGGCGACCCAGCTCCATGTTCATACCCTGAAACATCTTCATTTATAACCTGTTTAAAAACTACAAAAGACTGACATGGTAGTTTGGATTCAAAGATTGGTATGATTAAAAAATTAATTAAAAAAGTGAATGACATAAGATAAAAACAAAAATGTAAACAGCAAATGATCATGCTACAAATATTGATGCAAGTTACAGTTCTTCTGTAAATATGCACAGCCACGATGTTCGAAGGAACATTGCAACTAATTGAATATGCCCCTTAAAATCTAAAACATTATGTAATATCTATTTAACATCATACCTAAATTTCAAGTTCTCTGCCTCAATGTAATATAATCTTGACATGCTCTCATACAATCCCAATTACTGACCATATAACATCTGTAAAAGATGCCCCTTTCTTATACATGATGTCACCAAGGACTTGAATCTCACCCCAAAATGTCCTCATTTAATTGCAACAAGAATGCAGATGTCAGACTCATTTAGTCATCCTCTACTGCACAACTGTAACAATGATTCCACTGGTTCCTTGTGCCAATTTAAAATTCAAAATTATATACCCAAGTCATAAAGCCATTAAAAGTCTGCCCAGCCCTGTTTATACAACTTTTTCCTCTCACAGACTGACATGACACTAATCACGCATGTCTACAAGACTTCTCTAGAGTTGCACCTCTTCTGTGAAACTTTCTACCTCATCAATTTATCAGACTCCCTTCTAGTTGGTCAACCTTTGTGAGGTCTCCAAATAATTAAATGTTTAGAAAAATTTACTTTTAACTAAATTTTCCTCTTAGCTTCCTGCTCTCAGGCTTTGCTTTGTGAATACCAATGGTGAAAAAACATGTTTTCTCTCAAAAACAGAAACTCACGAAACTCTCTTATGGATAAGTAACATTAGGATTCTATACACTAGGTGCTGGTAATCTAAATTATTAAGCCATGGTTTAATATGCTTACAGTAACGTCCATAATATTAGTGCAGATGTCAATGATCATAATAAAGAACCAAGGACATTTACAAATAGAATGATAATGTGTAATTTTCGCTCATCATAGTATTCGTACATTAGCAACAGGGTTTGTTCTCCTCTGGCAACTTGATGCTGTTTCTTTTCTGAATAAAGATGCCCATACATGATGCAGATGCATCACTTTTGAGCTATCCATTAAGATTTTGCAAAACCACTAGATGCACATTCAATTCTATCACAGATGCAGTGAGCCTGTCCTAATCCAACTCATCACCACACATATCTTATTTGTGTCTGCCAGATCATAGTGATTGCTTTGGTCTACATTGACCGATTACACACATGTGCATCAGTCGCAAAAAGAAAAATACAAAATTAGTCTATTTCTCTGAGTCATTTCAGCTGGTAGACTGAACCTTTACAGTTGTTTTCACAGCCATGCCTTAATAATCAAACATTTTAGTCACCTGCTAAGATTAGATGGAAAATTCCTATTATATATGACCAATTTAAAAAATGACATATGAGTGGCTACTGAATCCTGGTGTCACACAGACTATCTCTTTGTGAATGAGAAGACATAGCTGGAAACATTACTAGTGCTAATAAGATATGATGTGAAATGCATTACTACTCATCCACCATAATCCTTAAAGGTTTTTATTACATGTCTTATAAAAACACTAACATTTCTGTTGGCCGCGATTTGAGACTGAAGTTTCACACATTCCTTTTCCAGTCCCTTTGAGGCGACTTTCTCTTGATGGAGTCCAGAATGAAGTGATGTGATTTGCAGTTCTAAGACATCTCTCTCCCGCTGTGCACTGCTACACTTAGATTCCAGTAGTTCTGCTTTTTGCTTCATTTGTTCTTGCATCTGCATGTACTGTAAACACATTGTAAAAGTTAAGTGTTTCAGTGTTTAAATAAAGGGGCTGTTAGATCTAAAACATAATGTACCAGTCAGACCTCATCTAATTTGGACACAGATGTGTATGGGAAAATTGGATACTTGTTCTGTCATTTTGCCCTTGGGCTGAGCAGCAGGATCATTCCATTGTGTGGCTGTTTAAAGTATCTTTTAAAAACCAGAAGCACAGCGTATGTGTTCCAAAAGTGTAGGCATGATGTTATGAAAATCTATCTGTGGGCTGTACCTATTTCTACAGAACTGGACATGCCTGTTTGCTGTAGAATGTAGAGTGAGTCAGTTTTACTCAGGTATATAGGCTGGTCAGGCTGATCAGACATGTTCTTCACTGCTATGGTACCTTGCTATGTGGATGGTGTTGGAGGTGGTACATAGATAAAGTAATGCCTAATTTATTGTGGCATTGCCAGGCTTTTAAGTCCACAAAATGCAGAAACTTACACCACCTCATCTAGCAGTAGCTTTAAGGAAATTTTACCTACAAAACACCAGTAACAAAAACATTGGTCAATTAAAATAAGACAGCCCATTAACAGCTATATACAAACTGAAAAACCTGCAGATCCCCCCAAAGCTTGGTGTGTCTAAGTGCACCTACAGTACTTGTCCGGCAAATACATCGAAGGCGGTGTCCACCTCATGGTCGGAGCCTAGTTTCAGCATGACAATGGATGCTATCAGGAAAGCATGTGGTAAAAAATAAATAAAAAAAATACCAAATCCAGTCCATCCTATTACCACTTTAGTCCATACCTATATTCATTTTTCATTTTTTCCAGCTAGAATACTGCTTACTTTAGCCTCATTTCTGGTTGAAATGAATCATTAAGGGAGCATTGGTACTTTCTTTATTATATTTGCCGCTTTTGTGTGTTTGCTGTTTTTACACAATGAAAGTGTAACCCATTATAAGTAATCTAGGTGCACCTGTGCTGTTAAACCACACTTGGCAAAATATCCACCCATCAATCAATGCAAATTTTTGCACGCTGCATATTCTTCAATGATGTCTTTGCAATCCATGCTTTTCCCTATAAAACCAGCTGAAATTGCTATTTAGATCATTAGATCATTCACGCAGTTTCACAATTTTGCAGTTCATAAATGTCCTTTAATGGTCCCTTACAGGAATGAGGATCAAATGCAAAACAGAGGAAAAAAACTAGAAGATTTTAATTAATAAAAGGAGTGGGCAAACTGTCATAGTAGGGTGTGATCAGAGCTGGATTAAGGCTTCGGGGGGCCCGGGGCACTTAAGACAGGGGGGCCCCTAAGATCTAAAATTAAGGGCATAGTGACACATCCTGCATTACATCCCCTACAGCCCACAGTATGACACTTACAGCTCTCCCAGAGGGCTCGTTTAGGTTGTCTGCATAAGAAAAATCATTGCTTCCACAAACTAAAATACTGTACATTAAAACAATCATCAAAACACCACATTAAAATGGGTATTGACACCACACATTAAAACTAGCAATGATATTACACATTAAAAATACCATTGATAATGTACACTAAAACTAGCAATGATACCGCACGCTAAAACTAGCAATGATACCGCACTTTAAAAATAAAATTTATAATGCACATTAAAACTAGCAGTTATACCGCAAATTAAAATACCATTGATAATGCATCACTGGGCATGGCCAGGCCACCCTCCTACAGACAAAAAAACTGCATTGTTGTGTACACCATTGAACGGTCACCAAAAATTGGGATTGTCCCACTAGAATGACAACATTTCACAGACTTTGCTGCTCTTTCCTACCTGTTCTTCTCACTTTCACCACCTGTGCTGCAGGTTTCTTTAGTTGCGGCTTGTCTGGATTCTGGAATGTTAGGGGCCCTATTTGGGGAAAAAATGGGTACATTTAGAAAATTACAGCCACCCCCGGCGTTAAATCAGTACCACCCATGATTAATAATTAGGCCTTCCTCCAGCCCCAGGATTAAAATAATAGTATTCACATTTAATAAATAAACCTATTTCCCTCCCTACAAACAGCCCCAGCAATAAATTAATAGTATTTACATTTCAGAAATATACCTATTTCCCGCAACCGTCACTGCCATTAAATAATTCATAGGCACATTTAATAAAGGGACCTCATTCTCCCCAAACCACCCCATCTTAAATTAATTGTCCCCACTATTGTGTCTCTCCCCCCCCTTTTTCCTCATGCTGTGTCTCTCACCCTTTTTTCTTATACTGTGCCTTTCTCCCCCCTTTTTTCTCATGCTGTGCCTCTCCCCCTTTTTCCTTACTGTGCTTCTCTTCTCCCCCTTTTTCCCCCATAGTGTGCCTCTCCTCTCCCCCTTTTTCCCCCATAGTGTACCTCTCCTCTCCCCCTTTTTCCCCCATAGTGTGCCTCTCCTCTCCCCCTTTTTCCTCCATACTGTGCCTATTCTCCCCCTTTTTCCTCCATACTGTGCCTATTCTCCCCCTTTTTCCTCCATACTGTGCCTCTCTTCTTTCCTTTTACCTCCATACTGTGCCTCTCTTCTCCCCCTTTTACCTCCATACTGTGCCACTCTTCTTTCCTTTTACCTCCATACTGTGCCTCTCTTCTTTCCTTTTACCTCCATACTGTGCCTCTCTTCTTTCCTATTACCTCCATACTGTGCCTCTCTTCTTTCCTATTTCCTCCATAATGTGCCTCTCTTCTTTTCCTATTTCCTCCATACTGTGCCTCTCTTCTTTCCTATTTCCTCCATACTGTGCCTCTCTTCTTTCCTATTTCCTCCATACTGTGTGGGCAGCACAGTGGCCTAGTGGTTAGCACATCTGCCTCACAGCACTGGGGTCATGAGTTCAATTCCCGACCATGGCCTTATCTGTGTAGAGTTTGTATGTTCTCCCTGTGTTTGCGTGGGTTTCCTCCGGGTGCTCCGGTTTCCTCCCACACTCCAAAAACATACTGGTAGGTTAATTGGCTGCAATCAAAAAATTGACCCTAGTCTCTGTCTGTCTCCCTCTCTGTCTGTCTTTGTGTGAGTGTGTGTATATATTAGGGAATTTAGACTGTAAGCTCCAATGGGGCAGGGACTGATGTGAATGAGTTCTCTGTACAGCGCTGCGGAATTAGTGGCGCTATATAAATAAATGATGATGATGATGATGATGATGATGATACTGTGCCTCTCTTCTTTCCTATTTCCTCCATACTGTGCCTCTCTTCTTTCCTATTTCCTCCATACTGTGCCTCTCTTCTTTCCTATTTCCTCCATACTGTGCCTCTCTTCTTTCCTATTTCCTCCATACTGTGCCTCTCTTCTTTCCTATTTCCTCCATACTGTGCCTCTCTTCTTTCCTATTTCCTCCATAGTGCCTTTCTGCGTTATTCCCTTTTTTTTTTACTTACCTTTCTGTTAGCTTCTTTCTTCTCCTCTCTTCTGTCTTCTTTTTTCTTTCCTGGTCCTCTCCGCGCTGCTCCTCACTGAATGACAGGCGTGACTTGATGACGTCACGCCTGTCATTCAGTATCAACAGTGCAGAGAGGAGGGAGGAGGAGGGACGCCAGAGTAGTGTATCTTTTTTTTTTTTTTTACTACCCGGCTCCCCCCACCAACGAAGGGAGCCCCCCCCTTCCGCCGCCGCTACAAAGAAAAGTTTAAAAAAAAACAGTAGAAGTTATGCGCGTGGCGGCGGGGGGCCCTCGGAGAGAGGGGGGCCCGGGGCACGTGCCCCCTGTGCCCCCCCCTTAATCCGGCTATGGGTGTGATTGACTACTGGTGACCATTTAAGTTGTGCAGGAAATCTGCTGTGGATGCCCACCTTCCAAACCTCAGTGATCTTGCATGTGAGGACCATCATTAATATGGGCATAAATGTAGAATTATGCATAACTAATGTGCATGTTTGTGCTCTGTTTTTTAATTTATCCTTTTGCATTGTATGATCTTTTTCCAGTGTCAACCATATGCTAATCCAAACCATTTTTCTTAATATTACACATGTCGACTTTCCATGCTGCTAATTTACCGATGTTACATCTATTTCAATTATTATTTTTTCATCATAGCACAATCATATGTAATATACCAATTATTAAATGTACATTACCCTATCTTACATTTTTATATTCTATACCTATTTGTTAATAATGTTTGTGTTGCACTATCACATTACAAACAAGGAATGCTTGGAACATGAAGTATATGCATTCTTTGATGACAGATGACTCAAGTCTGAACATGCTGATCTTAGAAAGGTTAGTACAGATTCATACCATTAAGAATCAGTGATTAAGAAACATTTACTACCTAATATCACGTACTTAGATGCACTATTCTGAGATATGTATTTTGTTACTATGACTATAATGGAATGGTTAGAGTAGGAAATGTAATCATTTGGATGCAAACAATATTTGATTATTGGTCTGAACTAATGTCCCGTGTGTTTTGGGGGGTTCGGCCCAAGAGCTGATTGCCCCAATCTATTTATTTTGAACAGCCAGGTGTGTGTAGCTACATTCAAAACCTATCCTGTCGCTCAGCACTCGATGCAGCCTGTGTGTGGCCAGCATTAATTTGTAATTATCATATATCATATTGTGGGACTCATCCAGGGCCGGACTGGGACTAAAAATCAGCTGTTGATGAGCAGGAAAAAATTGTGTTACCGCGGTGTAGCGGCACCAAGAGCGTGGCCACATTATGTTGGGGCGTGGTCAACATGGGGCATTGATACATACATTATAATAAAACATTACATTTTTCGGGTCCTCCCCATCCACATCACGCCACCTCCCACCCCAGAAACACATTACAACACCCCAATCCACTGTACTTATCTATGCTTCTGCTGCTGCTGACATCCATCAGGGTGGGAACTTCCTGTTGAGTGAGCAGGGAAGCTCTTAGTCTCACAAGATTAAGAAATCTTATGCGACTTAGAGCTCCTCGGCTTGCTCTGCAGGCTGTGTCCTGTCCGGGAATTGGGAGCAACTATCAGATTCCTCCTGCTAACGAGAGCTGGATTAAGGCTCGGGGGGCCCTAGGCACGTAAGACAGGGGGCTCCTATGATGTAATATGGTTATTAGACACATTTTCAACAAATACACAGGCAATACTGTGAGCACTACTGTTACGTGCACACAGTTCTGCCTTCACAAGCAGTATAATGTGAAGTAGGACATACCTCGCAACTGTCCTTGCAGTCAGACCAAATCCCAACTAAGCGGGACAGTCACCCACCAAATTCAGGACAGTTGGCAGACTGTCCTGCTTTCTCCTACCTGTCTTGTCATTGTCACCGCTTGTGGCTGCTGGTGTCTTTAGATCAGTTGCTGCTTGTCTGGATCCTGAATAGTTGGGGTGCTTATTTGGAAAAAAAAATAGGTACATGATATTGAGAAAACTCCAACCAGCACCGCTGTTAAATCAATATAGCACCCACGTTTTAAAATTAGACCTCACTCCAGCCCCAACATTAAAATAATAGTCTTCACATTCAATAAATAACCCTATTTCCCTCCCTACATACAGCCCCAGCATTAAATTAATAGTATTTACATTTCATAAATATACCTATTTCCTGCAACCATCACTGCCATTAAATTCATAGTCACATTTAATAAAGAGACCTCATTCTCCCCAAACTCAGCCTCACATTCAATAGCCCCCAAACCACCCCATCTTAAATTAATAGTCCCTACTAGTACATTGCCCCACCATTACCCTGCAAACAAAATAGCACCCATTAATTAGCCACCATCTACCTCACATACTACATTGCCAAAAGCTCCCTGTGCGATCACACACACATTACTGTGCCCCTTCATCATCACCACGCTATGCCCCCTTATGATCGCACTGCGCCCTCCATGCTGCTTTTCCCCCTTCATCACACTCTGCCATGCTGCTTTTGCCCCTCCTCACCCTCTACCATGACCATGATGCTTTTACCCCCCTTCAAACTCTGCCATGCTGTTTTTGCCCCTCCTCACACTCTGCCATGCTGCTTTTGCCCCTCTTCATCACCCTATGCCATGCTGCTCCCGCCTTCTTCATCCCCCTGTGCCTTGTACCCCCCTTCTTTATTCCCCTGTGCCTTGTACCCCCCCTTCTTCCTCCCCCTGTGCCTTTTATCTCTCCCCCCTTTCTTCCTCCCCGTGTGCCTTTAATCACCCGCACTTTCATCCTCCCACTGTGCCTTTTATATCTCCCCCCCTTTCTTCATCCCCCTGTGCATTTTATCTCTCCCCCCACTTTATCATCCCCTTGTGCCTTTTATCACCCCCACTTCTTTATCCCCCTGTGCCTTGTATCCCCCTCCTTCTTCATCCTCCTATGCCTTGTATCCCTCACCCTCTTTCTTCCTCCCCCTGTGCCTTTTATCAACCCCCCTTTCATCATCCCCCTGTGCCTTATCTCCCTTCTTTATCCCTGTGTGTCTTTTTATTCCTGTGTGCCTTTTATCCACCCCCCCCCCCTCCGCTCTCCACTGCTTTATTAGCTTGTGCCTCTCTTTGTTTCTCCACTTTTTTACTTACCTCTGAATTGCTTTCTTTCATCTTTCTTTTCTTTTCTCTCTTCTGTCTTCTTTCTTCTCTCTTCCGTGTCGCCACTCCGACATTCAGTGCAAGTGGAGGGGGGAGATGGACGCAGGCACTGCGATCATGTGACTCACATGATTTCGCTCACGCGCCCCCCCCTGCTGCCGAAAAAGAAATAGCTAAAAAAAAAATAAAAAAAAAATCGAGTATTGAGTATACAAACTCACATGATCGCTGCGCAGGTTACCGGCCCCATACAGCCGTCGGCTTTTCTGGCAAGTGCCAGAAGTGCCAGATGGCCAGTCCGGCCCTTGACTCATCAACACTGACATTAGACAAATACAAGAGCCCAGTACAGCAGTAACTATATTACTCAGGCCTTGCTGTGACCTCCATGATCACAGTACACCTTGTTTTTAAACTGATTTTTGTTGGAAGAATCTTAGGAAAATTATGGTGAATTTCTTTTGTTTGTCCACTTTCTGTCTGACCATGGATTGATGGAGGAAAGCAAAGAAGTATATTTTAACAGAAACATACATACAATCTATGTTGTGAAGATGTTGTGACTTAGGTCAAAGTAATGTAGAAACACTATAGATAACTATAGAGCGCTTACAAACTTTCTCCTAGCTGTGTACACAGTAGTTAGGGAAAAGGAAGAATAGGTGCATACAATGGTTTTCTTTTCATATAATACATCTTTTATTATTATTATTGTTGTTGAAATAGCAGCGTAAATAATTGCAACATACCTCTGCTTCATCGTATTTTCTTTCTTCACATAAACTCTGTTTACAGAAATTACTCGCCCTTGATGGAGAATGGCTTCTCATTTTTAGTCGAATGTCATTTATTTCCCTTTCCAAAGCAGTAATCCTACAGACAGATGACAGTGTCTTTAATCACAACAAGTGTAACACACAGAAAAGCAAACTAAAATGAATTTCTCAGTGAACATTTTGCAGAGGTGCGAAGTTCCTCCGATATTAGTTCTGCTTCACCATTTTGCAGAATGCTACAGTATTCCACGTTGAATTTGTAAATTCCGCATTCGGGACTTTAGCAGAATTTGTAATCTATAGCTAGAGTTAGGGTGGACGACCCTGTCAAATCATCATGCTCATGGTAAAGCCAAATTACAGTGGAGAAGTGAGAGGTGTATTTTAGTATATTTGCAATATATATTGGACCGTTACAGTAGTAGACTAGGACATATACGTTTAAGTTCTTTTACTATGGCTATAAAATTGTGCATTTGAAGCAATGTTAACTTTTGAAATAAGGATGTCGTTCTCAGCAATTGTCATTGGTTTACAAGAAGTGGCAGAATTGAAGAGCAGGATAATTGTAAGTATCTGTGGCTGTAATCTTCTTGCATTTATTATGTATAGTATGCTTAATATCGTATAATATATATAATGTACTATGTAACCGTTACCTCCAGTTATGTATTTATGTATTTTACATATAGTACACTTGTATTGTTTTATATGTCGCAATATTCTTGTAGAATGTATAATGTTGCATCATGGCACATACCTATTACTGTCACAGACCACTGATAAGGGTCTAGAATGCTGATGTTCATTTATTTCACTAACTCGCAGTTTCAGTAAATCAGGATAGATATTGTTGTATTTCAAGTCAGACAATCTTGACTCCAAAAGCTGCACAATGTAAAATAAGAAAGGATGTTACATGGTTATTTTTTGGCATAGGATTATTTAAATGGTAAAGTTACCTATTTAAAAATAGAGGTTTACTTTGCAGACTATTTTCAATAAATGTTGAGATAGAGATTGTACCAACAGGGGTATTATCACACATTGAAGATTTTTAACACTATTATTATAGCACAGTACTACACACAATATTCAAAGACAAAGACAAAAGTGTGTATAACCAAAATTGAGAGAGTTTTGTTACGTGGTAATTTTTTGATCAGTTTGAAGTTTTAAAATGCCAGATGAACAATCCCACACATATGGGTACAATTCTTCAAAAACAACCGTATATATCCTGCACATTAACTGCCTGTTATATAGAGAGTAAACTATCCATACATTAAAATACAAAAGCGTCCTATTTTTGCCAACCAGTTATTTTTGAAAACAAGCACCTTATTGGTAATCAAATCTTCATCTCCTGCTCATCCATATTAGGGTTAGGGTTGTCCTCAGTTTTGAACTGAGCAGGGACAGAATAAGCTGTAGCCTATCAGAGCATTAGAAGGCTTACTGCAGCAGGAGCTGGGTCTCCTGGTGTGGGAGACAGTGATTGTCCACTTATGTGATTATATTAGTGAGGGCAGAGTTGTATGTGACAGGGTCATGATGTGAGTAGGGACATGGAGGCAGGAATACACAGAGAGTTAGGCTCCAATCATATAACTATTATAAAATAATAATTTAGGAAAACCGTATGTCAATTACAATAACAGTGGCAGAAGTATAGGGAGTGCAGTGGTCACTATAGTTCCAGGAGGCAAGGGGGCCCCAAAACCACAGGTTGCCTCCCTCTTGTTAGACCTTGACTATGTTCTCAGAAGAGCAAAATGTTGGAGTCTTCTGAGCCAATGAATGTGCAGTGGGACATGTCCTGGAACACGCATTCTCTGAAGAGGCTCTCGCTCTGCTCTCCGGGAGCCCAGAAAGCTAGAGCGACATTCGCTGTTCCGCCCAAATGACAAAATATAGTATAATATAAAATATGTAGAGCAATGAAGTTTTTCGTGAAGATGGACCTGCATAACTGTGGCATAGTAAACGGTTATAGAAAAATAAGGTGAAAAGCCAACATAGAAACATGGTATTCTTCCATTAAGTTAATAAATCCCTTTGTTTAAACATACCTCTTGTCTCATCAGCAAACTCTCAAGTGTCACTTTACTACTGGTAATCTCACTGTCTCGCTGCTGCAGGCAATTCCTCTGATGTTCTAGAGCATGGTGTGCATTCCTAAGGCTTTGTCCCAGAGCTGATCTTCGCTTCTCTGATCTTATTATCTCATTTTTCAGCTCACTCTCCAGAATTCCACCACGGGAAGAACAATTTTGTGAATCATAAAAATCAGTGCTAGATTCACTGGAAGTTAAAATAAGGGATATCCATACAAATTTACCTCTGTTAGCCATAGAAAATGTAAAGGTACAAAACAAATATTTACAGAAAATTGGTGTTAAAAATATATGGGTGGAGGTGTGATCATTTTAAACACAATTCAAGATTTTGAGAATGTGCTATATACTGTACTTTAGTCATAGTTCCACACATATTTGAATCCCTTGTCAACCTGAAGTGCATCAAAGTCTGCTTTTTATTAATTTCAAAGCAACCCCATCATAACCAAGCCAGTTGCAAATGCAGATAGCATGGAAATGTTGAATTGATATCAGAGCAATGTTGTGACACTATTGATTAACCATCCTGTCTAAATTCTCAGAGTCCAAGCCCCAGCTACTACTGTAGATCACCAGGACAGAGCATAAGATGTATTATTAGTATGTATTATTACCCAGGTGTTTACTATGCTGGTTGATAAGCATATGGGCACTCTGCTGGGCAGACTTACATATTATTGCATAGGTGCTGTCTGGGCTTGAATATAATTGTTTGGGAACTCTGCTGGGATGGTAAAAAATCATATAAATATTGCTGGCTGATATATAATTACATGGACATCTATACTGGCCATTTCATAACCATGTGGACATGTCTGCTGGGTGATACATAATTATGTGGGTATCTTTGGCTGGTACATAATCTTATGGGCATCTCTGCTGTCTCAGACAAAGGGTAACATTTGGCAGTGTAATTTTCTTTTCTTTTAAACCAGCATATTTTCAAACAAAATATCAGTTGCCTTTCAGTTACATTTTGTATACATTATCTTAACATCGTCATAACTGACGGCTGGAGTACGGTTTCCATACATTTTGACATGCACACTGTAATTTGTTCACAATATAAGTCTTTAGGTAATTTTTACACCTGTTATAAGAACCTATTTCCACTTATTTTGGTTTTTTTTAATGCATCAGTTGTCTAAGCTATGGGAAAATAAGCACAGAGTTAAAGATTTTGATCGGAAAAAAGGGATTGCCTTGGGAAAGCCCGAGGCCCTAAGTAAGATTGGAGTAGGATCAGGAAAGGGAGATAAAGTAGTCTCCCTCCGCTGCTTTCATTTAACTAAATGAGTCAGTCATTGCAGCAAAATGTGTGTATTACGTGTCTAATTCAGTAATTGTGCCAGGAGGAAACCTGTACTCTTTCTCTGCAATAATGGCAGTGGGTAAGCATGTTGAGATACTGGCCAATACTAGAGTTTCCATTGTGAAAATCTCCCTCATAGCAAAAAAGATTCAGTGGATCTCCCAGTCATATATTGCGCTTCACTTTCCCACACCTTAAAATCGTGGTAGGAAAGGCAAGGACAAGGGTATAAAAGGAAGTTTCTGGTAACCTTTGAGGATTTTAAGATGGCAAAGGTGTACAGCGAAATTTGCAGGGGGCAGCTACAGTGGACCAGTGGGACAGAAAGGGCAGTGATGGAGTAGGGAGGCTGATGGATAGCTATTCTTAGGATCTGATGTCTTTGTAAGACTTTGTGTTGCATGGAACAGCAAGAAGGAGAAGTTGTTGTAAACGCCTGAACTGTAATTAGCTGTGTGCAAAGCTCCAGAATTTTATAGACGTAAAGCTAGTCAACGATGAGTATTACGTTGGCTGTCAGGATGTAAACTCTCATGAGCAGGGCCCTCTTTCCTTGTGTTCTCCTTCTAATATTCCACCATCCTCTGTACCTCTTGGCCTGCTGCCTTAGCACTGTTTTCTTAAGCTTAAGCCTACTTCTCACTGATTACTATTATCACTCTCTCTCACTGTCCCACAAATAATTTGATATGCATTATCATGTTACTTGTATTTTGTATTGATTAATTATGTATGGTATTTTGTTCTTCAGAGTATTGCAACTAAGGAGTAAAGGGAGTATTAAAACATGCATGCATGATCCACGCTGAAACCCAATTATTTGAACAGTTGATAACCAGATATGAAATTTCCTGGTTGGAAAAAAGTGAAGCGTTACTGTAGTTCAAGTGATGAACTGAAACACTTTCTTGCACACTACCTACATATATTCAGTATGCAAAATCATGTACATTTATAATCTAAATTACCTTAGACATCCGCTGTCAAGTTCATCTGATTGGTAAATTGAAATTCTCCTTCTTGGTGATCTGCATCCAAATGGATTAAGAAGGTTCTAAATATAGCAAAAGTCAGCACATATTTTATTATCAGAAAAAATAGTGTAAGATATGATCAATATACACAACTATAAGTATGTTATGAAGGGTTAACTAGCTTTCTTCCTCCATGCTCTATTTTTCATACCCTTTTTAATAGCACACAATGGGTCTGATTTGATAAGGAATTTAAAGCAAAAAAAAGGTGTAACTTTGCACCTTGGCAAATCCATGCTGCATTGAAGGGGTAGATAAGTTTAAAATGTAGTGACGGATTTATAGTTGGGGTAGGACATGACCTAGAACTTCTTTAAATTCCAGTGTAAAAATAAAGCTATATCAAGTATGTGTGTGCAACACAAAAAAAACAGCCAGTATTTAACTATAATACTTATATAATAAAAATAATAAAATTAGTTTGCACCCCTTGCATTGTAACATGGTGTCTCCAGGAGAAAATTTAGTCCCTTTTTGCTTTATTTTCCATAACAAATAAGGCCCAATATGTATTATGATCATCAAATAGAGGAAATCTTTATATTTCCCTGGAGAACAGAAATATTTACCTACACCACTGCTTGCTCCCCTGTCATTGTCATCTCACCAAGTATTTCCCTTTGCTCTATCTAAGTACACATAATTACAAATTTGTATAGGTATGTGCATGTAAACCAACATATATATAGAAATAAAAGTAATTTTTTTGCCAGTTGAAGTAAATGTAGCATAGTATAACCCACTTTTAATCCTCCACTACAGTCCTCTTGTATTTGTCCTTATTTATTTTTTTTATTCTAAAATTTGTTTATATCTTATGGTAACTGCATTTTATATATGATTCAGGGCCCACAGGGCTATCGAAACTTAAATAGAAACATTATGTTTTTTCAAGAGACACACATCTCTGCCAATAAACACCTCTCACTTGACTCTAGAACATATCCTGAGGTTTATTGTTCCTTCCATCAGCCTATATACAACAAAATAGCTATTATGTTAAGAACGTCGCTTCCTCTTGAGATCTCTACTTCTAGATCAGACAAGGAGGGCAAGAATATTATCTTAGAAGGGAAGTCATCAAGAAGTTACCCTAGTAAATACCTGTGTCCCTAAATTGGTAAAAAGCTCTTTTTCTCAATAACGTTTTGCAGAGTTAGCTAAAATGAAAAAGGGATCTGTTCTTCCAGCATCTACCAGGAATCAGACAGATTGGTCCAATTACAGTCCTTTCATTGCAACCTGGATCCAGAGTGACATGCAAAATACCCAACCTCCAAAGGTTATATTTTCTTTTACAGTACACACAAATCTTATTACAGAATTGACCTTCTCCTGGGGTGCAGTCATTTTATTCAACTTATGTGCCAAGTAAACATCATCAAAAATTCCTGTTCTGACTACTCATTTGTCTTGAGTTTCTTCATTGCTCAAAGGGAGACCTCAAGGAGATTTAATGAAACCATTCTGATTCTTCCTTAGTGCCGCACTGAGATTACTGGGACATTACAAGATTACTTCTTGGTCTCATGCCAGATGTTTCAGTGTCCACTGTATGGGAAGCTAATAAAGCCATAGTTAGAGGCACAATTATCAGTTTCACCACCTACTGCAAACACAAACAAATTAATTAATTTACTAACCATTTAGATACAATCATTAGAACACTATCTAAATGCCAACTTGAACAACTGACTGCACTTAGAGGGGAACTTAACTCACGTTTAGCTGAGGAAACTGAGAGAAGGGTTTACTAGTTAAAGATTCTTTGAAAATAGTAACAAGTCAGGCGCTCTCTGTTGACCAATAAGCTGAAGGCTAGTAGAGTGTCCCAAACCATATATGCCATGAAAAGCAAAAAAGGAATGAAACACTATGGCCTTGATTCAAAGTAAGACATCCATCCATTTGTTTGTGCATATTTGCATTTTTTCGCACTGTGCATGCTCAAAGAGTGAATGCAAGAAACTGCGGCTATTCAGACCTGCAAATTTTTGGCACTTACGATACCTTACCCCTGAAAAGACATGATAGGGAAGGGTATGAGTGTTCTAACTTAGGCCATGTACATTAAGGACGTGTTAGAGCAATTGAAAATGAATTTAGATGGAACGTAGCTGCAGATATGGCTGAAAAAGTGGTTTCATTTGTGGGTGGTCAGGGGCAGGTGTAAGCAGATGATGATGACAAACACCAGAACGAGTGAACCTCTTGTAATTAGAAGTTTGCAAATGATTTGCAGATGGTTATGGAGACTTTGTAGTCGCTCGGCCATAGATAAGAAAATAATTTTTTTGAATGCACATCAGGAAGTTGTTCCTGCTGTATTAGCTAGGTTGTTCAAGTTTAAATGATGATTCATAGGAATTGCCTTAATAATATACAAAATAAAAGGTATATAAGTTAAGCTTACGCTTGCATTCCACTCTAGAAGCATCAGGACCAGACTGTTTCCCAATATCATATTTGAACACCGGATATCATGCCCATTCATGTTCTACACACTGGAGGCATATAGATTTTGGGGAGAGATTTTTCACACTATTTAGAAGTTATATTTTAATCGTCCACATCAATATTGGCAAATTGATTGATATCAGTTGGAAAAGGGATGAAACAATATTGTCCTCTTTCCTCTTTGGTTTTTGCCATCAAGACTAAATGAGCAGCAGCTGGACTTAGACAAAATGTGAAAGGGTTGCCGTCTTTTCAGACCCATTTAAAGTCTTTACAAACTAGCCCTTGTTAGATATAAACTCATATACCTGGAAGGTGAGTGCATCTGATTTTACATGCATTTTGATAGTGTTTAAACAGTATATGTTACTGTAGGACCTGCATATAATGAGGCACCATTAAAGCTGGCATGGAGGCGTAAATGTTTTGAGCAAAATATGAACTAATACCTCATGTTTTCAATTTGCTAGATATATACAGAAATGAAGCGGTAAAGAGAAGCACTGAAAATAACAGGTTTTTTTATTTGTATACACATAGGGCATTTATATTTCCATACAGCTGGTAACAGGTATAATATGAGATTAACCGAATAATAGCTTATTTATTTTCCGATCACTATGAAAGCCCACCACTGGATTACTGTCCTGAATTGACTGGGATTTTTCTTAGCCACAAAACAATCACAAGCTTTGAGTGTTATAAAATGCTTGTGATTGTGTGACTGGTTAATAGGACTCTTGGTCAGTCCAGGTCACAGACATTCAGTATTGTGAGCTCATAACAAGCAGTTGTGTTCGCTTTTTAGTGTGTTTCCCACATTGGATTACAAATAGATAAGGACCATAGAAAGAGTTTATTTAATAAAAAAAAAAGTAGTAAATGAGGGTTTGTAGAATGTCTGTGTTTATTAGTTATACTATTTTGGTATAAGGGACAGGGGTCCAAGGGACCTCAGTCCTTTATACTGGGACCACAAGGGTTGCAAATTTTCCACTCAAGGGGTCCTAATATTTTTCATTAACTCAGACTCTGTGTTTTAAGCGCAGGGGTGGCAGTCTCTGGGAGGGGGCAAGCTCTCAGAGGCTCCAGCGAGAACCAGATTAAGTGGGAGGGAGCCCCGCGAACCAGGTACTGTATGGTTTTTGGAGCTGCCCCCAAATGTCGGCATACAGGGGGCAGCACAGGTTCCCACATTTAAGTGCTACATCGGCACCATCCGTCTAAGGTCCCGCCACACCAGTATTATTGTAATACCATGCGTGCATGCAATTTTTTTCTAGGCTTCTGTAATGATGACACCGCTGTCACTGTGAAGAAGAGCAGAGAAAAGCCACGCGACCTCCCGGTAACTCAAGATCTGCGGTAGAGGGCCCAAGTGAGAATTCGGAGGTGCCAGGTGGCTGTAGAAACCCAGGAGGGGATGTGTATTTGTGTTAAAGTCAATTGAAGCTACAAAGGACCAGAAAGAGGCTGCTATCTCCTTGGAGAGTGGAAAACAAGCCCAGACCGCCTAGCACTGGAGCTGGATGGGGATTTGGAAAGAGTAGGGGGTTGAGCATGCTGCAAATCTCCGCTGAGTGGCTTAAATATATAAAATGTAGGCCTTTTAGCATAGAATTGCATTTTTAGGCACTCTGCAATCAACGTGATATAAAAAGCTTCATATACACACAAGCGACACCTAATAAAAATAGACCCAATATGCCCCACTCTCATTATTTATTTAGGCTAAAGACTAATCTCGGAAAGTATTTTAGGAGAAAACGAGAAAAGCTCATTCAATTGAGAGGGGTTGTACAGTCATAGTCAAAAGTTTTGAGAACGACACAAGGATTGGTTTTCACAAAGTTTGCTGCCTCTGTGTTTTCAGACCTTTTTGCCAGATGTTGCTATGGGGCACTGAAGTAAAATTAAAAGCATTTCATAAGTGTCAAAGTCTTTTATTGACAATTACATTAAGTTTATGCAAAGAGTACGTATTTGCAGTGTTGACCCTTCTTTTTGAAGACCTCTGCAATTCGCCCTGGCACATACTGACTGATGGACGCCCATTCTTGCCTAATCAATGCTTGGAGTTTGTCAGAATTTTTGGGATTTTGTTTGTCCACCCGCCTCTTGAGAATTGACCACAAGTTCTCAGTGGGATTAAGGTCTAGGGAGTTTCCTGGCCATGGACCCAAAACTTCGATGTTTTGATCCCAGAGCCACTTAGCTATCACTTTTGCCTTATTGCACAGCTGCTCCATCATGCTGAAAAAGGCATTGTTCATCACCAAATGGTCCTTGGATGGTTGGGAGTAGTTGCACTTGGAGGATGTTTTGGAACCATTCTTTATTCATGTTCTTAGGCAAAATTGTGAGCGAGCCCACTCCCTTGACTGAGAAGCAACCCTACACATGAATGGTCTCAGGATTCTTTACTGTTGGCATAACACAGGACTGATGGTAGTGCTCACCTTTCCTTCTCCAGACAAGTATTTTTCAAATGCCCCAAACAATCCGGAAACAGATTCATCAGAGAAAATGACTTTACCCCAGTCCTCAGCAGTCCAATCCCTGTACCTTTTGCAGAATATCAATCTGTCCCTGATGTTTTTCCTGGAGAGAAGTGGCTTCTTTGCTGGCCTTCTTGACACCAGGCCATCCTCCAAAAGTCTTTGCCTCACTGTGCGCATAGATGCATTCACACTTACCTTAGGAGATGATCCTGGGTGGACATTCTTGGGCGCCCTGAAGCCTCATTGAACTTTTCTCCTTGAAGTTCTTGATGATCTGATAAATCGTTGATTTAGGTGCAATTTTACTAGCAGCAATATCCTTGCCTATGAAGCCCTTTTTGTACAAAGCAATGGTTACTGCGCGTGTTTCCTTGCAGATAACCACGGTTTATAGGGGAAGAAAAATGATTTCAAGCACCATCCTCCTTTTAAAGTTTCCAGTCTGTTATTCTAACTCAATCATCATGACAAAGTTATCTCCAGCCTCATCCTCATCAACACTCTAACCTGTGCAAACGAGAAAATCACTGACCTAATGTCAGCTGGTCCTTTTGTAGCAGGGCTGAAATGCAGTGGAAATGCTGTTTTTGGGACAAAGTTCATTGTTATGGCAAAGACGGACTTTGGAAGTAATTGCAATTCATTTGATCACTCTTCATGACATTCTGGAGTATATGCAAATTGCCATCATAAAAACTGAGACAGCAGACTCTGTGAAAATAATATTTGTGTCATTCTGAAAACTTTTGGGCATGAATGTAATAAATGGGTAGGGCATTTGTCAGTTCTGAAACATTAACACCTTCCACAATACACTGCGTGTTGGTTCTTCTGGACAATTTTCCAGACTGCTGGCGGGTACCTCGTAGGACTCACGTTTGCTGGCTCCTGGTACTTACAGTACATTATCATGTGCTGTTGAGAGGCAAACTATTTTTTTTATATACTCAATAAATTTTAAATAAATTGTGTGCTTTTAGTTGCTTGTTTATGCTAAATAAATGGAAATGCACCATATCCTTTGGTTTTGTTTCATCTCTTTATTTCGGAAACTAAATCTAAAGATTCAAGTGAGAATCAAGGTCAGAGAGGTGAAAAGATAGATGCTTATCCGCAGCTACAGAGACTAAAGACAAGGATCCCTGCGCTTGGTGAATTTACTACATGTCTGGAAATGGCTTATAGCCAGGTAGTGCTACAATACAGGGTGGGGCGATTTATTATCTCCTCCACACTTTATTCTATGATACTACTGTTATGGAGAAAATATTTTTGCACTTAGATTTTTTTTCTGATATATCAGAGACTTTATTTACCATTGGTCATAGTTGTTTATATTATTTCTTTACCAATATTGCTGTACAGATATTTTTAAACACCATAGTTCCATTCCTAATTTTTATGCTTGTACTGGATTTGGAGTGTGGTGGTACGTCATAGACTTTGCTAAATGAAGGTGGTGTAAGACCTTGATGTGTTTATTTGTTTTAGTAGTACTCATTTATTGCAGTTGCTTAAGTCCATTACATCTAGTTGTAAAAGCTTTTACAGGTGCTGTATGACCATGAACGCCAATTCACCACTACTGCAACCTATAATAAACTCTAACAATTCCTCAAATACTTCAAGTTATGTACTGAATCTCAGACAATTGTACCAAGAAGAGAAATTGAACATAACATTATCCAGTTTATGGAATAGTCCCAAAACTTTACTATGGACCAGTAATCTCCTCATATTAGGCCCCAGCCTTGCTAGCTTTATTGTTACAATCTGGTAGTGAGAACATAAACAAGGTTTCTGTGCTATTAATGGGATGTGAATAGAACTCATGGAACTGTATGTGCAACGAGAGGCTCTAAGTTACTTGTGAGATATAGATAGATATATATATATATTTTGATCTTCCCCAATACATTTTGTTTGTTTAGAATTAATTTGGTTGGTATTAACCCATATCCTTCTCGTAACTCAGTCCCAAGGTTTCATAAACTATTGCGCAATATAACTGCTATATATACACATTTGCACAACTGAAACATCATAATAAATTTTATGGACACTTTGGATTGCAGCATAAAAACAGAATATGTGCTACCTGAAATCTCCTGGTTACCTGCAAATAAGTATACAGCTAAACATCTTATGAATATCGACAACTTACCATGATGAAAGTCTATGCTCCAAATTTCTTGACAGAGTACGTCTGTTTAATTTTCAGTAATCTTGATCTGGCACACAATATATGCCACTAGTCCAAGGACTATAAAGTGCAGTGTTATGATTAGTGTTCTCATTTCAATTCTCCTACATGTTATCGAAAGTATCGGTCTCCAGGAGAAACACCCCGCCCACCAACATGAGGTTAAAGAAAACTCAGTCAAGCTTTACACTTGCTGAGTTAAACATTGAAGAGAATGAGTAAGTAACCTAACAAGTATGTGAATGTTTGTCCAATGATAACATTGCTAATACTATGTGGACTTGAATAAAGACATACAGACAGGGAGATTTTCAGATGTGTATTAGTGATTGTAGTTACTTGAATGGGTACACAGCTATATATGCCAAAATCAATCTTCCACTTCTTTCAGGCAGGGCACCCTTTGATAGCTGAGAATTGTGAATTAAGGGTAGTTGTGTTACTTTAAACTATGTTTAAAGAAATAATAATAGCAAAACAGTAAAAAAGCTGTACAGAAAATTATGAACTAAAAGCTTTCTATGCAGCATAAAAACTTTCAAATGTAGTTGCATTCACAAGCCCTAAAGGCCAAAACCTAAAAACAAACAATGAAAGACAGCAGTACATACTAAAATAGTTTTATGCTCCTTCTGCCCCTCATGGTCCTCAAAAAGGTCAGCGGGTCTTTGCACTCCCTGCAGTTTTCTCATGCTGCAGCAGCTCAGCTATCTGCAGGTTATACTACAACTTGACACTGTAGCTGCTTTTACTCTGCTTGAACTGTAGAAAATTTAAACTGTGCGGAATAAATAAGCTATTCTGTTGCTTGCAGCTACAATTTCATGTGACGGAAAATGTAACTTTCTGTTCACTGTAGCCTGGTACTCCCTAAGATGTGGGGCACCCTTTGCAGCTCTATGACGGTGCTGTCAAGACAGTTCACATGGTGGAATAGTGACAGAAGTTAAACTATAAATAATATTGAAAGCAGAGACATGTTTATGTTATTTTGACATACCAGTGAACCAGGGTGCATAGGGTGAAATAGTTCCTTGAAATCTATAATTTTAGTACACAGAAGAATAAAAAAGCACTTTACAATGGAATGTAACATATGTGCATATCATTTGCTACAATAGACTTATACAGATAGGCTGATTAATTAAGGAAAGTAAATGCCGATGTGTGTCGTTTTCTGCGCATGCTCAGAACCAGACCATACGCCAGTGAACGCAAGAACATCCAATTCACCTTTGAGCACAAAGGACCCTTACGACTACCTAAGATTTTCATGGGTGGAATGAGGAGGGGAATGGGCGTATGCAGGTTGCCGATGTACAGTAGGTGTGTGCCAAGCTCGAGCAAAGCAGCAATGCCTGATTCAAGCTTTTGGCATCCCAAAGCTACGTGTTTTTCTGCCGTATAACTTGCATGAGCTACAGGCAGGTATAAGTGCCGACTACTAGTTAGTGATGAAGGCTATGTATACATGCTAGAACATGTGTTTTGTAATTATGAGCAACTGTAAAAATGCATTCTATGTACAACTGACATTAATAGCATCCTAATAAATATTTTTTATTGTGGGAGGGGGGTGGGAAAAAATATGATTTATTTTTTCTTTGCGTTCTGCTGGGACTTTATATTCCACAAATGTAAAGGAAGTATCCTGCAGTAGTGTCTTGTCTGTCAGAGCAGAGCGCACCTAGATCAATATTCAGCAAAAGACTTTTCTTCATATTCACTCCTTGTTGAATACAGACGTGCATATTGTGGGCAGTAAAAAAAAAACATTGAAAAAAATAAATAAAAAAAACCTAAAAACATGTGTTTTGCGTGCCTAAATCTGTCCCAAAAAGTCTATTACAATAGAAAAAATGGTTAATAACACTGAAAAGCAGACAAAAGTGCATTAGAAAACACAGTGCCAATGCACTGACAAAGTATTTTAACTTCAAGTAGTAAAATCTCCAAAAGATCAAGCTTATTAAAAATGAGCACATGAAATGGGTAAGTCTGGTTCTGAAAACTCAGATGCTACAATCCTCCTCCAGCACGCAAAAGCAACATAGGGCCATCTTAACAGCATCATAGGCCCCCAGGCAAAGCAGTGCACCAGGAACCATATATATATATATATATATATATATATATATATATATATATATATATATATATATATATATACACACACATACAAGTTAACCCGTGCATGATACTCATGCATTCTAGTCAAATCAAGCTACTTAAGGTGTTAAAAAGGTTCTTGTCATGCATTTGGGCCTAGCCCAGGCCTCCCCAGGGGAGGAGCGTTACTTCCCGACGCAAGCGCCCTTTTGTAACGTGGTTTTGTCCACATGTCACAACCTCATCATTTTTCTCCATCACCTCATCCTTCATCTTCATCGCCACATCCTTCATCAAGCTACTTAAACTGTTAAAAACTCCCGATTGTCACCCCTGGCAACCACCAACCACTCCCAACTGTCACTTCTCCTTCAAGAAATATATAGGTCAGTGTATAACTCTGCCCAGCAGGTGGCGCTGCAGCTTGGTTTTTTTTTCCCACACACGCCACTAGGCATTTATATAGTAGATATATATATATATATATATATATATATATATATATATATATATATATATATATATATATATATATGTGCTCACTCAGCGTCCCTTCAATTAGATCATCAAATCCCCCTTATCTTACCTTTCAATTGCCTTGCTCTCCGAGTCCGATCCCCTTCTCTTCTTTTTCTGAGTCCTCGCTAAGTCGCTGTTCTCCGTTCTGCGCTCCTCCATGCTGTGCTCGCAGTGAATAGTGTATCAATCCTGGCCAGGTAGATTTGGTACACAAGCTGACAATCAGGGCTGTCTTTCCGACTGGGCACAATGGACAGGTGCCCGGGAGCCCAGCGGGCAAGGGGGCCCCAGGCGGGACTCTCAATGAAAATGAAAAATCCTGTAAAAAAACAAAACTAAAAAAAAAAAACTTACCTTTTGCGACGGTCAGGTGATCAGGTCAGGTGGCGATCCGGCACCCTCCCTGGTCCCCTCTTCCGTGCTGCGCTCTCAGTGAATATCGGGCGTGCCCGGTCGGAAAGATAGCCCTGATGGTCAGCTTGTGTACCAAATCTCACTGGCTAGGATTAATACACCACACAATTTCAATACATGCGTTTTCAGATCCACACTTCCTCATTTTATGTGTCTGTTGTGCGAGTACTCACAAGACCAGGACCACTGAAAGGAAACTTGGGCTCCAGTGGGGCAGATTCTTGTGCTGCCCCTTGCTGTGTGCACAGCCTGTGGGTGGAAGTGTAGCATGAATTCTCCTATGGACAATTTCCATAATCATAAGGAGGTTTGAACTGGTTTTAGAAGTAGGTTTATTGACCAATTGGCAGAGAACAAAGAATTACACATCCACATGGGATTAATTTGCTCTGAAGACTTCTCATAGACCATTGGTTTTTAACACAACAGCTCCACCTATTTCCCACATCATGAATAAATGAAAACAAATAAAACAGTTATGACTTGCCTAGTGGATCCCATACTTTCTCAGTTCGAGGCACCCTTAGAGTCTCCATAATTTTTTCAAGGCACCCCTAAGCCAAAATAATTACCAAGTAGTAAAGGTATCACAGTAAATGTTCCCCTCCCCCCAAAGTAAATGTCCCCCTCTCCCCTCCCCGCAATCACAGTAAATGTCCCGCTCTCCCCTCCTCGCAATCACAGTAAATGTCCCCCTCTCCCCTCCAGCACATTTAATGCCCCCCTCCACCCCCACAATCACAGTTAATGTCCCCCTCACCGCCCCAAACACAGTTAAGGTCCCGCTCGCCCCCCCTCCACAGTTAAGGTCCCCCAGGCCCACCCCCCCAAAAAAAATAAAAAAAATTGAATACTTAATTATCTTACCTTCTCCTCCGTGATGCTGCAGCTCCTGGTCACTGATACACTGGGAGTGTGGCGCGCAGTGATGACATCACCGCGCCACGCTCCCAGTCTATCAGAGCCTGGGAGGCAGAGCTGCAGATCGCGGAGATGACTGTAAGAAGAAAAAGGGGCAGCACGGTCAGTGACTGAGGGGCCCGGACAGTCCAGGGAGTCCGGACAGACGGAGAGGTCTGTCCGGGACCCCTAGTCTGTTCGGGCCCCTCACAGCAGTACTGGCCGTACTTGCCTGATGGCGGCCCTGCTCCCAGGTATAGAGGTTTACATCTAACAAGGGCTGGTTTGTAAACCACATCCATAAAAGGCAATATATAGACCCGATGGACACAGCTAAGACATTAGTCTGTATTTTGAAACAAAAACAGAGAAGCAATAAGCCCACAATTGGTTAATATTGTATTGTTCATGGTACATATATATATATATATATATATATATATATATATATATATATATATTGCCTATATGTATGCAAAAAGAAAACACAGTTGTCAGTTCTTGCCACTTCTACTGCCTACCTGTGTATATCTACACATAATGAAAACATGAGGTATTATTAGGTCGACAATTAAAATGCTGACCTAATAATACTGTCTACGAAATGTTTTTATGATTCCTAGTATATTCAGGTAGCAGCAACAGCAGTATAATAAAGCAAAATGTCTTTATTCAGGCAAAATACATAAACAAATATTCAGTACGTGGGATAGGCAGATTTCCAGGCTGCAGTATAAACAGGTATTACTCAAATCCAAAGATATGAACAGGTGAGATCAATGGCAGAAAAAGTCCACAGAGCAACAGGTTCCAAGTAATGACTGATACAGATAAATAGCAGGGACAAGTATTATGAGTTACCCCAGTACAGGAGGCACAAGGCTGTCCAGGGAAGCAGACAAAAGGAGTCCAGTGATCAAGCAGAGATCAGGTTAAGCAGAATCCAATAGCCGGGAAGAGGTCGGGTCACAAGCGAAATAGCATAGTCCAGTAATCAAGTCGTGGTCGGGGCAACAGGCAAACAAGCAGGGTCCAGGAATCAGGCAGAGGGTCACAACAGGAGATCAACAGCAGAAGCACAAACACTGGAACAGGAAGGAACCAGCAGCAGCCAGGGATTAAAGATGAACTGCACAGAACACAGCTTGAGGCAGGTATTTCAAGCTGTGGGACAGGTGCCATTATAATCAGGCATCAGGCAAGGGGATTAACTCCTACAGGCATGGTGAAAAGCTCAGGAACAGAACAGCAGCACCTCTGGAGGATTTGAGGTCCTGCTGTCACATACAAAGAATAGGCAGAGTCGTAACAAATGTAGACAGTTTTGTTAGGTCTACAATTCAAATATAGACAGTATTATATTGTTAAGGTTAGGGATGGTGTTAGGGTGATAGGGTTATGGTTAAGGATATCATTGTCAACCTAATAATATTGTCTACATTTGAATTGTAGACCTATTAATAGTGTCAACATTCGAATTGTATCGAACCTAACAATAATGTTTACATTCAAATTGTTGACCTAACAATACTGTCTACATTCGAATTGTCAGCCTAACAATACTGTCTACATTTGAATTGTCGACCTAACAATGCTGTCTACATTTGAATTGTCGGCCTAACAATACTGTCTACATTCGAATTGTCGGCCTAACAATACTGTCTACATTTGAATTGTCAACCAAATAGTACTATCAATGTCATTATTGTTGACTTTCCAACCCTATCTATATTATGTTGATTATGTAAATGTCGAACATATGTATAACACCCATATTTTGTATGTTCCCTTCAGCTTATGGATTGCATATTTCCGTTTTTTTTCGCACATTAACCCCCTTCCTGACCACAGTTCTAAGACTTACATCTATGGTCCTCCCAGTGCACTTTAAGGTGCACCCCTTTTCTTTGCTCTCTGGAACCACAAATAAAATATTATGAAATGCAGATGCATTGTGCAACTGTAAATTTCACATGAAAGTCTAACCCTCCTACCCATTTAGGACCATCCTGGTCTGTCAAATAAACTTTTCATTGTTACTCCGAAACCTCCTCTGCAAATAATAAGTTAGCCTTAATGTGTAGAGAGGCATAAAAATTGTGAAAGGCACACTGTGCAAAAGAATAAGTCATCAAATCAAAATGCAATCTCTAACTGTTTTAAAATCACCCTTACATTAAAATTACATTTTTACTCCCCTGCCCCCAAAAACTGCGTACTCTCCTCCATTTATCTGGTTTAAATAATGTTGCTGCCCAAAATCTTCCTTCTGCACTGCTCTGTAAAACAAGGCACATTGGTGACTTTGCTAGGAATGTCTTCGCTCTGCCCAACACCTCCACTCTGCCTGTGCAAACTGTTTCTCCTTCACAAAAGGATCCATTTTAACCTATGTGCCCAGTCACAAATCTATTTACTCACTGGCTTCAAAGCTGGTTTTGTGCTGAGAAGCCGCTATTTTAAAATTTGTAAATGACGAACAGTTGGTGAAAAATGATTTTCTTTTTAACCAACATACTTGAAAATTGTGAAATGTGGCTGGTCATAATGGTATAAAATACCCCAATGATGTAAAGGTTAAAGCTGTCCACGGATAAATAATTTTGTTTTTTAAAAAATTCTATTTGATCACTTGAGCTTGCAATAATAATATAGATTGGTTAAAGAAATGTATATATCATTTGCAATTCAGCCAGACTAAATACTCTGAAATATGTTTATATTTTTGATATGAAATGCAGTATTAATACTGCAATGATAACCAACTGACATCTTCAAGTGAACAATTAAACCATTCTGGGGAATCCATACAGAACTTTAACCTAACTAACAAAATATTTAAAAGCAACTTTTCAGCTTTGGTGGTAACCACTAGCATTTAAAATTTAAACACATACATTTTACAAGCGTTTTTTACTTGTATTCATTAAGTTATTGCAGGCTATTCTATTGACCTCATTGTGTTTAAATTGCATTAATATAATTAAATGCACATATATTTGAACACTACTGAAATCCAGCAAACCTCAAACGCATCACCTGTCTCCCCTCTCTTCCAAAGTCCTTTAAATATGCCGTTTGGAACGCACACTCTGTAACAAACTTGCCCCCATACACAACGTCTTCCTCTCAAACAACCTCAAAGTTCTGGCAATAACAGAAACATGGCTCACGCAATCAGCCACTGCCTCAAAGGCAGCCCTTTCACATGGTGACCTCCATTTTACCCATACCCCCCCCAGATCTGGAGGCAGTCAAGGAGGTGGGGTTGCACTACTTCTCTCCCCACAGTGCACATTCACAGTTCTACCTAACACTCACGTTCACTTTTTTTAAGTACATACTGTTAGGATTTTTAATCCATTCTCTATGCGTCTTGCTGTGATCTATCGCCCCCCTGGTCCACACCAACAATTTCTTGAACATTTCTCTGCATAGCTCCCTCACTTCTTCTGACATCCTCATGGGAGATTTCAACATCCTTATTGCTAATCCACGTTCCAATGCTGCTACTCTCTCTAACCTCCTCACTTGACCTCTCCCAGTGGATTGAATCCGCTACTCATCAGGATGGCCACTGTCTTGATCTTGTTTTCTCTAGACTATACTCAGTTTCTAATTTCCTTAACACTCCTTTCCCCCCTTTTGGATCATCATCTTATTAGTTACTCGCTCACTCCCAGTTCTTTAACCTCCCTGCTGTCAAACTCTTCCACGGGGTAATGTATCTAGCTCTAATTTTTTCAGAGATTTAAAATCGCAGCAAATCGTGGGTGATCCGCAATTTTACTCCCCAAGTCGCGAGATGTATTAAGCTGCGTTTTTTTACTCTGATCTTCAAAATCACTGTTCATCACTCGCGATTTGCCTCAATTTCTGATTGGATGACAGTATGAACAGCAAAACCCGCAGGATTTTGACCTCACCAACATTATAAAAAGGCAGGTACTTCCTTATTTCAGTTGAAAGAGGTTTAAGGAGTTAA
This sequence comes from Mixophyes fleayi, assembly GCF_038048845.1. Taxonomy (NCBI): domain Eukaryota; kingdom Metazoa; phylum Chordata; class Amphibia; order Anura; family Limnodynastidae; genus Mixophyes; species Mixophyes fleayi. Next base: position 183,503,253 of record NC_134402.1, on the reverse strand, counting down.
AGAGAAGTGGTAAGGCAGGGAGAGTGTATTTGGTGTGAGAATAATGGTAATTAATTTTGTTTGTTTCATTTTGTCTTACCTTGTTTGATTTATTTTCTGTGTTTGTATTTTTGGTTGGAGTTTGTTTGTTAATTTCTTTATTTCCCGGGTTTTCTTAGTGTGTGTATTTGTTTGCTGTGTTGTCTTTCCCTTGTGTTTCACTTGTCAGTTTAATATTTATTTTTTTTGTTCCCCTTGTGTATCAGCATGGTGAGAGGAAGAAGAGGTGAGGAGGCTAGGGAGAGTGGGGAGGAGAGAGAGGAGTTAGGAGGTCAGGAGGTGAGGAGGAAGAGCCAGGGCCTTCAGCAGGCAAAACAAAGTTTGGGCGCAATGAGAAAATTGTGTACTTGTGCACAATTTATTGCCCATGTATGAGCGAATATTGAGCGGCCTTGCTGCAAAAACCAGTTATCCTGCAGCCTGTTAAATAATTTTTTGTATAAAAATATCACACAGAAGTCATCACAGTTTTTAATGTTTTTTTGTTATCAAGGGTCATTGTTATTTGTACAGAAAACTTGATTTGTATGTAACTTTTCACATGTGTCTCCACACAGCCTCCGCTCAACAGCAGTCAAGTTCAGCGCCAGTAGGACCATCAGCAGCGCCAGCAGCATCAGCAGTGGAAAGACATGCTGAGGAGGAGTCTGTAGCAGGTAAATTGAGAAGAGAGGCCATTAAGCTGAACATATTTAAAATCATATATTTATGGCTGACATGTACTTACCACTTAGGGGTTATGTCCTTAGGAGAAGCAGCCAATGGGATTCAGTGGGAGTGTCTGGCAAATCCTATATGGGTAATGGAAGCAGAGGGTACATCCTCTTCCTGGATCTAGATACCTGGCAGCATCAGGCTTAGTATTGCCACTGAAATTGATTGTCTCTGTTTCTTCTGTTTCTCATCTCTTAGAGATTTATAGTGCTATTTCTTTTCACTGGCTCTTATCCTGCATTTTACTTCTCACTCCTCTCTTTTCTCTGGTCCCCATTTCCATCCCTTTGTCCGCTCTTCTCCCCTGCTACAATGGTTAACCCCTGTTCTAAGCGTACCAGGACTATTCCCGCCCGTCTTTCGGATCCCCCCCTCGCATGTCTGCAAGGCTCTCTTCCTACAGGGCAACCCCTCCTCATGTCCTTTTCCCGAGGTCGGGTTCTGTTGGCTGGTCCCTCTGACGGTTCTGGGCAAAGTGCCAGAGTTCGCGGTGGCCGGGGAGCACGTGACTCTGGCGCCATGAGGAAGTGTCGCGGTCTTGCCCCGAGTCACATTAGGAGGGTGCTCCAGAGCGGGCAGCGATGCTGCCCAGGTCCGGAGCTGGTGGGGAGACAAGAGCCACACATCGTGCACGGGACAGGGGTTCTCCTTATCGTGCCCTGTAGTACCGTGTTACTAAGTCTTGTGTGGGGCGCTCTGTTCAAACAGTTGCAGGCTCTGTAGATTTGAGTGACATTTAAGTGGAGGCTGGGAGCGATAGTCAGAGAAGTGGAATAGGCACAGCGGTAGCGGCAGAGTCTTTAACTGAGGAATCCCCATATAGAGGGCTAAGGCTGGTAATTTGGGGACCCATTACCATCTCATTCTCAAAGGTTTTATGTGGGTAATAATAGAGTTGCCACCCCCCCTCTCCTTATCAACAAGCTACTAGGCCACATTCATCTGTTCTTCCCCCAGACAGGGGACAGGCTACCATAGGGATAAAATAAAACAGGGTTTCTATGTTGACATGTTTCACCTGACAGTGGAGGCAAAAAAGGATTTAGCGACAGCTTGCGCAAAAGGAGGGGTAGATGAGGAGGCGTACAGGAATTTTTCTAACTGGCTGACGAGGTATTGCATATTTTCGGCATGTTACTTGGAAACGAAACCTAACCCCATCATAGATGTTTGGAAATACTTGCATATGATAAACTAAATGTATATCTGTGACTGTCCAGGGACTTGGCGCTTGTATGATAAGCAGTTTCGGGAAAAAGTTCACGGCCAATATTCCATGCACTTGGCCTTTAAGGACGTAGAAATTTGGATGAAGTTGAATAGGGCCCAATTGTCCCCGGGATACGGACCACCCTTAGCGAGATTTCCAGCATTGGGGAGACAAAGTTCTCCCCATTTTTCAAAAAATAGATGCTTCACCTTCAATAATTCCTCCTGTGGTAGGGGAGACACATGTAGATACAGGCATGCATGCTTGAACTGCCGCGGAAGTCATCCCCTCAAAGACTGCCCAAGGAATCCCAGGAATACCATGGGCGCCAGGAGAGGTCGCGGTAGTGTAGGGGGTGCTGACTAAGGAAAATTCCCCATTAATCTTCCAATCCTCCATAAGTGGTTATCCCTCTACCCCGGTGTGGCTCAGACCTCCTTCGAGCTTTCTCCTTCCATTGATAATGGGGTGGCTGCGAATGCTGCAAAGAACCACCGTTCTGCGTATCTGTACGTGTAACAGTAGGAACACTTCATACAGAAACCTTGACTCTCTTTCTGATTAATTGCCCGTCTGTACCGGTCATATTGGGGCAACCCTGGCTGCGACTCCATAATCCTGTAATCGATTGGGCACTAGGGGAAATTATCCAGTGGAGGCCTTCATGTTCTCAGTCTTGTTTAAAGTTACCCCTTCGGATGCTACAGCCTGTTTCTGACTTACTACCTCCGCAATACCCTGAATTCGAGAATGTATTCTCTAAAAAGGCTGCCGACACCCTGCCTTCTCACCGGGACTTCGATTGTCTATCGACCTAATCTCGGACACTAAATTACCTAAAGGAAGACTGTACGCACTCTCTGGTCCTGAAACTAAAGCTATGCAGGAATATGTTGAAGAAAACCTACAGAAAGGTTTCATTAGGCCTACAAATTCGCCGGAGGGAGCAGGTTGCTTTTTTCTCTCCGTGGTGGACTACGTTCTTGTATTGATTATAGGGGTCTCAACAAGATCACTGTCAAAAATACCTACCCGCTTCCTCTTATCTCAGTACTGTTCGACCAGCTCAAAGGTGCTAACATCTTCACCAAAATTGACCTTCGTGGGGCACATAATCTATTTCGCATCAGGGATGGAGACGAGTGGAAAACGGTGTTTAATACTCAGCTGGTCATTATGAGTATTTAATTATGCCATTCGGCCTCTGTAATGCACCAACAGTTTTCCAGGATCTTATTAATGAAGTCCTTCGTGAATTCCTTGATCAATTCGTTGTGGTATACCTAGATGATATATTGATATACTCTCATTCGTTGTCTCAACATCGGCTTCATGTCCAGCAAGTACTCCTCAAGTAACAGGACAACCATTTATTTGCCAAGCTTGAAAAATGCGAGTTTGAGGTCCAGAGAGTATTCTTCCTGGGATCTGTCATATCTGCCTCCAGTTTTTCTATGGATCCGAATAAGGTGCAAGCTATTTTAGATTGGGTGCAACCCATTAACCTGAAAGCCATACAAAGAATCTTAGGCTTTGCCAATTACTACCACAGGTTTATTCAGGAGTTCTCTGATTTGGTGGCTCCTATTGTGGCCCTCCTCAGGAAGGGCGCAGTTCCTAATAATTGGTCTTTGGAGGCCATTAGTTCCTTTGAGGCGCTAAAAAAAGCATTTATATCTGCTCCTGTCTTAAGGCATCCTAATTCGGAGCTACCTTTCATTGTGGAGGTGGACGCTTCTGACATTGGTGCGGGTGCTGTACTTTCTCAGAAGGATCCTGGTAACCACCGACTGTTTCCCTGTGCCTTCTTCTCCCGTAAGTTCTTCTGCAGAGGCCAACTATGATGTTGGTAATCGAGAACTTTTAGCCATCAAATGGGCCTTTGAGGAATAGCGTCACTGGCTGGAAGGGGCCGTCCACGTCATCTCAGTTATTACCAATCATAAGAATCTGCAATATATTGAAACAGCAAAGCGACTGAATCCAAGACAAGCTCGTTGGTCACTTTACCCGCTTTCGCTTTGTTATCACTTACAGACCAGGATCTAAGAACACTAAAGCTGATGCGTTGTCTAGAAGCTTTGCTGCTCATCATGCATCAGTTACTAAACCACTGTCTATTTTACCACCTTCACTTATTCATGCCGGTTTAGCTCAGGACTTGGGGGTAACCCTCCTCAGATTCCACAAGTTGGCACCCTCGGAGACCCCTGCAAACCGCTTATTTGTACCGGTCCATCTCCGGAAAGCTGTCCTCTCTGAGGCCCACGACCACAAAACCGCTGGACATCCGGGTATCTGTAAGACCACAGAAAATCTCTCACGCTCTGTTTGGTGGTCCACCATGTCTTTGTATGTTTGAGATTTTGTTTTGTCATGTGAGATTTGCGCTAAAAACAAGACCCCTAGGAGTCGTCCGTCCGACCAGCTTATGCCTTTGTCTGTCCCTACTAGACCGTGGACTCACTTGTCGATGGACTTTATTGTGGAACTCACGTCCTCAGCAGGCCACAATACTATTTGGGTAGTGGTCAACCGCTTCAGTAAAATGGCCCATTTCATACCTCTAACCAGACTCCCTAGTGCGCAGACCTTGGCCTCACTTTTTGTTCAACACATCTTTCGGCTCCATGGTCTACCATTGGATATTGTCTCTGACCGCGGTTCATAGTTCATTGCTTAGTTCTGGAAGTCCTTCTGTAGTCTCCAGGGAACAAATATCAGTCTCTCCTCAGCATATCATCCACAATACAATGGACAAACTGAGCGGGTCAATCAGTCTTTAGAGCAATTTTTACGGTTTTACATCACTGAGTTCCACAACAACTGGTCAACTCTGTTACCCTGGGCAGAGTTCGCCTACAACAATTCCTGTCACTCCTCCACTTGTCCCTCCCTGTTCTAATGCAATTTTGGGTTTCATCCTAGATCCAACTCATTAACTGTGCTTGACTCTTCTGGGCTTCCTCGCATCTGCTCCACAGCTATGTTTCTGAAGAACATCCGGAAAAAAGTTCACACTGCCTTAAAACAGGCCTCTTTTTACTCAAAAAAAAATTCAGACCAACACCGTAGGAGCTGTTCTTTGAAAGTGGGTCAGAGGGTTTGGCCCTCTACCTGTAATATCAGGCTCAGACAACCTTCTAGAAAGCTTGGTCCCAGATTCATCGGTCCCTTTTCTATCATCGAGCTAGTAAATCTGGAGGTATTTAGATTGAAACTTCCATGTTCCTTGAAAATTCCAAATACGTTCCACTGCTCTCTACTCAAACCGGTAATCTTCTCTAGTAACTTCAGACGTGTTCACCCTCAGAGGCCTTATTCATTTAATGTGGAGGGACACAGAGAATTTGTGATACAAAAAATACTCGATTCTAAGAAAATCCAGGGACAAGTTCACTTTCTTATTCAATGGAAGGGCCGTGACTTGGAGGAACGTTCTTGGGTGCCGCGGAGATGTCTACATGCGGATAGACTTATTAAGGAAAACCAAGGGGGGGGGTACTGTCAGGAGCCGCGACAGTACCCCCCCCTTGAGGAGGGGTTAAGAAAGCTCGACATCCTCCCTGTACTGACGTCGCGATGACGACCGGGGCGTCACTTCCTGTTACTCGGGCCTCACCGTTGCCAAGGCAATGGCCGGATGCCGGGTGTGTTAAGCGCTGTGCCCCGGCAAGTGCTGCAGCCGGGCGCATGCGCCAAGTATAATCTGCGTGCTAATTAAGCACTACAATTAATTAGGAAGTCTGAGCCTGTTAATCATTACAGGGCTAAGCCCTGATTGGCCAATGTCAGTATATAAGGCAGGGAGGGCTTAGCCTCCCTGCCGGTTATAGCGTCCTGGTTTGATACTGGTGCTGACCTGCTTAATATACTGCTGGACTTCTGTTTTGACCCTTTTACCTGTTTACTGGATTTTGCCTTATTGCCTGTGACCCTGACCTTTTGACCTGAACCTTGGTTCTGCTGATTTGCTCGTGACCCCGACCCTTGGCGTGTTTTCTGACTATTCTACCCTGAAAGTGACCCCTGACCTTGGCTTTCGTCTGACCATCCATTACCATCTGTACTGTCTCCAGGCCTGCGCTGCGGTTAGTATAATGAACCTACACTACTTTGGAGTTAAGTCCTGGGGGCATCCGAGTACCTGTGAGCCCGTCTAGCTCTACCGGAAAGGCGGCTGCTATAGGCAAAGACCTCAGCTAGTCTTTTCTGCAGGTTCGTTATCTGGCCACTAGCAGCCTAACACCTGGGCTGCATGGCAGGTCCGTTCCCCTCTCCACCCATACCCAATTTGACTATTTCCCCAGTAGGAGTGGTCCCAAAAAAAGCCCCCAGGAAATACCGATTGATACAGCATTTATCACATCCCGCGGGTATTGAACCCCAAGTCAGTTTGGTGACATATCAATCTTTTGATGGCTCCTTAATCCTGGTGAGAGAATTTGGCAGGGGGGCCCTGATGGCGAACTTGGATATAGAATAAGCATTCAGACTTCTTCCCCTGCATCCCGAGTCATTTAAATTCATGGGGTTTAAAATAGTGGAGAATTACACATTGATAGATGCCTTCCAATGGACCTTTCGGTTTTGTGTGCCTGTTTTGAAGCTTTCAGCTTTTTGCATAAGGGCGGGAACAGGGCATCGTGGCATAGCGCTCTATTTGGATAATTTCCTGTTTGTTGGCGCAGCCAATTCTCCTTGCTGCGCTGATACCCTTTATGCCGCACAATCCCTGTTTTATGTAATGGGCGTCCCGATGGCCATAGATAAAACAGGAGGTCCTGCCACTTGCCTTTCATGCTTAGGCATTGAAATCGACACATTGGAGGGTTGTTGCCGTCTGCCTCGAGACACAATTGGGCAGCACAGTGGCTAAGTGGTTAGCACTTCTGCCTCACAGCACTGTGGTCATGGGTTCAATTCCCGACCATGGCCTTATCTGTGTGGAGTTTGTATGTTCTCCCCGTGTTTGTGTGGGTTTCCTCCGGGTGCTCTGATTTCCTCCCACACTCCAAAAACATACTAGTAGGTTAATTGGCTGCTATCAAAATTGACCCTAGTCTCTCTCTCGGTCTGTGTATGTTAGGGGATTTAGACTGTAAGCTCCAATGGGGTAGGGATTGATGTGAGTGAGTTCTCTGTACAGCGCTGCGAATTCAGTGGTACTATATAAATAAATGGTGATGATGATGATGAAAATTGAAAAAATGCAAGTCCTGATAACAGAAGCTCTTTCTTTCTCCTCTTGCACGTTGCGTAAGTTTCAATCTCTTTTGGGCTCTTTTAACTTTTCCTGTAGGGTTATACCTATGGGTAGGGTGTTTTGTAGGAAGTTCCAATCAGCGACGTCCAGTTTGCGCAGCGTGCATTCATGAATACGCCTGTCCGTCTCAATAAAAGAAGATTTGCTTATATGGAGGTGTTTTTTTATCAGCATTCAACGGTATCCCGGTTTAGCCTTCCCCACCAATCTCTTGCACTGGACTTGCACACTGACGTCTCTTGGTCAAAAGGGTTCGGGGCCTTCTTTCAAGGCGAATGGTGATCCTCCCCTTGGCCACAATCATGGAGGGTCAATGGCTTGGTTTGGAATTTGTTAACCTTAGAATTGTTCCCTAGAGTTGTAGCCTTGGAATTGAGGGCCTACCGTTTGCGCAGTATACTGGTGCGATAATCTAGGTGTGGTTCAGACTATTAATTGCCAGAGAGCCTCCTCACGCCCAGCAATTAATTTGCTGCGGGTCCTGGATTGGAGCCAAGTGAACCGCGAATAACGAGCTGGCTGATGCTCTCTCGGTTCAATTGGCGACGTTTTAGAATTCTGGCTCCACAAGTTTGGTTGACTGGCTTAACTTAACCCCCTTATGTTAGGCAAATGGTCGAATAAGGATAAGATATCTTGCTGAGGTGTCATTGGCCCCATCTACTAGAAATATCTATCATTTGGCATGTCAAAGTTGGTTATGCTATCAAGCTTCCATAACCAACGGCACATCAGGTCAGATCCCCTCTATGGCGGGTTTTATGTGGGATCGATACAAGGAAGGGATATCTAAGACAAATAAATGGGTTAGAAGGCATTTCGTTCATGTCCAGAATAAATAATACACAGGATCCCACCAAATCATTCATTATTTCTAAGGCACTCAAAGGCTGGGCTGGAATTCATCCGACCTTAAACGATCAACGCCGGCCTCAACGCCAGCAAACATTGGCTTGACTGATTGTGGCACTACCAGAGATCACTGCAGATGGTTATGAAGCTTTATTATTTAGCGTGGCTTTTTCATGGACATTTCATGGTGCTTTTAGAATTAGTGAGCTTGTGGCACACTCTAAAACATCTAAGGACGCAGGTTTGCTATTTAAACACATAGTCGCTCAACCTGCACCGATACGCTGTAATATAGTCGAAGACCGATCAAGCCCGTAAGGGGCATCGGCTAGCTTCAACGGCACAACAAGACCAAGTTATATGCTCAGTTATTATTTGTACTAAAATCGCTGAAGTACGGCCCTAGGGGGAGGATTTGTGGTTAATGCACCAATACAAATCACCTTTCACTAATTTTCAATTTAATGCTTTATTAAAACGCTCCCTGGTTTAGACCCAACGCATTATGGCACCCATTCTCTTAGGACTGGGGTGGCTACTGCCACAGCAGCCAGGGGGCATCCATCCCTGAAATTCAGGCACTGGGGAGATAGAATTCACAGAATTATAGGAGGTACATACGGCCTGATGCATGAGGTTTTAGTACAAACCCCACCCCTTTCTTGTTTTTCTTCTTTACAGCTTGTTTTTCTCTCCTCCATTGGTTGATAACCCAGGGCTATGCTGCTCGCTATGTTGAACAGGGCCATGAAGGGATTTTTCCCATTTTTTACCTGGATCAAGGCCTGATCAGTGGTGTGCCATCGGGGTTTCTACCTTCATTTGGGTTAACAGCCTTTCATTTATTCTTTCTCTTTTTCTTCTGCCCAGGTGCCCCATTGCAAAGCATGGGAGTCTCGCAATATTACCCCTCAAGGTGAAGAGGTTGGCTGGGTTGTTATGGAGTTCTGGCGGAAGGCTTCTTACTGTTGTTTGTGCCCTCTAGTACGGATGGGCTGTAGAAACTAAGCAGCTTAGATTCCTGCTGTATGAAGCAAGTTACTTGTCCCTTTGTCACTGCAGGGACAAATATGTTGTTGATATAGTTCTATATTTTTTGTCCTAGGTTCAGCTGTCAAGAGAGTGCAAATATGGGTCCTTGGTCATTCTTTTATATTCTGGGCAGCAAAGTAAAGATTGGCACGTAGATGGTCCAGTTTTTCCCATCCAGTGTACATATGTTAGTTAGGCCAGCGGGGCATGGTGTGTCCAGCATTCATCCCCTTGTTGAATCGGAAATTAAGCATTAACGGCAGCCCTGACATAGTAGTTGTTCATTTGGGAGGGAACGAGGTCAAGAAGGGAAAATCCCTTGATCTACTTATTATTATTCGGGAGGACCACGAGATCCCAGATCCACGCCCAAACGCCAAAGATTACAATCTGTTAGTCCAACATTATACCGTTTGTCATGGAGATCAGAGATTTCACCTGCCATCTTAATACGGGTGGTAAAGAAAATGAATGGGTATGCGAGACAGAATATTAGAGATATACAGGGTGCTGTCATAAATCATCCCTTGACAACGATTGATAAAAGACAACTTTTTAGGGCAGACGGGGTCCATTTAACAGCAGAAGGGATTAGGCTGTTTATAGAGCGGATCTATTCAGAATTTGGGGTATAGTGCATTCTGTGGGTAGCGGGCCGAGAGACAGGTAAAGGTTCACAGCTGTGCTAGGAAAGCATCATAGTCAGCTTCAGGTAGCATACAGTACTTACTGGTTTCGGTCACTGTTCCCTTCAAAGTCATCAAATTCTTTATTGCTCTAGTAAGGAGGACCATGGGATGCCTAGTAATGGCATAACTTTGCCGAGTCCAGAGGGGGTATAGTCACTTAGTGCCTTGTAACAGTACCAGCCAATAGATAAGGTATAACCTGTGTCGGTGGAAATGTGATCTTCCACCTTATTGGATCGTGCAAGGTTAGCTGGCTGCTCTCCGCCACCTACTTGGTTCCTTGATAATTATAAATAAACTGTGACCTTTCTTACAAACTAAAGTTGGTGTCCGTGTTATCATTTATTGGTTAAAGTTAAGTTTTAGATAATAACGTGAAGTGAATGGGTACATAGAAGTGTTATGAATCCCAGTGCATTCACAAAGAGCAACGGAAGTGTAAGGCAAAGTGTCTTTATTCAGGTATATATATTAACAAAGATAACTCAAATCCACGGATAACAGGTTCCAAAAGAGACTTTATAGTAAAATGGCAGAAACAAGTATAATACGTTTACCCCAGTCCAGAAGGCACAAGGCTGTCCAGGAAAGCAGAGTCCAGGGATCAAATAGATACCAAACAAATCCAAATAGCCAGGCAGAGATCAAGCAAATAGGCAAGGTCCAGAAGTCTGTCCAAAAGGTCAGGGCAACAGGCAAAACAGCGTGGTCCAAGGTACAGGCAAACGATTCGGGTCTCAGGCAAGCAGACAAGGTCCAAGGTACAGGCAGGGGTCACACACAGAAATACAATCCAGCAGGTATATACCAAACAGAACAGGAGCAGGTTAGCAACAGCCAGGAACAACGGATGAACTGCACAGAGCACAGCTTGAGGCAGGTATTTGAAGCAGTGCAACAGGTGCAGTTCTAATTAGCATCAGACAAGGAGATTAACTCCTTCAGTATGTTGCAGAGTTCAGGAGCAGGACAGCAGCACCTCTGATGGATTATAGGTACTCTGCGATCTTACAATCATTAAAAAATCTATTCCTTTATTAATATACTTTAAAATAAATCCCTCCTAATACTATAGAGAAATATTGAATAAAAGTGACTATAAGTGTGAATTAAAATAGCAAAAATTGCTATGCCCTGCTACTTTATATCAATTTATATGGATTATCAGTGTATAATGATACAAATTACTCCCTTGTTGAAAACGTTTAAATGTGTGTATCCCTTTTAAGGCCTGTGTGACAGGTTAATGGCTCTAAATGAGTTTTAACCTGTTCATAGAGCTGCAGGATGTTTGCTCTGCTGAGCCTAAACATTTGGATCACATCCTGCTCTGACAGTAACTCCCAATGCAAGTGTGCCCTAAAAGCACGTGGCCTGCACAGCCTATGAGGAGCCTCTTGCTACTGAGGTTCCTCTATCCCTCTATGTCCAGCCTCCACTTGCTCATTTACCTCAACAACACCTAACAGCCAATTTCCCATAATCTCCATTTTCTTAAACCCTCACACGACTGTTCAGTTTTACTCCTTTGTATAGTCATCATCAGCCTGCATAGAACAATGGTTGATTATTAGCCTGCTGATTAAATGCTGGTGGTTTTAGTTTTACAATCAAATAATTCGAAAATGGCCCCCATTATAAAGTATTTGAACAATTGTCTGTGGTACCACATCATACCTCTGAAAGTATAGTGTAACTCTAGTTTAAAATGCAATATTTATTTAAATTAATAAATCCACCACTATAGGTAGTAGTTTTGTAGGGCACACTGAGGTATAAGTTCATAAAATATTCCAACGCTAAAAAAATTAAAGATATGGTTGACAGTGTACAATACCAAAAAACAATGTTAGCAACTTCCATTGTGATTGCTGTTAAATTAACATTGATATACAGGGGATGCTGAGAAAATTTTGTCCCGTGAAAGGACAATAATGGTTTTGAAATCACAAATACTCCACCCAAAACACAAAATGGCGGACGGCCCTGCGCCTAACTCTGTTATTACTTTGAATGATGCCTTGTTTTGTGAAAAAAAATATAAATGTGTGGGGTCCCCCCGTCCGACCGCTATTAACCCTAGTGCTACCAGCCTAACTGCTAGTTGTGCCAAAATTGGGAAAAAATTTGCGTGGGGTCCCCTCAGTTTTCATGCAAACAGCACAGGGTACTATAGCAAAGGGAGATGCGGCAGGAGTCCCGCTGCCATAATGACATATCAACCCCAGGCTGTTCAGCAATGGGCCATTTCCCTAGGAAGTGGGGTCTGCATAAAAAAAAAAAACAAGCGTCCCCCCTCTCTACAAATAACCAGAGCAGTGCTGAAAGCACTAGTGCTCTTCCTACACCCCTGGGCAGTGGGTGTAGGGTAATAAAGGTCATAATTTAAGAAAACAAAACAAACAGAAGCCATTTTGTTTTGTGGAACTACAAGTTCCAGCCTTGCAACGGTGCCATAAACAGTCTGGGCATGCTGATGCTTGTATAACTACAAGCACCAGCAAACTCATGGCAGCCAGGTCATACTGGCACTTGGAGAACCACAATTGCAAACATGGCCTGACACCCATGGCTGGCTGCCACCTGTAGTTCCACAAAACAAAATGTTTAAAAAAAAACACCACACCCTAATACCACACATATCAGCATTCCCAGACTGTTTATGGCACCCTGGCTTGGCTGGGACTTGTAGTTCCACAAAATAAAATAGCGTCAGTTTGTTTTTCTTACTTTAATCGTCGTTATTACCCTATACCCACCGCCCAGGGGTGTAGGAAGAGCCCTAGTGCTTTCAGCAATCAGCAGGCTATTCCTAGATGGGGGGCCCGGACTTTTTTTTTTTTGCGGATCCCACTCCGCAGGCTTGGCTAACCTTGGATGGAAAGAAAGTCCCACCTTTAATCAACACTAAGGGAAAGAAAGATGAGATTGAATGTGTCAGGTATTTATGTTCTTGAAACCGAAAAAGCCTGGTGCACACAAGCAGTTATAAGAAAGTGGGTCGATTTAATGCAGTCACTTGTTTTGCGAAGTGGCTAAAAAGGTCTGCTAGTCTTGGAATCAGCCAGCACTCAGAGCACTAAAGATATGAAGAACTTCCTTGCAGAGAGAAGAATAGAGCAAATAATGATTCCCTGCAGGAATAACTGCCTCCAGACTCTTGATATTGCAATAAACAAGCCATTCAAAGACCATTTGTGCATGGAAATCAATGACTACATTGAAAATAGAATGGAGAGAAATAAGCGTGGAAACTTTGTGAAGCCCAGCTTGCAAGAGGTTGGGACTTGGGTGAAGAATTCATGGGATAAAATCACTGACAGCTGTGTTGCCAATGCACTACGAGCAGGCTACATGGAAAAGAAGTGCTCATTTAAGGAGACGTCTATTGCTGGACATGAGAGACTAAGGCCAATGGTTCTACAGGAAACGGAAGTTCAAGAAATGCAGGCTGGAATTCATGGTTTGGAGAGTTATGACGATGTGCCAGAAGAGATGACATGACTGTATTTAAATAAATGTAGATATTTGTACATGAATAAATGTAGATTGTTGTACATGAAAAAATTAGACATCCCCTAAAAATAAGACCCAATGCCTCTTTCGGAGGGAAAATTAATATAAGACCCGGGGGTAAATGTATGAACCTCCGGATTCTTCAACTCCGGCGAGTTCAGCATCTTCAGCGCTTAAATTTAAAGCGGCGCTGCCTTGTAAAGGGAGACTTCCCTTTACAAGGCAGCGCCGCTTTAAATATAAGCGCTGAAGACGCTGAACTCACCGGAGTTGAAGAATCCGGAGGTTCATTCATTTACCCCCCCGTCTTATTATCGGGGAAATACGATACCACTCCTATCGAAATGCTCTGGACACTGCTAAACAAACATACTTCCAATCTCTCATCTATGCTCAGGCTTCTAAACCCAAACACCCTTTTAACACATTTAAATCTCTTCTACACCCTCCCACCCGAAACCCTCTGACTACCATCAGTGCTCAGGATATTGCTTTCTATTTCAACTCCCTCGACTAGCAATCGGCTCAATTCCTTCCAAGCACCCTCTGACACCCACTCTTCATTTGATCCCAAAAATGAAGAAGTTTCTACTCTACGTCCTCTCCTCTCGATCGCATACCCTCACTAATTGTAAGGTCCATGTCTCCTGTGCTCATTCCACCTCTAACTAAAATCTGTAATCTCTCTCTCTCTACTGGTATCTTTCCATCACTTTTCAAGCACGCAGTGATTACTCCTATTCTTAAAAAAACAAATTTTGAACCAAACTCTCTCTCAAATTACCGCCCCATCTCTCAGCTCCCATGCCCCTCCAAACCTTTCGAGTGAATTGTCTATACTCGCCTCACACACTTTCTTACAGTAAACAACCTACTGGATTCTCTTCAGTCAGGCTTTCGCTCTCAACACTCCAGAGACTGCACTGACCAAGGTTGTCAATGATTTGATCACTGCTAAAACAAAGGCCATTACTCTCTTCTAATTCTCCTGGATCTCTCTGCTGTATGTGACCACTCTATCTTCATACAAATGCTATAATCACTATGTCTTCAAGGCACTGCCCTTTCCAGGTTCTCATCCTACCTATCTAATCATTTCAGTGTTAATTTCTCTGGATCCACCTTCGCTCCGCTTCCTTTATCAGATGGAGTATTACAAGGCTCAGTCCAAGGTCTGCTATTCTCTATCTACACCACTTCTCTTGGAAATCTAATAAGATCCTTTGGATTTCAGTATCATCTCTATACAAATGATATACAAATATATCTATCCTCTCCTGATCTCTCACAATCTTTGTTGTCTTGCATTTCTGCCATTTTGTCTTGGATGTCCCTTCGCCAATTCAAACTCAATCTTTTAAAAACAGAATTAATAATATTCTCACCCACCAACAGAAGCTTCCTCTACCTGACATTTCTATTTCTCTTGACAACATGACTATAAATCCCACCCCGCAAGCTCGTTGCCCAAGTGTAATCCTTGACTCTATCAACTATCCTTTATTCCCCACATCAACTCTATATTTACATTATGCTGCATACATCTAAAAAACATTTTCAAAATATGTACATATCTCACACAAGACACTGCAAAATCTTTAATCCATGCACACATCATCTCCCGCATCGACTATTGCAATTCCCTCCTTACTGGTCTTCCCAAAATCAGACTCCAGTCCCTACAATCTAATTTGTATGAAGCGACTCGATTGACTTTCCATGCAAATCGTCCTTCCTCTACTGAACCACTCTGTCAGTCCCTACATTGGTTGCCTGTTTTTCAACGAATCCAATATAAAATTCTTATACCAACATACAAGGCCATCAACAAAACTGCACCAACATACATCTCCTCACTTGCCTCAAAATATCTCCCAACTCGACACCTCCATTCTGCACAAGATCTGCGTATCCCTTCCACTCTCATCACATCCTCCCATTCTCTGTTACAGGACTTTTTTCGGGCTGCACCCAATTTGTGGAATTTACTTCCTCGCACAATAAGACTTTCCTCTAGTCTTCAAACCTTCAAGCGTTCTCTGAAAACCTACCTCTTCAGACAAGCTTATATTATTCCTCAACCACCCTCTTAATCTCCCTAGGTTACCCTATTACCACCCTCTACACAGCTAACACAAGAGAACAACCCTCTTACCAACATAGATGTGTGACTGAATATACAGCCTATTAAATACTTATTAATCATTGCATTCTAGCTGGACAAATATGCAATATGATGTAGCACTTACCCTTGTGCATCAAACCTTTGTCCCACAGTGTAAGCTTGCGAGCAGGGCCCTCTTACCTCTCTGTATTGCCCAGTACGGTTTTATTACCGTTTGCTTCTAATTGTGAAGCACTACGGAATCTGCTGGCGCTATATAAATGTTGAATATGATGATGATGAATGGAGTAGGCAGTATTTGGAAAATGTTCCTGAATGCGAGAGACCTCATAAGTGGGTATGGTATATGTTAGTTGGTGTGGCCCATGGCAGCGGTGTATTAGCATAGGAATCTAAAATCCATGTTGATCCAGGTGGTACTTCGAACACAAAGCAGGGAAATTTCAAAAAGAGGGCTTGAGCATAGCTACAAAAACATAGTAATTGTTTCCAAATCATGATATTATTTTACAACAAAAGGATGGTCATCAGCCTTAAGGAGATTAAAAGGCTGAGGTTTGGGATCAAGTCTGGTACAGGCTTCTATACATGAAAGGGTTAAGAAAAGGGGCATGACACGATTACTTGGATACTCCATTGCTGTGTAACAATTTGAATTGCTTAGCTGACCTGTTCCTAAATAACCTGTGAATTTCCTCTTTCAGCATGTGCAAGTTTCTCGCACTTCCATACCCAATTCATTGTGGTTTTGGCAGTATCTCCTGTTGCAGGAGGGATTTTTGTTTTTATCTCGGTCAGTTCTGTTGTTTGCTGATCGATGGGCCCTTTGGATGCCAAAGCTTGTTTTTGGTAGGTGATAAGTGCTGTCTATCATGTCAGTGGACTTTGTGTTACCTGGGATCTGGGTGCCAGTCACTGTGGTGGTGTGGTTGTAGCATGGTTCCTCATTGGATACTGCAGGTAGGGCGATGTGCCCTTGATTTTGTAGGTTTGGTGAGTTGTGTTGTAGCCAAAAAGCACTGGCAGCCAGTGGCCAGTACCTGATGGATGCACATTTATTCAGCTGAAGAGTCTGCATCCCTTTAAAGTACCATCCTCGGGGGCAGGTTTTTCAGTGCATTACATCAGCCTAGGAGTTAATGCGGGTCCTCTAAGCTTGTGGTACATGAATACCTGGTCATTTCAAGGGTGCGCTCCTGGGAGGAAAACGTCTCCCAGTTGATTTATACTGAGAAGGTGGCGACCCGCATTGTGGCATTTGTTTCAATTGTCTGCTTGTGCTTTCTCCTCCGCCATACGTTTGTTTCCTATTAATAAAAAAATGATTCTGATTTGCCAAAACTTGTGTGTGTTTATTTTATGTTAAGGGAGTTATGTTTTTGAGAGATATAGCATGGCTGACCATCAACCGTTAAGCCTTTCAAAGATTTCCTTTAACTCGAACAAGTATAAAAAAAAGATCAAAATACATTGCACACATGACAGACACATTTATAAAACAGCCCCAAATATCCTCTGTGCACAGTAAAAGCTGAAGATTAACCACCTTTGTGTCGCTTCTGTGGACACTTGTTATACTGATAGAAAAGACACGCTGACCATATCTCCATACGTCACATGAAAATGAGAAAGTGATCATAGATACAAAGTGAGGCAATAAAAGAGGAGATGTTAAAAATTTTTAATAATGCTCAAACTACTACAAACTACAATACAGATAATGCTCAAACTGCATTCAACAACAATACAGAAAAACCAACACAACTTAAGTTCACCCATTAATGTCCTAAAAATACTAAAGATGATTTTGCAATTACATTACATTTTTTCTGCTGCCATAGTGCTTGTCCGTTTTAGAGCTTTTATTTAGTTTCCCTATTGTCGCGATTCTTATACTGGTACACCACTACCATTCACATGGGCAGCAATGACAAATACTTCTGTCATTGCTCCTTTTCTTTTCAGCTCTATCAGTGCTCAGTTATTTGTTGGTGCTCATGTTAATGGCTGCTATGCATTGACATAGGGATCAGTAATCCCTCTTCCTCCAGGTTTTTCCAACTGGAACAAAAAGCAGGAACATTTACAAAAAAAGTGCTTGATCAAAGCAGAGAAACACAGCAACGACTTCCAAATCATCATATTACTAAGGCACCTTTAACTCTAACAAGTACAAAAAGATAAAAACGTATTTCTACACATAACACATTTATAAAATAGTAACAAAGACACCTATCGAAGTGCCCTGAGAAAACCTCTTGTATAAAAAAATTACAAAACATATAAAAATAAGTATATTTTGTTTTTGAAAAAAGAAATACTGGAGTCATATTGCAACTTTAAATAGTATAATGCAAACACATACAAAAATACTTAGAAAAAATACTAAATACGAATGCAAGAGGCGCTTCTATAAGAATTGGTATGTCTAAAAAGACGACCTTCACAAAGTACTGCAAGAAGTGGCAAGATGAAGAAGCTAAGAAGCAGCTGGAGAAAGACCTCGCTAGTATTTAGTAACATATTTTGAATAGACTGAAAGAACATGGATATATCTGAAACTTCTAATGTATTTGGCATAACAAAAGACAGTTAATACAGACTTTCAAAACTACTGCATGTGGCCAGCTGCACTAGTATTTCAGGTAAAAATACACACACTATCAGAAGGTTATTACTTGACATTTTCTTTTCTTATTTCTGCAAGACTACTGCCAAGAATCTGCCAAAAAAAACAAAAAAAAAAACCATTAGATATACGTGAAACATAGCACTAGAACATAAAAAGTCAAAGCAGTAACTACTTATTCTACAGTCAACACTTCTTCATAAACCATGGAGTCCAGAGAAAAGAAAGGTTAAAGCTGGACTACCACTTACGTAATAAATTTTACTATGGTGTCCCTGCTTTACTATCAAATTAGTTCACAACCTTTAAATAGCTTTAAAACATACTTCCCAATATGCAGTTAAATTGTTTTTGTAAAGTCCCTCCATCTGTACTCAGTCTTATTATTTCAAAGTGTTGATATTTGAAAGCCATTCATATTTAGAAGAACAGAGTTCTGGGAAATGCAACTTTAACAATAAAAAACAAAATACCCAAAAAAAAAAATCTATCTTGGGCAAACAGCCTGTCCAGAGGTGGATATTCTGTGTCAGCACATGACTGTTATCTTTTACAAACCCAGTAGGCAAAGCATTGATTAAAATGGCTACCATGTCAATTGCATTACCCAGAAGTCTATTCTCCCATACTGGAATTGCTTGTTTCATGTACAAACCCAAATTGATAATAATACATTTGAAATCTCATAGGATTAAATCACTGATATTTACAATTTATGTTCACTTACTCCATGGCCACCCCACATTCGCTGTGGAACTGTAATTGTATGAACTTGGCACAGGATTCTGTTTTGAAGCAGAGGGATGGTCAGTGTAATTGTATGGCAAAGTGGCTCCAAAAGGACCAGATGGTGGATACATCGGTGTCTGAATCTGATTGGTGAAGTTGGCATATGGCTGGTTTGTAGCGTAAGAATTCTGGAGCCCAGGAAATGCAGATGACTGGTTGTAAGGATTGGTCTGCTGTGTACTGTAGGACACTCCCTGATATCCCTGAGACATTACACTCGTATTACTGCCATTTTGATACCATAAGTATAATGAATACTGCCAAGGATTAGAAGATCCTGGGTACTGGGGATATGGGCTGCTCATTGGTGGCATTAGCTGGTTGTTCCAGTTAGGAGGTTTAGGTTGCAGCTGCGCAATCTGAGTAGAACAGTTTCCCGGTTTTCCTTCCTGTTCTTCCGTAACAGGATCTGCTTCATCCAGGTTCATTGGTTCCTCTAATGCGTTAGTGCCTCTGGAACATTCGGTCACACTAGCCACATTGTCAGTTTTTGATGACTGGGTTAAAAATGCCTCTTTCTCAATGGAGGATTCTACTTTCATTTTGATGCGTGCATCAGATGTTTCACTGATATTTTCATGATCTGGTTTAGTGGAAATTACAGGTTCAGTGCAAGAACAAACACCTGTGTTATCTGACTGTGCTTGAGCCTTAGAATGCATGCCTGTAGAAACTGAAACTTCTAGAGATTTCTTATATAAAGAAGAAACAGACTTATTTCTGTTATCAAAGCCTTCAAGTGAGGATGGGTTTGATCTGGAGTCTATAATGCTTTTGTCTATATCTGAAGAAGTAATTATATCTTTTACATTTTCTTGCTGTTTATATCTTTGACTTGAAAGGACAAGTGCTTTGCTATCATTCTGTGGTGAATCTTCTATACAACTCTTTTTTACAGGACTGTGGTCTTTACTTTGTTCAGTAGTACTCATTCCAATTGTTGTTTTTGCTCTAAAACAAATAATGTAAATGTTTGTTAATACATTGAATGGCATAGACTATATATTTATTTATATTTGTAAATCAAACAAATTTATATGATTTTTTAAAAAAACAGTAACAATAGTCACACAATTATTACCCACATAGGGGTATTATATGGGTGTTACTAAGTTTAGTAATGTACATAAAAGAAATAGTACAGTTGTTTTTCGCGGAGAACAGATTATATGATAGCTATGAAATACAAGATATAGCTACATATGGTGTTTCGAATGACTAGGTGCATCTCCAGACAGCACATTCTATCAGGAACAGTTCACTTCTTAGTTTTTCAATAACAAATGATGATTTCCGCTAACGATATCAGATTTTCTCATATTTATTTAATTTGCTACAACTCTTATACATGTATCTTTTGTGACCAACTATATAATTGACCAGATCAATCCAACTCCGTGGAACGGACATTCTGGTGCCATCCACTTTCTGACAATAATAACTTTAGCCAACATAAAGAGAGTGGACAATAGTTGTCAAATTAGTTTGTGTCTTTTCAGTTAAACCTAAACCAAATATACACATTTTTGGACTAATAAATGGAATTTCCAAATTATGTTTCACTATACAGTCCATGACTTCTCCCCAGAACATAGCTAGATGAGAGCAATCCCACAGCATATGCCAGTAGGTGCCCTGCTGGTTCCCACATTTAGAACAGGTTACCGCTACTTCCGCTAAATTTGGAGAGACGAACAAGAGTAAAGTAAGTCCTATGTGAGAGAAAAAATTTAATTTGCCTAAAACTAGCTAATGCGGTGACTTTATAAGCACTCTCTACTCCAGTCCCTATCATCCAGTAATCCCAGATCTGTCTACCAGCAGTATGCAGTTTAGGAAGGTCATCAATATTCAGCATAGGTACAAATAAATTAAGGAAATATGATAACGAGGTCCGAGTCCCATTAATAGGATTCGGAAGAGATCATTCAACAGCTGTGGGGCAGAACCTCTAAATTGAACGGTAAGGTCATGTCGAATTTGTAGATAATTGTAAAAGTCCTAGGAATGCCATGTGCCAATTTTAAGTTGGTCAAATGATCAAAGCGACCCTCCCTCATGTAGTTAAACCAAATAGTAAATCCCAAACTCGTGCCATCCATATTTATAGGTTCACCATGTTTAGTACTGCACCAAAGGGGATCATATCCGGAACCATCAATGAGCCTGGATGAATGGTGCCATATTTTAATTGCTTGAGACAGTAAAGGAGAACATCGCCTAGAGTGTCTATTCCATCTTAAGGAAATGTATCCGTATATAAGGGGAGCCTTCTTCAGCAATTAGGTAATCATATAGGTCAGTGTGAGATCTAGACGTCACCCATTATCTTATATGGGTCACCAGTTGGCATAATAGTGTAACTGGAAATTTGGGAGGGCAAGTCAACCTATTTTTCAAGATCTGCAAAGAGTGGTGAGAGCTGAGAGAGCGAGAGATACATACACACACATATATACATACAAACACACACTGATAAGCACAACATTAAAACCACTGACAAATTAAGTGAATAACATTGATTATCTTGTTACAATGGCACCTGTTGAGGGGTGGGATATATTAGGTAGCAAGTGAACTTATATATCATTAGATTACATTTAATACCTTATGATGCTCTCCACTCCGTTTTCTTCTCTTTCTTTTTCAGAAGACTTTCCAGACGACTTTATGACCTGGAGATAATATAACAGAAGCATATTTAGCGTTTTTTAACTATTTATTTCAGTATGGGCTTATCTGGTCATTTTGCTGCCTAAAGTGGCAAATTAAATGGTGCCTTTCTGAACTCTAACACAAGTCAACATAAACATTTGCATAAATGTAATGAGAATTATAAAATGCAAACATTTTTACTTTCGTCAGTTAGGTCTACCATGAGAAAGAAATCGATATTTTGGACTGAGTGGCTGATGTAAAGACACTGAAGCGAAGGAGAAACACTCCTTCAGTCCCATTGGATCTATTCAGCTCTGAAAGCTAAACCTCTCTCATTTCCGGTGGTAATCGTTTTCACAATTACTACCACCCCGACAACCAGCATGCCTACAAAGAAAGATCTATTAGAAAAATCACTATAGTCAATATAATCAGACTTACCTAAAATGTGAAGGTGCAGAGTTCCGATGCTTGGATGATACTGACAGCAAGTAATTGCGAAGACGAAGCTCTCCGGCACTTCACTTGGACGTCACTGAACAGTGCAATCTAAATACATGTTTATTTAAAGCAGCAATGTGTGGACCCTGCAAGCTAAGTGTTTTATTAAAGACTTAACCTGCGGGTCCATACATTGCCACTTTAAATAAACATGTATCTAGGTCGCACTGTTCAGTGACGTCCAAGTGAAGCGCCGGAGAGCTTCGTCTTTGCAATTACTTGCTGTCAGCATCATCCAGGCATTGGAACGCTGCACCTTCGCTTTTTAGGTAAGTCTGATTATATTGACTATAGTGATTTTTCTAATCGATCTTTCTTTGTAGGCATGCTGGTAGTCGTTGTTGTGGTACTCGTAATAACGTACCTAACCCCTCATTTCTCCTTCACTTCAAAATGGCACCCTAGCCGAGATCCAACTTTCATGAATGATGTAGTTTCTAGCTGAAAAAATGCACAGTTCCAGCAGGGCCCTGTGCTGCCTTTATTTACCTTATAATAGGCACACTACTGCTTGGATGATGCACTGGGCAGACACAACCTAATAACACTAACCTTTTGCTTTTTGCGGCTGGAGGAAGCTGTGTGCTCTGTAGATGTCCTTTTCCTGGAAGATTGATCATTTAGCGTTTTGCTTTCCTTTTGCATTTTGTTTACTATGTCAAGTTTCATTCTGTTTTGCAGAACCTGGCATGTGATTAAATCAAATGTGGATTGGTCTGGCTTGAAAACAAAAGCTTTCGTTAACTCAATAGTTTTCATTATTTTCATTGTATGCGCCATTTTCCCTAAATCTTTCTTTGGAGTGGACATTAAAATATCAAGAAAATCAGAAAGTCGACTGTAATTGTAGTCCAGCTCTGTTGATGAGCTTCCATAGTGTAAAGAGGCAACGTATGGGGAAAAGTGGATGTATGTGCAAACTCCAGACTTAGACTTCAAAACAAAGTTTTTTAATTCCGACAGCTCTGAAAGTTCTCTTGTCATTATTTGAAAAGCATACGAGTAATTAACAGAATTTGTGCAGTCACATATTATTTCCAATTCTGACTTTATTTCTGTTATTGTGTTGTCTATGATATCTATGACATTAGGCATCAAGTTCCTTTGCAAAAGGGACACCAGTCTTTCTTGATTATTGAGTAGATCAGAGAGTAGAGATGTGTCATACCACAGTAATCCCCTTGTTCTTTCTTTGCACCTCTGTGAAGCAATTATACAATTGAGAAAGTGCAGTGTTTCATAGGTCATTACTAATTCGATGTATGCTTCCACAGCTTCAGTCCTCAAAAGTGTAGTGAGTGGATCCCGTCTTTGTGTGACTTCTAAAACATTACTTTCTCTTATTAGGACTTCATCTACATCACACTCCTGTAAGATTTGGAAGCATTTTATCTGGGACTCCAATTGCTCTTTGCAGTCATGGATCATCTGTTCTAACAGATCAGTATTTGCACACCGAGCTTGGTCTATGATCTTGCCAACGAAGAACACATCCTGTGGGGGACAAAAACGAAGGCTCCCGTTTGAATTTATGTTCTCATTCCACAAGTTACCTTGTTTTTCGATAAATGTAGTTTCCTCACTGGGGATGCAATACACTTCATACAACTTCGATAAAGCAAAGTTATTTTTTTGAGCCATGGATTCCTTTGTCAGAGTGATCTTTTTTAGGACACCATATTTTTTACTTTCCCTGTGAAACATTATTTTTGCTGCATCAAAGAGTAAGTGCTCAATGCCAAAAAGTGACAGTTGCATACTTATAGTCTCAGAGGTCTTAATAAAATTAATTTTTGCAGAGATGATTTCTAAAAGACATAATGCATGTTCCTTCTTTCCTGAATCGCACTTCGGAAGATTAATGAAGGAACTTATGATCTCTAAAGTGCCTTTTTGCAAGGCTGCCAGATCATCTATAGTGTCTCCAAGATGTACTCCACAGCTGAAAGGAACAGAGAGCGAAAATGCTGAATGATCAGACCCATGCTTTAGAACATCTTCACATTCCTTCAGTTCTCTCTTGTATTTCAAGTAGACATAATAACAACTATTTTGTTCATGAATTGCCTGCAGAAACTCAGAAAGTTGAGCATAATGGTTCTCTAGTGTAGCTAATGCATCATGCTTCAGTTTTTTTTGAAATGCTGTATAGAAATGTGACTGTTGTTGATAGCCAGACTCACCCATAAGTAACTCAGTATAGAGAGATCTATCATACCAAAGAAGACTACGGAATGTGGGTCTTCCTTCAATATAGTGTATCCTATTCTCAATAAACTGATTGGTTTCAATCATCATCTGCAATTCAAGAAACGCCTCTACAGCTCGCGGCTTCAGCGAACACCTGAAACATGTTTTTAGATTCTGTTCAAAAAACAATCTCCTGTCCACAATCACATCTTTCAGAACACACTGCTGCTTTTTCTCAAAAGAATTAATAAAAACAGGTAGCATTTTTTTGCACAATAATTTACAGACTTGCACAGCTTTAAAGGAATCTGTCTCACTTGCTTTCTGCAAAATCTTAGATAATTTTACCAATAAACTTGGCACTGCAGCACTTTTCATTGTGACAGATGCACAGTCTTTGAATCTTTTTCCTTTAAGTTGACTGCACTCCCTACTGGAGACCGTTTTTTTCATGGAACATTTTGGCAGTGTTTTAGCATGGGACGAACCTTGTTTCCTGACTTTTGACAACATCTTCTTGGTGCAAACTGGATGTCTCCTTTTACTTACAGCGTCACGTAATTTGCCATCATTATCAACTGTTTCACAATTTTCAACATGAATGTCCTTGCTTTCAGATGGTGGTTTTGGAAAAGAAGTGATTGGGACTGCATTTTCTTTGTTTGATATTGTAATACTAGAGACATCAGGATGATCTCCAGATGTTTCTGGGGAACTAATGCTGCTTTTGAAGAGAGAGGAAACTGCCAATTTTTTTGCTGAAGGTGAATTGCTAAAACATTTAGTCAGCTGTAAATCTTGCGTAGATACTCCATTAAGCGCTTCAGTTGACTCTGTCAGACATTTTCTATCTGTTGAAAGAGACTTTTGTTGCTGTACCTCAGAGGCAATTAAATTTGGTGAAGAATTTTGAGTTGGTATCACCTTACTACTTGTACTTTCAAGTTCTGAATTTTCAGCTTGCCTTGCTTTGTCTTCTGTTCTCTCTTTATTTTGTTTTATGTTTTCAACAGCATTGCTATTGTTGATATTCTGATTTCCCTGCACACTACAGGTTTTAGGCACATTCCGTCTCTCTCCGACCTTTGCCACAAGCTGCAGAGATTTTTGTACCCTTTTATGTGCTTTTCTTAAGTGAAGTATAGCTCGATCTAGTTTTTTGGATATGCGCTTGCTCTTACATAAAGGAATCTCATCTGATAACATACCTAAGACCACTTTAATATTTTCTTCTGATTGAGAGAACTTGTTAATTCTTCTAACTGATTTTTTAATAAGAACGGAAGGTATTCTTTTGTTGTTTAGTCTTTTATTCATTGTGGGATGATTTAGTGTGTGTAAGGTTTTAACACAAGCCAATTTACCAGCAATCTTTGTCTCAAATGTAATCTGATTATGAATACATTCATTGTTATCTGATTGCGTAACTTCTGCAATGTTGATACAAGTAGAAAGCGGTTTAGAGTTACATTCTATGGATGTTTTGCAATCTTGTAACTTAGCTGGTACAATTTGCATTTCTAAGCTATGACCTGTGCTTTGACAATTTGGAGAAGCAGTTTTTGAAGCTTCAAATTTATCATTTTGGACTTCTTTGACTCCCATAGATGAATGCATTTCTCCAACTAAATTGCCAACACAACTGTCTACACACACATAATGAGAGTTTATTACAGTAATTTCCATATCGGGAAAGATCCTCATGCCACTGGGCTCTCTCTCTCGCCTTAATGAAGGACTTTGCAACTCTGCCATTGTTGCATTTGCTTTCTCCAAATCCATTCCAAAAATACTTTTCCAGTCTATACGGTTCTCTAACTCCATCACATATCGTAAATCGTCAGACATCATATCTCCATCTATAGATGTATTCTTTGTCAGTGTCAAATGCTGTGCTCTTACATTCTCAGAATGAGGAGTTTCAATTACATTGTCAAGACAGATGTTTACTTGTATAGGAAGGCCAACTATTGGGCTATCTGAACCTTCTGTTTTACATATTTCTTTAATGCTGGTACCATTGTCCACTTTATAAGATGAATGCAGAACAAAGTTGTGTTTTTCATTTGTAGTTTTTGTATCCACACCAGTTCTTGCACTTTTGATATTATCACGTTTATCATCCATTATTTGTTTAGTTGAAGTAGTAAGGTTCTTTTTTAAATCCTTAACGTTCTTAGTATCCCCTTTGTGCAGACTCAGGTTTTGTATTTTCTTTACAGGTGATTTCTTTAATATGCCTTTCTCTTCAGTTTTCTGACAATTTACCTTCTGGCGGGGCAATGGAGGATCTGCAATCGTTGAAGGTTTTATATGACTGCTTGCTGCATTTATTTCTGCTGGGAATTCCTTTCCAACTTTAAATGGTCTCCTCTGACTCTTCACATCTTTAGGTCCACTTCTACTGATGGGGTACACATCAATTTTACATACATTACCTTTACCAAGTTCAGGAGTATCTGTTTTGTAATTAACATGGGTAACAGAGCTCTGGACAGTTTTTAAATCTTTTGCTTTGCTAGTTATTACAGTACTTTTATCTACCGAATTGTTTTTAGGACAGCACAATCCCTCACTGTAATTTTCCCTTAAACTATTCTTAGCCCCTGCAGGAGATTTATATTTTTGGCTTGTTTCTTGAGACATGTACTGACTTCCTTCACCTTGTCCGCTATCAGTCCATAAAGAAATCAACTGGCTTTTGTTTTGAATATGACCATTTTCATTGCCTTTATTATTACAGGCTGATGTACTAACAGGCACAGAAACAGCTACTTGAGGACAAGCCGGTGGACTATTATGAGCAGATAAAGCCATTTTAGACTGATTTCCTTCTTTTGCAATTTCTAATTGATTTGCGAACATTCTGTAGTATTTGTCATATATGCACAACTTTCTAGAAAGTCCTGCTTTTTCAACATTAGACAACTTTTTTAAAGAATGGATCCTTGCATCTCTCTCCTTTTTATTTAATGCCAAGAATGATGAATATTTCTTTAATTTTTTCATTAACTGTTCTTTAGACATAAAATTGGCATCAGAAACGCGCATTTCCTCAAAACTTAAGTACAAGGGTGTTTTACTGATACTATTTTCACATCTCACAAAATTCTCTTCACTCTCTTTGCTACTAGACACCATATTTTCGCAGAGAAGAATGTTTTGTTTCTGATGACCAGTTTGATACTGGTCAGCTGGTATTAAAGCTTCCTGTTCATTTCTTTTTAAGAGTCGTGGGTCTTTCATAGATTTTGATGTAATCACCATACTTGAAGATATTAGATTCTGTAGAGCAACAGTGATGTTTTGGTGGGATGCACTTATTTCAGGAGCAGTGACTTGGTTCTGAAACATAGTTGATGTCACCAGAATATCAGACCGTTGATCTGTATCTGTGAAAGCAATAGTCTGTGCCTCTGCAACTGAGCCATTGTTCTGGGATGTCTCTTTCTCAGAAGGTTTCAACAATGTTGAACGAACACTTTTAAAGACAATAGTGGCATCTTTGCCTTTACCAATTCTTTGTGCCACTGTACAGCTTGCAAATGTATCATTTCCTGTAAGGTAAAAAAACACAAAACAAACATCAGAAATGAAAATTCTAAATCTTGTGCACATACAGGTGTAGTTTAATTCAGATAAATGGCACAATCCAGCACCAGTGGCATAGTGCGCTGTTTCTTAACTCTGTCCAACTACCACTGAAATATAATGATGGGTCAAGGTTATTGTGGAGCATCCCGTCTTCTCAGCTGTACCTCGGTGTGACCAGGTTGTGCTATGTATCTAAATGAAATATGTTCAATTTGTAAAACATAAAATATAATATGTAAAATCTAGTGTAGTATTAACAGTAAAATCAAGGAGAACACTTGCAATTGGAACACTAGTGTTCCAATTAAGAAGACTGATACACACATAGAATTGCAAGTGTCATAATTCCTAAGAGGTGTATGCATACTAAAATGTAAACATGTTAATTTGCAAATGTTGGAATTTTTCTAACTATAAAGCTGTTATCAATAGAAATAAATTGTTTATATTAGAATAAATGCTATTTGCATTCAAAAATTCTTATGAATTAATGGAGATGGACAAGATGAGATAAAGATAAATAAGCACACAAACAATCTTATGGTACAGAACTAACTCTCTCTGCCTTTGCATTGGCTACCAGCTGCCATTTATTCCAATAGCAGTGGATTTTATTTATTTCACTATGTCGAGAAAAGCCAAAATCAAATTAACAAATCATGACAGCAAAACATTTTTTTTTTAGAAAGTTTAGGGCATGGAAGAGTTTAAACCCCTTCCTATTGTTTACAGAAATTGATTCTACTGAACTAAAAAGGTGTGCAACTGACCGAAGCAAAGGAGGACTTGGCTTAGCAGCCAGGAACCACTAGAGAGGGATAAATAAAAGACAAAACAAATGCTGTAAACAAAGGTGGTGTGACGATTATGTACTATTTTTATTTTCCCTTAATATTCAGGTATGACAATGTATATTGTATGTAACTTTGTAATGTAATCTCAATGTGTGCTTTGCTAAATGACATGAGTCTGAACCTATGCAAGTGTCAATAATGTTTTGAAATTAGCCAGATCCAGGGATAGATGAGCATCTCTGAGAAGTTTTTTGTATGCAGAGGATGTGGACGTGACCAGCCAAGCAGAGGTGAGAACTCAGGCCCTGTGAACATTCCAGATTTCAGGACATCCTCCATAACTCACATGTCATTTTGGGAATCAATCTGACTTAATTGAAAATGTAATTCCTAAGGTGGGGGTGAAGAGCCTGTAAGAAGGGCTTAAAATCTTCTGCTTTAGACATTACAGAGTACATTTTCATGAGGGGGACTATCAGGACTGAAATTTCTCATATTTCTCAATTGTGTTCCCTCACACATGCCAAGTCTTAACTAGTAAGTAGTCACTCTGGTTTTATTTCCTATTTTATGCTCTGAAACTTATTTGTGCAACTTTATTGTATGTCTTGTTATTAACTTTTTTTATAACTAAGCCTTGGAAACATTTTCAGATTAAAATAAATCTAATCTAGCGAATTCTCTGTGATTCTTTGTGAATTTACGAAGCACGGGGAGGCTCATGCTACATGTGTATGTGATTTAAGTGTATAACATTAATAAGTGGTTTTGGTGAACGTAAGGACACCATAATAAATCCTTTGTGGTGGCAGAAAATGTGTATTCATTGCTAAGTGACGCCAGTCACGGCTAGCTGTTCAGATTGCTGTATTTGCGAAAGGCTGGGCAATCGTGATAGGTGGCATACCATTTATTGACTGTAACTAGCACTACCAGCTTACACCACTAAAACTGAAATAAGCAGCACGTTCCTGGCCAGAGAGCAACACATGGCTCGATGAGAGGCAATCACTTGACATATTGGAGGGACGGGTTAGCTTGTATGCAGTATGTTTTTCAGTGTATGATAATGTAAGACAGACATTGCTGTATATAATATGTGTCAGTTCTGCTCTATATGTTTCTATAGCACATTTGTATGTATAAAACCATTATTTTATTTTTGAATTTAGTTTTAAAACCTTGAAATCTGTTTAATTCTCTGGCATGTGTATTTTCAGAAAATATATTGATATACGGTGCAACAGTACTATTTTATAACTAAAAAAATTTCTTAATATCACTAGGTGCTATCTTGTGTGAGCTACACAAAAAGTGAAAAAGAAAGTACACACTCTTTCAATTGTAATTATGTACTGATATGTAAAAACACAATATCTACTCCTCACCAAGTCCTAAAAATTGTCAAACTTATAATATTTAAGCTCATGTGAAATATAACCAATAACAGATTTTATTTTGTCATTATTTATTCAACAAGAAAAAAGACAAGATGAAAAACTAATGTATGAAAAAGAAAGACCCTTACTGCTTTCAGTCAAAAAAAGGTGCAAATTTCAGCCAGATGCACTTCATCAATCAAATGCATTTGACTATTTGATCATCATGAAGTGGAAGCAATTGTATTTTAAAGCAGTGCCTTTGGCAGTTCCACTTTCGCATTCAGATTTGTGTTAACACCATGCCCAGATGAAAAGACATCTACAATGGTCTCAGAGAAGCAGTGGTTGATATTCATCATTGCAAAAGTGTTATAAAGTCAATTACAAACAATTTCAAATTCATAATTCTACAGTGAACTAGATTATTTACAAATTGAGAACACATGAGAGTTTCCAATCTTCTTAAGAGTGAGCAGCTCAGCCAGAGCCGTAACTTAAAATTTTAGCGCCTGGGTTGAGAAACAAAAATGCTGCCCCCCTAGCCCTTAGTTTTAACCCAATGAACCTAACATATTCATAAACTGCGACCCCCTTCAGCGTTACAGCTCTGAGCTCAGCAAATTTACCCAAAAGATGCATAGAAAATGAAATAGAAAAAAAATCCCAAATATTCTCCCAAGTGCTCTGATAATTCCTATCCTTTGACCTACATGTTCTTATATTCCCATTGGCAACCCCACAATCTCTCAATATTTCAGTTTGATTTCCTCCTCTGGTGTCTTCCAGTGGACTTCATCTCCAACCCACTGTGATTGACACTACCATGACCTCTTCTATTGATGCTTCTACTACATTTCTAGTTTTTTAAACTCTAAATTCCCCTTCTTTGACCATGATCTCTGTTGTTTCAGCCTCACTTTATCTCATGCACTCTCCTCTACACCTACATCCACACTGCAAACACTTAAATGCTCTCTAATAACTATTGTGCCCACATGTGATATGGCATCTTGTTTCTACAACAGTACACTCACAGCCTTAAACAAATGCTATCCAGCCACCACATACAGTTTTTGACAATCCAAACATCAGCCATGGATTTGAACCAGACGCGCTACCTGCAAAAGTATTCCCACAAACCTGAGCACCACTGGAGGAAATCTTGTTCCAAGACTGACTTCCAACACTATAAATTAGAAATTAAGCCTAACCCCAAATGCCTCTTTTCCATGTTTATCTTGCAATTCTGCCTACCTGCACCACTCCCTCATGAGCCATGACTTTGCCAACTACTTCAAAGCAAAATCAACACCAGCAACCAATCGACAGGATCTTATGCCAGACTCCACTCTCCCCACCCATTTTGACCTACACTTTAGTCCACCTTCTGTATATTCAACCCAGTAACCAAAGAAGTCTCTGCACTCCTCTCATCCCATTCCTTGCTTCTTCAACTCTATTCCCTCGGACACTCACTCAACATTTCTCTCTCAGTTGGCATTTTCTCATCCGCTTTAAAACATGAACTAATGCCACCAAACCTAAAGATACCATCTATTTACCATGTGTCTTTTTTCAATTACCAAACTCTCTTTACACCTCTCTGACTCCAAATTACTGAAATGGTTTGTGTACAACTGTCTTTATTAATTTCACTTCTATCATTCCCTTCTCAATTTTTGCAATTGGGCTTCCTCGCTTAAGATACCATCAAAATTACATTAAAAAAAGTGATCAACAGTCTACTTACAGCAAAGTCTAAGAGTCACTTCTCCATACTTAATCTCCTGGACTGCTATGCCATTAATTATCGTTACACTTGGATGTCCCAATGTGCCTTATTTAGAGTTAGGAGCAAAGTAAAAAAAAAAGAGCAAATTTGCACCTTGGCAAAATCATGTTCCACTGCAGTGGAGCAAATGTGAAATGTACAGGCAGATTTATAGTTGAGAAAGGACATTTCATAGCTCACTTCAAAATTGCAGTGTAAAAATAATGCTGTTCAGTAATTTCCTTGCATGCAATTAAATAAATGCATTTGCAGCTCTTGCACTGCAACATGACCTAAATATACTTTCCCCACTGTCTAGAGGAAAATATTTAAATGTAGATTCGTTTCACTTACCATTAAGGAATAGATTTGAGACTTTACAATGGAAGGATCAAAGTTATTCCTCACCTAGACCTACATCTTCTACTGAGCCTTTTTTAAACAAATGGGAACAATTCAAAGGAAAAGGCTAGTAGATCAGCCTTCATTTTCTAAATATAATAACAAAAAGACCAGTAAAGGAACTAAAGGAGGGAAAAATAGGAAATTGAAAAATCATTCTAAACCCCCTATTAGTCCAAATATTAAGCAATCTCCTCCTGAATTAAATAATAAAGAGAGATTCAGCTGAAGTTAAATGTATGGTCTATAACTTGAGTTGCACCACATTATCAAAAGATGAAGTATCCTTATTAGAAAAAGGCCTTAAATTTGCCCCTACTTATAAGCCTGATCCATTCGATATTTTTGTCGATGTACAGAAGTTCATTAAAAAATTGACTGTTAAAAAATTCTTCTGCATGAATACTCTGAAAGACTCAGAAGAGGTGAATGACATCGTTAACATTGTTCCTCCCAGAAAGTGGAAAAGAAGTTCTAATTTCTTTCCACATCACATAAAAGGGAGTTTCATTGAGACTTTTAATAAAATGGTTCTTGATGATATTGAATCCACTATGGGTAAGCGAAAACATATTAAACGGTGGAATCTAAGTTTGAAAGAGAGACAGGCTTTAAAGAGCCTAAAGACAATGCCACTCTCGTTATCAAACCAGCAGATAAGGGGGGAGGTATAGTTGTGATGGACAAAATTAAGTATGATGCAGAAGTGTTGAGACAACTCAATGAGGGTGATACTTACAAAATACTTAAAAATGATCCGACTAGTAATTTTCTTAAAAAGTTTTCTTTACTAGTTGATAAATATCATCAGATGGGAGTAGTAGATAAGGACATGTATGAATATATTAATGTCACTAACGTCACTATCCCAGTGATTTATATATTACCCAAGGTCCACAAGGATATCCATAACCCCCCTGGATGTCCAATTATCGCTGGCACAGGATCAATTACCTCCAATATGTCCGAGATTATAGATGGGTTTTTACAACCTTTGGTTCAAAAAACTCCTGCCTATCTCAGAGATACAAAAGATTATCTAGCTAAATTAGCGAATATTGAATGGAAAGATAGTTATATTTTAGTTACGGCAGATGTGCGTGCCCTTTATACTATCATTCGACATAATTTAGGGATTAAAGCCGTGACCCATTTTCTGAATAATACAGATATGTCTGAATCACTAAAAGAGTTCCTTATTGAATCAATTGTTTTTATATTAAATCATAATTATTTTAGATTATCTACAGTGTATTGGGACGGCCATGGGCACCAGATTCGCCCCTAGCTATGCAAACCTCTTTATGGCCCTGTGGGAAGAAGAATGGGTCAGGGGTTCGTGTGGTTTTGGGGCGGGTCTGGTGCTCTGGACACGCTTTATAGATATTTTTTTTATATGGGATGGATTGGAGTGTGAACTGACACAATTTTGTGAATACCTCAATTCCAATGCATCAAATGTTGAATTGACATTTACCCAGAGCAATCAATTAATTTTCTAGATATTTCAGTCTATATTAAAGGGAACGTCATTCACACTATGACCTACAAAAAACCTACTGATAGGTCTAGCTATGTCCATTTCGAAAGTCATCACCACATTAACCGGCTGTCCAATATACCAGTAGGACAGATGACACGGTTAAAAAGGAACTGTACTGAAGAAGATGTGCTGAATGACCAACTCAGTGAGTTAAAAAATAATTTTAGGACTAGAGTTTACAAAGAGGAAAAAAAGATACCACAGAAGGGATCAAATAGACATGAGTTGGCTTTTTGTCTCAGTATAATGTAGCATATAAGCAGATAGAGAATATATTTTACAAACATTGGCAAATTTTGAAAAAAATTTCTCTTATAACATAGTAACATAGTTGATGAGGTTGAAAAAAGACACCAGTCCATCAAGTTCAACCTATTTTGGATCTCCTGCGATCCTGCACTTATATTTGAAATTAATCCAGAGTAAGCAACCGCCAATCTGCTTCAATTTTGAAAATACCCCCAGACTCAATATTGCAGTCCTATTTTTACCCTATATCCACTACTATCCTTCATTTTAAATTAACGGTCGTATCCCTGGATACACCTTTCCGCTAAAAATTTGTCTAACTCTTTCTTAAACATATCTATTGAATCTGCCATCACAACCTTCCCTGGCAATGAATTCCATATCTTGACTGCCCTTACTGTAAAGAACCCCTTCCTTTGCTGGTTGTGAAATTTCCTCTCCTCTAACCTTAGGGGATGACCATGTGTCCTGTGTATGGTCCTTGGGGTAAAAAGTTCCCATGAAAGCTCTCCGTATTGACCCCTAATGTATTTGTACATAGTAATCATATCTCCCCTTAGACGCCTCTTTTCTAAAGTAAACATGCCTAAACTGGCTAACCTTTCCTCATAACTTAATGACTCCATACCCTTTATCAATTTTGTCGCCCTTCTCTGAACCCTTTCTAGTTCCAAATTATCTTTTTTATAGAGTGGTGCCCAGAACTGTACTGCATATTCAAGATGAGGTCTTACCAACGATTTATACAGTAGCAAAATTACACTGTCTTCCCTTGCATCTATGCCCCTTTTTATGCATGCCAATACTTTGTTTGCCCTTGCAGCTGCTGCTTGACATTGAGCACTATCGCTAAGATTCTCCTAAATTAATTCTATTTAATTTATAGATTGTGTTCTTGTTTTTGATCCCTGAATGCATAACCTTATAGGTTGTAACCTTCCAGATGCACCCAATTTTGTGTATAGAAGGGCACCTAATATTAAGGACCAAATTGTGAGAAGTGTTACTTTCGAAGTTGGTCAATCTCATGTTAAAAGTGTTGGTTTCTATAGATGCGGATTATATGGAATGTGTAAGAATACCCCCTCTAGCTGTATGAAATTAGAAACCTTTACGAGGAACAATTTTACTTACCGCATTCATCAGTTTATAACATGCAATATGACTAACGTCATATATGCTATTGAATGTTTCTGTCATCTTTTGTATATAGGGAGTACTACGAGGCCCCTCAAAACTCGGTTAAGGGAGCACGTAAATAACATCAAAAAAGGCCTTGAAACCCATACTTTAAGTGATCATTTCAAAAAGGTACATTATTGTAATCCCAAACATATTATCAATTTCTGGGGAATAGAACGGATTCAACCACATTGGAGATATAAAAACACGCTCCAAAGACTAGCACAGTCAGAGATGAGATGGATATTTAAATTGAAAACCTTAACCCCTAGGGGACTGAATACTGATTTCGAGTTGAAATGGTTTATATGAAAGAACACTATAAGCATTGGGTTGTAAGAACCAATATGTTATATATACACATTATATTATATACTCTGTTTTGATTTGTTATAAATTGGTATGTTGCCTAAACCTATATTGTACTGTGAATTGTTATTTGTAGGAGTAGGGTATAGTTTTTGGCTCCTCTTCTATAATATATGGTTATTATTAGTAAATTGAGATCTATGCATGAGTTTACCGATATGTGTTTTATATATATGTTTTATACTTACACTTTTTTATCTTTTAATGTTTATTTACTGGGAGCCTACACAGTTTATAGGCTACCGTGGATTCTGTCTTGGGAGTTTGTGCGCATATTTTCTGAAGTGGACAACTTAAACCTTTTATGGCTGCAGAGTTCCGTACACTGCACATGCGCACTATGAATTTTAAAGATCTGTACTCGATTGCACACCCGTCGATGCGTCCAGTGCGCATGCTCCGGGAATGGAGAATTCAAGCCTCATTTTAATACTGATTTGGACTTCCTGATCTGATGATTCTGACCGTGATTGGCTGGGAGGACCATCTGATCGGATGCTTCATGTTTAAAAGGACTTCAGCATCGCTTTATCCGCTACCTTGATAAAGAATCCGTGCGATTCGAAACGCGTTGGAGTGCGGGGAAGCGGCTTCTGGGGACCATCTGGGGATACACTTTCTGACTGTCCGTGAGTTCATGGGAATCGATCTGGTCAAATGTGTATTACATGCTGTATTAACTTCCCCTTGTGGTACGCTCCTAGAAGCACATCATTCCTTGTTGTATTTACAGTTTTATAATAAATGATATCATGCTATGATCTTTTATTTTTTTTGTACTCTACGTTGGAGGCTTCCTGTGGTGAACTACCATTTAACCACCAGATGTGATTAGATGTGCCTGTGTTCAAGAATCCATATCGTAAGCTCATTACCTACGGGGACCCCTTTACGTGGTTTATTGAGTGTTAACCCTTTCACGCACTTGGAAGAGGGATCCTATTTATAGGACTATTTTTTGGGACAATATTGCCCTATTTATGTTTTTATTTGTTACAGTATTTCACCCTGTGATGCTGGCATTTGTATTTGTGTGATCCATCTAGCACCGTAAGTTGCTTTTTATTACCATTTACGCTCTATTTTGGGAAAAAGGTGGTTTTTCCTGTGCTACTTAGGCTGCTTTTTGGTTAATACATCAGCGCCCATTCCTGTTATATTCTGTACATATAAGGCCGTCTGTCCGACAACTAAAGCATGCTTGAAATTGGATCATGTAACATGACAATGATCCTAAACACCACAGCAAATCTACAACTTGACAGGCCGAATAAGAAAAGAATCAAGACCTTGGAATGGTTAAGTCAAAGTCCTGACCTCAACCCAATTGAAATGCTGCGGCTGGGACCTTAAGAGCCAACTAAACTCAAACAGAAAATTATTATGTCCTGTTATTGCTGCTAAATTTGGTTCTACAAGTTAATGAATCATAGGGTGTATTTAAAATCAGAAAAGATTTTATTTAAAGTTTTCAATTTTTAAACACAACACTAAACTAAGCCTACGCAGGGACAACAACAAGTGTCCAAGTGTCATGAAGATCAACAATAAACAAATTAGGGAAACGAGCATAAACGATTATGTGTGCAGTAAGTGGATAACATTATAGCTGCAGAGAGCACTGCCAAACAGACTAGGGCACCACGCACAACAGGATATACATATGAAAAAATAAATAAAAATGCAATTAACACAGGAGCATGAGGCCTGAACACAGTCAGGAAGAAATAAATAGTGGCTGGGCATCTGCCCGGGGTACATAACACCAAGGGATCCACCTCCCTCAACCCTCAATACAACCAATACAGCCATATTCTCATAAATGTCACCCAAATTAGGTCTTGTATAAATAATTTTTTCATGTCCAAGAGTGTCATTGATAAGACTAGTCAAATCACCCACAGCTGGATGCTCCAAGGCCATCCATTTACCTGTGAGGTATAAAATTTCACTAACAGTGTGGTGACTGTAATGAATTTGTGTGTCCTTCTGGCCAAGTCCAAGCCAAAAATACACACAGTTTAGGACTAATGAATGACACTTCCACCCCTAGTTGTACCACACAATCTATAACCTCACCCCAAAAGCGAGGAGACACAAACAGGCAGTCCCACAGCATATGCAAAAAATTGCCCCCTGGCACCCCAACATGGGACATAGCAACACCTGACCCCCACTAAATTTAGAGAGCCAGAGGGGGGTAAGATAGGATCTATAGAGAAGGAAAACATGAATTTGGCAAAACCTAGCAGATGCAGTGACTTCATATAGGCTCTCAAGCATATTTCCCCAATCTTTATCACTGACCCCACCCAAATCAGACTCCCAGGCAGTTGCAGTTCCTGGAGGCAATCCACACTTAGTCCCTTCATAAGGATGAAGTAAATGTACGAAATCTGGTGCCTTTTGGACTTTGAAGTAGGAACAGCGGTATACTTGTATGTATCTGCAATTGGAATTTTAAGACATCACTGTTTGAACAACACCATTTGCAGTTTGCTATTGTCCACGAATACCCTCTGATCCGGAGGATTCAAGTATTTTCGCTAGAGCCACAGGCTCTTCAATCTCTGTCCAGTTTTTGACTTAACGGAAAAACAGAAAAGACTCTCCGTAAGAAATCTTCACTCCTCCCGACCAATACACGGGACTGACATCTCTGATTAAGGTCTGTACATTATCACTTATTATTACGGGGAGTGGATATCATGCCATTCCGGCTAAGGAGGATTAACAGCAATATTTATCTAATACTTACCTGCATTTGGGCACTATCCATTTAACACTTACCTGCATTTGGGCTATTGTTACCATACTACAGCGTGGATATTCTATCATCAGTGGAGATCAATATTACATACTACATTTGGTGTGGCCAATATTTCTATATTCCACACTATTGGTATTGGAGTTTACTTCATATGTATTTGCAGTCATTATTGACTTTGTGACATATGTACTTCCTTCCATTGATTATCTATGGTTGGAGAGTGGTGTTAATAGTTATCAATGCTTATTCATTGCACTTAACATCCAAACTGGCCAGTGTTTGTTCCTTGTATTGTTTTATGTACCAATAAATTGTTTTTATTCATCTCACGGTTCATATCAGCAGATTTCGAGTGGCCGGCCACCAGCGCTGTTGTTGGGTGTTGTTACTATTTGTTTTTAAGATCTCACTGATCTTTTCAGCTGCAGGCACTGACACACTCTTCATCTGCACATTTTGAGCACCATGTTTTTTTGCACCAGGTTTTTGTTTGTGTAGTCGGAAACAGAGAACCACGTGGATGTGAGTAATACATCCTACTGTGAAATACTGTTTAAACAAATTTGCTGCATATATGATGATTTGAGAGGAGTTAAATGTTGTCAGTGAAAACTGGCTATTTGTGTTGAAAAAACAGAAGTGCATGCAAAGACCAATGAGAC
This sequence comes from Mixophyes fleayi, assembly GCF_038048845.1. Classification (NCBI taxonomy): domain Eukaryota; kingdom Metazoa; phylum Chordata; class Amphibia; order Anura; family Limnodynastidae; genus Mixophyes; species Mixophyes fleayi. The sequence goes on along the minus strand of NC_134402.1, from coordinate 183,464,325 downwards.
ACAGATTAAAGGCAAAGAAACCAAGTGTTTTCATGGACTGAGTTTAATTGCTCTAAAGCAGGTGTGATCATTAAGACTAGGAAGAAAACCCAAGTATATGTTGCTGAATTCTAGGGAATGTGTGTTTCTGCAAAGCACGAGTTGGGTGTGGCCTGGTTCTGTGCATAAGCAAAGAGCAAGAGAGTTTAAAGAGAAAAGTTTATTAAGAATCTTTGTCAGTGTAAATTGGATGTTTCTGTGTTGAAACAACAAGAAGCATGCAAATATGTTTGCAAAACTATTGAGCAGAAGTTAAAAGAAAAGAAAACAAAAAACTTTTGGTTCTGCAAAGGAAAAGTTTGAGACATATGCTGGGTGTTGTAGTGCCACACATCTTAAGTCAAGTGAGGTGCTCCTTCAATAAAGAAAGTACTTTGTTCGTATAAAGATAACATTGGCTCAAGCTACAATGGGCAAGAAAAAACAGAAGCCTACTGTCTCAAACCAGAAAGAGTGCATACAGGGGTGTCAAAGTGTCGATATGGAGAGAGGCAAAAATCAGAACTTGGAGCACGTTTGTGTAGCGGTAAATTATGGCCCTCATCATTGTGCTAGGTTAAAAGAGGACAATTTATCTGATAAAGGGCTAGATGCACATTTGTTTGAACTCTGGGAAAAGACTGATGCAGTGCCCTGAAAAGGAGGACATGCTTAAAGATTTTCTACAAGCTACTATGGCCCACCAATCCGCTTTAGCCCAGCAGTCCGCCATAAATCAACAACAACAGGCAGCCTTCAAGCAACAACACTTAGAATAAGAGGATACCCAGAGGCAACAGCAGTTAGATTTAGAGTACCGGAGGTAACGACAACAAGACCTTGAAGCCCTCCATAAAACGTGAGCTCTATTAAAGCAAAAGAAAAGTCTCTGGAACAAGCCATAAAAAATGCTGAAAGAAGAAAAAGAAATTGCGGAAACAAGGTTTGAAGCCGCACAAGTAGAATGCTTAAAATACCAGCAGCGTATGGAAAAAATGGTTAGAGAAATAAATGAGCTACAAGATAATCTGAAGACAGAATGGCAAAAAGCTCTGGTAACTGCAGACAGGGAAAAGAAAAGGTCAGATGCAAAGTGGGACACACTTAAGAAGGAATCTGATGAAATGAAAGTAAAAAACAGTACTCTTACTCGGGAAAAGGAGAAGGTGCAGGCGAAGAAAGTCCTGCTGCAGCGGCAGATTGAGGAGTTAAAGGGGCAGATGAGAAGTACTCATGTCCCAGCACAGCAGAAACCATGAAAGCCTGCGAGGAGACCATTGCTCAACTAAGCCAAAAATTAGCAGAGTCAGAGCAGAATCACAGGAAGGCTGAACTGGATAAGCAGTTGGCAGATGTGTCAGTAATGTGAAGAGGAAGCAAACAGATCAAGCTCTCTCCTATCAGAAAATGCCAGGCTGCGGGAAAACCACATACCGCTGACAACACACCTGCAAGCTTCTGCCGCACTGACTACAGAGTTGGAGAAAGCTAAAGCTGAGCTAGTCGTGATCAGGAAGCAATTGGGAAGTGAAAAAGTGAACGGTGAAATACCACATCTTCAAGCTAAGATACAGAAGCTTGAAGCAAATAGGTTACTGTTGCAAGAATCTAACTCCATACTCGACAAGAAAAGAGAAACGATGCTGGCGGAAAATAAGTTTCTTGAGGAAGGTGTAAAAAGTGGGAGCGCAAAAATACAGCAGCTCACTGAAGAGAATGTAAAGTTAAAAACTGATATTGAAAGGGTATTTGCAGCCCAGAATACAAATAAAGGTCAATGTCAGAGTACAAAAGAAGAAGTAGTAAAACTGAGGATTGAGAAGGAAAATCTGCAGAAAGAACTTGCTGCCAAAGTCAGATATACAAGAGAAAATTAAGATCATATCCCAGGTTGAAAATGCTGGAAAGCAATATAAAACTCAATATGAAGAAAAAAAGATTCAGCATGATAAGCTGGTTGCTGAAACCCTCATAGCTCAGACAGCACCATTAGAAGAGCGAGCTTCCCAAACAGAAGTACAAGAGTTAAGAGATTCCCATGTCCAGACTGAAATAGAGATATCTACCCTGGCAGACCAACAAGAGTCAATAAGTGAAAAAGGAAATGAAGATAAAGGTCAACGGGAGCAAACCTCGAAAATTCTAACAAAGTTGTCCACAGTTCAAAAAGAACTACAGTACGCTACTAAAGCTATTCAAGACAATGTCCGCAGAATACAAACTGTTAAGGATAACTGGGAGAAGTTTGCCTATGGCTTTGAGACACCTTCCACTCGGGTTTCAGGAAAAGTAAAGCAGAGAAGTGATTTAGGATTGTCCAAGATTTTACCGGAGCCTCAAGTTACAAGAACTCAGGAAATTAATAATATGCTTCATAAAGGTACCGCAGACTGCGATTACTACCGACTTGCCTCCGCAACAGTTAAAGGAGTTGCAAAGTCAATCATGTCAGGAAGCGGAGTTACTGTCCTCGTCTATGGCTCCATTGAAAGGGGTACAGACCAAGTATGCAGCAACAAAAGAATGGAAGAATACACCCCGCCAGCCTCTAGTTCAGAAACGGCGATCTCCAGTGGATTCTGGCAAGACTGTTGCAGGGGAAAAGGGTGCTGGGCGGTGAAATTAACTGAAATGTACAGAGACTGTAAACTCAGAACCTGAAGATTGGCCAGTTATGCCAAGAAGGTTCCGGCCTCATAAGAGATGACAGAAATGTGATTACCTGTTTTTGATGTGGTGGCTTAGGCTATATTGCTGCTTACTGTTCACGTACCTTTGAATCTATGCAATGTAATAATGCTTATGTACCTCATTGAAGGTCTGTATGTGCCCAGTTAGCCTGTATTGCAGACCAACAGGCTAAGCCTGACAAATTAATGTGTGAAGTTTTTGTAGAAGGTAAAAGCACTGCTAGATTCGGACAGCATGGTTGAAAAAGCAGAGTTGGTGAGTCCCTTAAAGCATCAAGGGAAAACTGTTGGCGTAACCTGCATACACTGCATTATGATGCTACTGAGGTACAAGTAGAAACATGGTATGGTCATGTGGTAGTCAATATGGGAATAGCTTCTGGTTTGAAATTTAATGTGATATTGGGGAGAGATTGCTTCCACTTTTGGAAGCCGTGGGAAACCCAGTCGGTTGCCAATGTGAATAGCCCAGACCCACATGGTAATGTCGCTGATACAGTGGTAGGGGGTGTGTTCCCCAAGTCAGAAGTGTTCCCTTTATCAAATGTGGTTGGTGAGTCAGGAAATGACAAGGGTAGCAATGGACTGCAGGCGAGCGTAAGTTCTATTGAGATGGGAAATGTTGTCAAGACTCCTAACTGTACACCTGATGTTAAAGTAAAGAAAAATGTTTGTGCCTCGGAGCAATAAAGAAACCACACTCTAATAAAGACCAGAGAGAGAGTGAAAATTATTAATGAGAAGCCAGTAGAAACTGGTAATAGATTGTTGGATCCTTACTTGGCAATAAACCAGGGACTCGAAAAGAGGTCTTTGATTGTTTATCATCCTGCTCTGAGTGTGGGTGCCAAGTCTTATTATAAAAATTTGCTGGCAACTACCCCAGTTTCTCCACTATCCATTGTTCCTTTGGGTTGGAAAGGATCTGTAACTAATACTCTCATACTCAGTTTACAGCATAAAGCTAAATGTTTTGGAAAGAAATAGAGGAGTATTTAGGGTTATAAGTGTTCCACTCGTAGGTTGAAACAAAGCGGGGGGGGGGATATGTGATAGTGTCACTGGAAGGAGGCTAAATGGGAGAGATATGTGTCCAGACTTCCTGCATTGCATACATAAGTCCCAGTCCGGGTCTTCTGGTCTGCCAGTCTCAAAAGAGACTAATCAAAAGATGCACCTGGGAGGTGCCTGTGAAAAAGCAGCTACAATAGGCAATCAGTGTCTCAGACCTGGGAACGAGGTGAGTTGCCTCCTGAGACACACTGCTATGGTGAGCAACAATATACTGACTGTGTTTTTGGACACAAAGTACAAACACCAAAGGGAGGGTCTTGCTAAATATATTAGCTAGTAGCCAGACGGCTAGGATTTTGTGTATATCTTGTTCTGTTTACAAGCTGGCGTGATAGCGTTCTGCACTAGTTTCTTGGTTGCTGTGCACTCTGGTTCCTGATCCACTGAAACTGCAGATGGTACACTGCTGATCTCCGATTCCTAGTTATGAACTCACTGGAAGTTTTTATAAACTTCATCATCTCAGAAACCTTCATCTACTACAGCATGTTACTTCCAGACATCCTGCCTTGTGAATGATGCCAGCCGTTTTCTGTACAGAGAAGCCATAAAGATTTACCATCTGGTACGCATATTACATTTATAAGGTGTTGGTGATTCAGAGAGCTTACTACTGTACTCATTTGTACTGTACAGATAAGCTATAAAGTTTAATTATCTGGTACGCATATTGCACTTCTATATATAAAGGAAAGGAAGGTAATAGGAAAGGGAAAAGAGGCTCCGCACTAGGTATTCACCTACCTCACAAATCAACCAATTATATTTTATTTATCTCGTGAGGGGGTGCCAAGGTCAAAACAGGCAATGATATACAGAGAAAGAGAAAGGTGTGACCTGATAAGCACTTCAGGTGAAGGCATTGTGTTGCATTAATACATGAAACTTTATTAATATTAATTAAAAACATAAATGAGTGTTCAACCAAATTGGTACAAAGGCGAAATATTAAAAAAATTTAGTGTTGAAATGGAAAGAACTTAAAATAAAACCCCCCGGTTGTAGGGCTGACTAAAGTATACAATGTCCCAAAGATTAGAATTTAACTGTGAAAATACCTTATACTTCAAAAGGTGCCTAATTAGCAGGTTATTAAATCAGCAAAAGGGGGCCATTCACACGAATCCCCAGCCTGTAATGTTAACTTTCTACGGTTCTAAATTCCGCCTATAAAAGTCTTAGGGCTAGATTTACTAAGCTGCGGGTTTGAAAAAGTGGGGATGTTGCTTATAGCAAACAATCAGATTCTAGCTTTCATTTATTTAGCACCTTCTACATAATGACAGCTAGAATCTGATTGGTTGCTATAGGCAACATCCCCACTTTTTCAAAGCCGCAGCTTAGTAAATCTAGCCCTTAGGCTCTTGGATTTAGAGAACCAGTGTAACACTGTCTAAATAACAAATAATTCAAAGAATGACCTCTAGGTGGCAGCATAGATCAGTATAGTCAGAATTTCTGGCATACTAGGACGTATATGTCCTAGTATATTAATCACTGCTACTGGATGGCAGAGTGTAATGTCTATCATATAGATGGTATGTTTTATTAACTATTACCTCTGTAAATGCTGGTAATTAGTATAATCGGTCACTGTAAATGCTGCTAATTAGTATAATCGGTCACTATACATAAAATAATGGTGTCCCAAAGTGTTATTACCCAAATAGTATATATCACATAAGCGCCTGGTTACACCATATTAATAACTAATATAAAGGGTCACAGTTAAACGGAGATTAGATTTAATAGTGCTTTATACGGTAAACATACATAGACCTGCCCCATATGTGATGTAATCATAATGCATATGCAGCGACGGACCCTCTCTCTGTATTTGAATACATAACATCTGTTGCATAAAGCATCCCTCCGCGAAGCTGCGGACTATATGGATGAATAGAGGGGTAGCGCATAGCGGTATTAGCATAAGAGAATGGTCTCGGCACTCTCATCTAAATATTCATTGCTGTTAGGACAATTCAAGTTTAGCGGTCAAACACTGCTGTCAGTATCCCTACTTCCGGGTGTGGCGTCACTTAACGTGGCGTCCACCCAAAACAACTTAATCATGGAAATTACTGGGTTACTCAAGGAGGGTCCGTTTTATACTCCCTACAGCCAGTGTGTTTCGGACTACGGTACTGTTTATAATGAGTATTTCCGATTACAGTACTTGTTTATAATAAGTGGTTTCTAAAATTAATTATACAGTGCGGGAGCGCTGTTCTGGTATAAAAATAGACCTATGACATATATGGAGATTGGTATATGTATTAATGGATTATTTAGGGGTCTAGATCTTATTTCCTTATGTTTTACAAATCTTACATAAAGGAGATTAAATACAAAGGGCATGTTGTGTGTTTATTTTATGATTTTATCCCATATTATACTATATTATAGTGTTTCCATTGAAAATGTGCTATTGTTATTGATTATATTTGTTAATTCTAATACACATTGTATACATATGTATTGAGATATATATATATATATATATATATATATATATATATATATATATATATATATATATTATTTATTTTTATTATTTACCGGTATTTTATATTATCTTTTTTATTTTTTTTGGTTTTTTTAAATTTTTTTTTTGCTTGTTAATTTTTAAATTATTTATTCTTTATTTTATTACTTTTTATTTATATATATGTATATTGATATTCATTTATATACATTTTGTGTTTTTAATTATGTTTGTATTTATATATATCACTATTGATATATTCTAGACATCCAAACAATCAATTACTTGAAAGAGTTTGCATTATATAACACCTGATGGTACACTTGCTCCATACTTTAAGTATAAAGAATATGTGTATCAGTGTGATTAATAAAAGAAGTGAACATATAGTCTGAGAATATATATAATTCTGTTCAGTGAAATAAATATTAGTTTAATCAAAATGTATAAGTATTTGTTGAGTCAAGGCACAACTAATAGAAAGTGATAACGACTGAGAGATCAAAAAATGTTCAAGGTAAGTGTAACAAAAAACTAAAAAGTATATAAACAACAAGTGAAGAGAAAAAATTAGGGACCCTTATAGCGGATTTTAAATAGGTGCATATTAAATAGTACGCATGGTGAGTAGTGTATGTGATAATAAATACGTGTCTCAATAGAGAGAAAGAAAAGCTGTGAGTAAATAATACAAATTGGTCCACATTAAAATCCAAAATCATTAAGTTAATAGTTCATATAGTCTTAGGAAACACGTACATAGTAGGAGGAACATTGAATCTATAAGGGTATACATACACACAGGCCAACATATAGTTTGTAATTAAAACATAGATGTATCTCAAGAATCCCCCGCATTATATGTTAAATATTAAGTGTCTGGGAAGCAGCAGGCATTAGAATTTATGGATAGATAATCCTTTATTGATAATAACTTATTACCGTATATACTCGAGTATAAGCCGAGTTTTTCAACACATTTTTTGTGCTGAAAAAGCCCCCCCCTCGGCTTATACTCGAGTGATGCTCCAAGGCCACAATAGATTTATTTCTTCCTCCGAGCACCGATTACCCGGCCTGCGTGGGTTGCAGCACCAGCACATCCGGCAACAGAGCCAGACACGGAACGCACAGCGCTTACACAGGGGAATACCACCACATCATAGGGATTTAAGGCAGCCACACAGTAGTCCTGAGCACATCCATAGCTGCCCTAAACATCGCTTTTTCCTGATGAAGCCCGCTAAGCGCGTTGGTTTACCCGCACACTAATACTTTCTGACCCGTCTCAGTATTCCTACCTATCTGCCTCTACACCAGAGCTGACATCGGAGCTGGTCCGTGCATTCACTACATCCAATCTCTATGCCCAGACAGCGCTGCAATACATTGTTACTGCTGTAAACTTTATTCCTGCTGGGGCACCAGCCACGGTCTGCATATGCGCGCATGTAAGGAACTCAGCCCGTGACCACTCTCTCCGTGCATATATATATATCGGAGTGGACTTTGAACTTACAGGAGATATCGGGAGCTGATCGCCTCTCCGTAATTGTAAGTGTACAGACTTTCTTCACCACTGTGAATTTACCTACTCTGCACTGTCTGCTGAAACGGACAGTAATTAACATTGCACTCATTCATTGTGGAAGAATTTATTATATCCACCATTTGGATCTATTTCAAGATTTACAATTTAGGGTCTAAAATGGGTAATGGGTGGAGGACTTTCTTACCCTTTTCTATGACCCAGATGTTTGCATCAGTCATTGATATAGTGGACTATTGTGAAATCACCTGTTATTGTATAAACTGCATTGTTAAAATTGTGATTTTATGTCCCCACTGTATTTACTGTGTTGAACTCTTTTGAAATTGGTATACTGTTCTGGCCAGAACTACCTACTTTTACTCATTTCAATAAATATTCATAATATATTTCACAGCGTCGAGGTATTTTCCACTTATTGATACAAATATCTACCTAGGGATAGGGGTTCCCAATTTTCCTCTGGCTGCTTTTCATATTACAGTTGTACTGCACTACACCTTAATTCTACTTAAACATCGTGTTGAATGATGACACGCTCCACCACGTCACCGCCAACAGCAGACAGAGATGCGCATAAGGACACTGAAACCAGATCTGGGAGCTGCAGCATCCTCGATTATGGCAGTTAAAGCGCATTAACTACCATACCAAGATAATTGCACAATATCGCTGTACACATACAGAGGACAACAAGAGTAACATCCATAATCATATTTCCTTCTGACATCCAAATGTACCAGAAGCCGCTGCATTTCCCACCCTAGGCTTATACTCGAGTCAATAAGTTTTCCCAGTTTTTTGTGGTAAAATTAGGTGCCTCGGCTAATATTCGGGTCGACTTATACTCGAGTATATACGGTACTTATTAATTACCCCCCTGTTCCCTATGGATACATTATAATCATGGTAAAGAGAAATCTTTTTAGATGTAATTACGTCACACCCTCCGATACCCATCTTTACTTGTTCAATACCAAATGCTTTCATCCCATGTGGATTTCCTTCATGTTTATTTAAAAAATGATGTGCAACTGATGTAAGTTGTTTAAGTCTATTTTTGTCTATATTGGCGTTTCTAATTGTACCTATGTGTTCCAATACTCTGTTCTTCAGCATTCTACTGGTCATGCCTACATAAATCTTTTCACACGGACATGTCAAAGCATAAACTACACTTTTGGTAGTACAATTAATAAATTGATCAATTCAATGTTGCTGACCATATTTGTAAAAAAAAAGTCTGTGGTCTTAATCATATGTGAACACGCCCTTCAGTGACCACATTTATAGGATCCTTTTACTGATATGGACGTACAGCTCACTGAAAAGTGGCTTTTTACCAACTTGTCTCCTAGATTAGGTGACCTCCGCCAACTAAAATCCGGTCTCATGCCTAAACTTTTGGAAAGATCTATATCTGACAGAAGAATGGGACAATGTTGTTGTATTATACATTGTATCTCCTTCCATTCTTGGCAAAAATCCACAACTATTCTGATTTTATTATCACGTTTGGGTTTATTGTTGCCATACATTAATTCACTTCTATTTTTCATATTGGCCTGGTTAAAGGCTCTTTTGATGAGTCTTTTACTATAGCCTCGTTGTTGGAGTCTCTTGCTTAGTTCTTCCGATCTCTTCTTAAAGTCCGAGTTATTAGAACAATTTTGTTTTAATCTCAGGAATTCTCCTTTGGGAATATTGTTGATAACTGGTGGGAAGTGGGAGCTGTTACTGTGTAATATATTGTTCGTAGCAGTTTTCTTACGGAATAGATCTGTGATAATCTTACCATCTTGCGTCTTTCTAATTGTCAGATCTAAAAAGTTCACATTTTCTTGATGCATCTCGTACGTCAAATGTAAATTGTTTGGATTATCATTAAGAATTCCAACAAATTTGTTCAAAATTGGTCTGATTGCCTTTCCACGCCATCAGGATGTCATCAATGTAGCGCATCCAAATGATGATGTTATTCGTATATCTGCTGAGTTCTTCACAGAAAACAGTTTCCCTCTCCCATCTGCCAAGGTAGAGGTTGGCAAAAGTGGGGGCACACGCTGCCATTGCCGTACCCCTTACCTGCAGATAAAATCTGATGATATGATGGATTGAGTGTTCAATTTTTGAGTTGTTCAACCTTTTGATGTACAATGTTTATTATACTACTAATAAGGAGTGTGTACGCTTCGATACTAAAAACATAAACATCTATACGTGCCAGTCTTTACTATTAATATTTCTAATTTTTGTTGTCTCCTGGTAAAGATCAAAATAAGATTTATGACAATATATGTACTAAAGTTGATCATCCTGCCTTAATATAAGTACATTAGAAGATAATATCGGGATCAATAAGCGTTAAATAAGACTCCCCTTTCTTTTTGCCAATACACTATTCTAGTACCCCAAGTGTTACCATTTACAAGGGTACATTCTATTATGACCACCTTTAATTTAAGAGCAGATCTTAATAAAAGATGTGATAGATGGAAAGACAATTTGGGGTCCATCTTTTGTGACCAGGACACTGTGAATATAAATGGTACCAATGATCCTTGGCTAGAGGATCTAACTAAACTAAAAACACTAATGTACATACAAAGTAAAACATGGTGGAACGTAACTACGACAGAAAATTATACTAAACAAATGATCACACCTAGGGGTCTCAGACCGAAATTGTTTCCAACTTATGAGCTAGCTAACAACGAATTAAAATCTGAGTGGGAAACAGCCCTCCTTAAATGCTCCAAAGAACTTATGCAAATCACTCTGAAACACAATAATCTACTCCTTGAGACATATTCACGAGATATTGAACAACTTAGTCTCAAACTGAAAGAACATGAAATGATAGAATCTTTCCAAAAAGTATACGAAAGATGCAAACAAGGTTTAGATCGTTTTGAGGAAAATCTAATATAAAGGAAAAGATCTAAGTTTAATCGCGACCAAAGAGACTATGCCAATGGTTGCATTTTCAAATGGAAGCAGTATCCCTCCAGTAAAGTAACATACCTCCACCAGCTTTGACTCATCTGAGTTAGAGTCTTCGGATAATGATAATGACGATCCTATTAATAGAGGCAGGTTTCAATCAAGAACCAGAAGGAACACTAACAAAAGGGATTTTTTAGGAGAAATCCAGAGACCCCTGGGAGATACTATCGGGGGTACAAACGCATCAGGAGGGGGCACAAGAAATCTCCGCGATCGATCCCGAACTCTTTGGAAGGAGACTCGGCAATATGGTCAGAAGTATCGGGGCAAGTAGATAACTCATTACAAATAATCAACTTATCTGACAGAATTCTGAATGATTCAAAGAAAGAGTACCACTGCACTAGGTAATCGCTACTCCAGTATCCAAATAATTATCAATTATTCATCTTATATGTAAAATTTTTCTCTGGATGGTGCACTCAACACAGAAATCCTAATATCAAAACAAGGATGAGAGGAAGATAAGAAATGTGCTATATGAGGCACTCAGCGATATTCTTATAATAAAATATCTAATGCTTTATTAGTTAAAATTTAAAATTGAAAATTTCTCCCTCCTAATGCAATAGCGAAATATTAAAAAAACAAGTGACAACTAAAGTGAAATAAAAGAGCAAAAATAATTTGCTATGCCCCGCTACTTTTTATATATTTAGTCTAAATTATGATAATTGTCATATAATTCACTCCAATATAATGACAACTTGATAAAGTATGGTTCTACTCAATTGGTGAACTGATCGTTATATAGTTAATATCAACCAATTTGACTGCTGCAGTTCATTGTGTTATAACAATCATAGGTGATAATCCTACAAGGTGACTCAATGAGGTCTGTCTCACGATCACTCTTCTATTTATACGTTCTAATGATTTCTTAAGCAAGTGATATGATATAGTTACTTAGTATACCCATTGTAGGCCACCTAAAATAGATCTTGTGACTGCTACACAGTCTGTATCTAGCCATTTTTACGATCTGGACACTCATCTACGAGATTATGTTTCCTCATTACCTTCCTATGTAAGGGATACTACGGACATCTTAAAACTTTTGGATGGCCTTACACTAGACAAACATGTTTGGCTCGTAACGATGGATTTCGTATCACTCTACACGAGTATTCTACATGAAATTGGTATTGAAGCGGTCAAATTCTTTTTACAGGCCAGTGATAATCCTGCATTTTGCTCCTTCCTGATAGAACTTCTAAAATTCATATTAAAGAAAAATTTCTTCGTTTTTGAGAATAGATTTTATCTGCAGGTAAGGGGTATGGCAATGGGGGCAGCGTGTGCCCCCACTTTTGCCAACCTCTACCTTGGCAGATGGGAGAGGGAAACTGTTTTCTGTGAAGAACTCAGCAGATATATGAACAACATCATCATTTGGATGCGCTACATTGATGACATCCTGATGGCGTGGAAAGGCGATCAGACCAATTTTGAACAAATTTGTTGGAATTCTTAATGATAATCCAAACAATTTACATTTGACGTACGAGATGCATCAAGAAAATGTGAACTTTTTAGATCTGACAATTAGAAAGACGCAAGATGGTAAGATTACCACAGATCTTTTCTGTAAGAAAACTGCTACGAACAATATATTACACAGTAACAGCTCCCACTTCCCACCAGTTATCAACAATATTCCCAAAGGAGAATTCCTGAGATTAAAACGAAATTGTTTTAATAACTCAGACTTTAAGAAGAGATCGGAAGAACTAAGCAAGAGACTCCAACAACGAGGCTATAGTAAAAGACTCATCAAAAGAGCCTTTAACCAGGCCAATATGAAAAATAGAAGTGAATTAATGTATGGCAACAATAAATCCAAAAGTGATAATAAAATCAGAATAGTTGTGGATTTTTGCCAAGAATGGAAGGAGATACCATGTATTATACAACAACATTGGCCCATTCTCCTGTCAGATATAGATCTTTCCAAAAGTTTAGGCATGAAACCGGATTTTAGTTGGCGGAGGTCACCTAATCTAGGAGACAAGTTGGTAAAAAGCCACTTTTCAGTGAGCTGTACGTTTATATCAGTAAAAGGATCCTATACATGTGGTCACTGTAGGGCGTGTTCACATATGATTAAGACCACAGACTTTTTTTACAAATATGGTCAGAAACATCGAATTGATCAATTTATTAATTGTACTACCAAAAGTGTAGTTTATGCTTTGACATGTCCGTGTGAAAAGATCTATGTAGGCATGACCAGTAGAATGCTGAAGAACAGAGTATTGGAACACATAGGTACAATTAGAAACGCCAATATAGACAAAAATAGACTTAAACAACTTACATCAGTTGCACGTCATTTTTTAAATAAACATGAAGGAAATCCACATGGGATGAAAGCATTTGGTATTGAACAAGTAAAGATGGGTATCAGAGGGGGTGACGTAATTACACCTAAAAAGATTTCTCTTTACCATGATTATAATGTATCCATAGGGAACAGGGGGGTAATTAATAAGTAACAAGTTATTATCAATAAAGGATTATCTATCCATAAATTCTAGTGCCTGCTGCTTCCCAGACACTTAATATTTAACATATAATGCGGGGGATTCTTGAGATACATCTATGTTTTAATTACAAACTATATGTTGGCCTGTGTGTATGTATACCCTTATAGATTCAATGTTCCTCCTACTATGTACGTGTTTCCTAAGACTATATGAACTATTAACTTAATGATTTTGGATTTTAATGTGGACCAATTTGTATTATTTACTCACGGCTTTTCTTTCTCTCTATTGAAACACGTATGTATTATCACATACACTACTCACCATGCGTACTATTTAATATGCACTTATTTAAGATCCGCTATAAGGGTCCCTAATTTTTTCTTTTCACTTGTTGTTTATATACTTTTTAGTTTTTTGTTACACTTACCTTGAACATTTTTTGATCTCTCAGTCGTTATCACTTTCTATTAGTTGTGCCTTGACTCAACAAATACTTATACATTTTGATTAAACTAATAATTATTTCAGATAGGTACAACTGAAGGATGGCGCACTGGTGAGGTTTAGCAGAATAAGGCTAAACAAGTGGGATCAATTGAAATAAGCATAAGGATCAAATCTAGGTCTCTGGGTTGGTGTCCAACACTCTATAAATGAATCCAGTTCTTAAATCCAAATGCTAGACAGGATGGATAACCATAACAGACTTAGTGTATAGAGAATCAACTCTAATGTCACAATATGCATATGCAATAAATGTTACAACAGAGCTGGCTGAACCAGTACAACACAGCCCACAACGTTTTCCAATAATATGACAGCTGAGGGAAGGAGATAGGTGTGCAGAATATCACAGTTCACCAAATAACAGTGTAATAGGTGGAAGCGTACCAGAAGGTAGTGCAAAATTAGCTTATCTGTATTAGGGTCTCCAAGAGGGAATCTCAGCTTCGTCCCGTGTGTCTGGAACCGGTAAACCAGCGAGTGCAGTACGCAGTACTTCTTAGTCTCTGGCAGCCGTCCCCATACAAACACTGCAATCAACTCTGTTCTGTTGGATGGCCTTTCTGTGTGTACCCCACAGAATCCATATTTCAACATATTGCAATATATGTTAAGCTGACCAACTCACGCCAAAGTCTTCCCAATCTGGTCAGTCCTAACATGATCAAATGCTATGCTATTTATCTGGGCTTAAGGCTTACATGCACACAGCTTTTAAAGGTAAGTCTTTCCCAAGAACTAGCAGCCATGGGAGACCTGGGACTCACCTGACACAAGTTGGAATTAATTAATGTAAAGAATGGGGTGCAAGAGTGATGGTACTTACATTGTATAAACAGAAACAGACATAGATCCTCTGCACTCACCATGTACAGACACACACACACACAAAAATAAAAAGTAATAAAATAACAGAATAATAAATAATTAAAAAAATAAAAAATTAAACATTTTTTTTAAAAAACCTCGCAAAAATAAAAAAGATAATATAAAATAAATAATAAAAAATACTAAATATTAGTGAACACATAATTATATAGCACTATTGATAATAATAAATATCTAACCTAGATATATGATAAATTAACAATGTATAACAATATATATATATATATACACACATACATACACACACACACAATACATATGTATACAATGTGTATTAGAATTAACAAATATAATCAATAACAATAGCACATTTTCAATGGAAACACTATAATATAGTATAATATGGGATAAAATCATAAAATAAACACACAACATGCCCTTTGTATTTAATCTCCTTTATGTAAGATTTGTAAAACATAAGGAAATAAGATCCCTAAATAATCCATCGATACATATAATACATCTCCATATACCAATCTCCATATATGTCATAGGTCTATTTTTATACCAGAACAGCGCTCCTGCACTGTATAATTAATTTTAGAAACCACTTATTATAAACAAGTACTGTAATCGGAAATACTCATTATAAACAGTACCGTAGTCCGAAACACACTGATTGGCTGTAGGGAGTATAAAACGGACCCTCCTTGAGTAACCCAGTAATTCCCATGATTAAGCTGTTTGGCGAAACGTACGTCGGGAGGACGCCACGTTAAGTGACGCCACACCCGGAAGTAGGGATACTGACAGCGGTGTTTGACCGCTAAACTTGAATTGTCCTAACAGCAATGAATATTTAGATGAGAGTGCCGAGACCATTATCTTATGCTAATACCACTATGCGCTACCCCTCTATTCATTCATATAGTCCGCAGCTTCGCGGAGGGATGCTTTATGCAGTCATATACAGAGAGAGGGTCCGTCGCTGCATATGCATTATGATTACATCACATATGGGGCAGGTCTATGTATGTTTACCGTATAAAGCACTATTAAATCTAATCTCCGTTTAACTGTGACCCTTTATATTAGTTATTAATATGGTGTAACCAGGCGCTTATGTGATATATACTATTCGGGTAATAACACTTTGGGCCTGTATTATTTTATGTATAGTGGCCGATTATACTAATTAGCAGCATTTACAGTGACCGATTATACTAATTACCAGCATTTACAGAGGTAATAGCTAATAAAACATACCATCTATATGATAGACATCACACTCTGCCATCCAATAGCAGTGATTAATATACTAGGACATATACGTCTTAGTATGCCAGAAATTCTGACTATACTGATCTATGCTGTCACCTAGAGGTCATTCTTTGAATTATTTGTTATTTAGACAGTGTTACACTGGTTCTCTAAATCCAAAAGCCTAAGACTTTTATAGGCGGAATTTAGAACCGTAGAAAGTTAACATTACAGGCTGGGGATTCGTGTGAATGGCCCCCTTTTGCTGATTTAATAACCTGCTAATTAGGCACCTTTGAAGTATAGGGTATTTCCACAGTTAAATTCTAATCTTTGGGACATTGTATACTTTAGTCAGCCCTACAACCGGGGAGTTTAATTTTAAGTTCTTTCTATTTCAACACTAAATTTTTTTAATATTTCGCCTATGTACCAATTTGGCTGAACACTCATTTATGTTTTTAATTAATATTAATAAAGTTTCATGTATTAATGCAATACGATACCTTCACCTGGAGTGTATCAGGTCACACCTTTCTCTTTCTCTGTATATCAACACATATTGCACTTGCAAGGTGTTGGTGCTTCAGAGTACTTATCACTGTATGGTTATCCATCTGTTCACTGATCTGTGTACAAACTCTACATCAAATATCTTTCCACTATACACACGTGGAGCATTTTATTTCCTAGCTTATGGAACAGTCACTGTATTTGTGGTTTTTTTAAATACAGTATTATACTATGTGGCGCCTCATCCCCTTTGCTCTGTTCTAGATTTTTCCAGTCCACCACCTGGTTTGTGGGAATCGGCAGCCGCCTGCACAAAGGCAAAAACAACATTCTATAAAGACTAAATTGGGACTAACACATATATATATATATATATATATATATATATATATATATATATATATTTATATTTTACAACCACTAACAAGCAAGGTGAATAGCATTGATTTGGCCGCCTGCCTCCTTGCAGGGACGGATGCATTCTCCCTTTGCCTAGCAACGAGACACAAGTGCCGGCTACTTACTTCTCTGGCTGGTCAGCGTCTTTAGGTATGTGCGCTTGTTGCTAAGCAACGGGACGCGCTTCTGCCCAACAAGTTAGTGGTCAATGACATCACTGACTGCCCTATTCGGCCCCCATAAATAGCTTACTGTGGCAGCATGTGGTTGCTAGAGTATTGGGTCACATATTCTACTCCAGCACCTGTATTGCTTTTCGATTGTCTCCTGCTCCTGACTGCTGTTCGTCCCTGACTATTCTCCTGGTTCCTGATTAGCCTCCGATTTGTATTCCAGTTCTGACCCGGCTGGCTGACTGTTCTTTTGGTGCCTGTACTGGCTCAGCTTGTCACCTGTTACCGACTCGGCTTGCTACACTATTCTTTCACCGTCCACCCTATCAGCAACTGACACCGAGGACCGCAATCTGCACGTCCCCAGCAGCTGAGTCCATACCTCCTTGTGGGGTTCCTGGTGAAGAGCAGGGGCATGTTAGACTCCGCACCTACTTGCTCAGTAGTGCCATCTGCTGGAAGGTGTCCGTCATCAAATCCTTAAGAATTTGTGACACACACACAAATCATTCTGACAGTGAAAACAACTTGAAATAATTTTTACATTACGATGGTATACATGACAAATTTATCATCATCATCTCTAAGCATCATTCACATTTCTGAAAATATCCATTATGTATGGCTGTAAACAAAAGTTTTGGCACCAGTGGTCAAATTGCATGTATGACTAAATCTCTAAGTGAAGAGAGAAAAAAATAAATAAAGCATCAAACATTCCTGCACATAATAAAATGCAATTACTATTTATTTGATGAACTGTTCTAAGCGATTTATTAATACTTAAAGCCTCATCTCTTGATTGACTTCTTAGGCCGGAAATCAAGCTATGTGAAGACAGTTCCAGGAGTTTACTAAATAACTTTTTAACCTGTAATGTTGTTCTGCAAATAAAAATAATTTACAGCTATGTTCTACTCTTTGTCATATAAGGGTATTTACAGGCAGCTTTATTACAAACATTAAAAGACACTAAAATAAAAAATGATGCACATTAACAACATTAAGTACTCTCCCTTACTAAAACCTCAAGGAATGCTTATAGCATTTTTGGCCAGGGTTGAGAAACGGAGAAGCCCCAGGTTTAAAAAAAAAAAAAAAAAAAAAGCTACACAGAGCTGACTGCTGTGATAAGGGCCACCATATGAAAATGGTTTCCTAGTGGGCAATGCAAGAGAAAATCAAATATGCTTATGTGCTGAACTAATGTCCTCTACTTTCTCCCAAATATCATGTGACAATGCATAGTGAGAAGAGCTGAAGAGCTCCCTGCTCTAACCGCCAATAAGTGGTATTTTGACGCCCCAGAATGACTTGCATAACCGGTATTCTGAAGAACCAAGTACAGAGGAAAATTAGAATTGAGAGGATAACAATTGGGGAAAATGATAATTATGATGGGGAAAGGGGTGGTGATGGGATGGAATGAGGGCTTGATGATGGGAAGGGTTGCACAATGAGACTGAAAGTACAGATTATGTTTTCCACTTCCATTTCTTAAATAGAAAATAAAATAGTGTAGGAATCATCTCAAAGATAACAACATTAGAACTAGGTTCACCAAAGGAGGCAAAAAGGTGACCTTACTAAACAGAATTTGACACTTCATTGCCTCTTGTGAGCTATACCAATAGATTTAGGTGTTACTAAGAAGTCTGACCTTTTTGAGATTTGTTAAGCATTATGTAAGTGTACTTACCAGTGTGTTAGCACATATATATTTGCATACTCCTAGTCTTAAGGTCTCCAAAGATTTAAGTGACAGAGTATGATTTAAGGTTAGTAAGCCCCCCTAACTCTCCAATGTTCTCCCCAGCACCTATTTCCCGGGTGCTCCATTTGGCTGTTTTACTTGCCAACCAGCTCTTGGAGTCCAACAGATTCCTGTTCTAATAGGATAAACCATTGTGTCTCCTATTAGAACAGGCACTATGTGAGCACTGCAGCCAGCAGTGTGTGCTAGACCACTAACCACCAGTCTGACCAGTCTTGGCAGGTGTTTGCAATAATATTGAACAAATGTTGGAGGTTATTGCCAAGTATTACAACTGCTCTTACCCGGCTACTTTTTAATGCCACCCGTCTGGCAACATTTTCTTGGGAGAAAACTGCTCTCCTTTTGCTAGCTTCTTAGGGGTATGTTTACTATGTAGAGGTTCCGAGGAACCGATGATTCCCAACGCATTAAAGTCATTTTCTTCAAAAGGCAATTTTATTAAAGACAAAACCCAAATGTCTTTAATAAAAGTGCCATTTTGAAAAATTTCTGCAATTCACCGGTAACTGGCGGTTCTTCAGAACTGCCACATAGTAAATATACTCCTTAGTGTTATGAGAACTTATAGGCATTAATGAACTGTAAAGACCTTCAAGAAAAGAACAATTTGACAGCCATTAAGCATGGGGTGTCCCCAGGTATGTACAAGAACTGAACATCTCATCTCATCCTCTCTTATTGTCATCTGTGCAAATGTGCTTATATTTGTAACTAGAATGTTTTCATATTGTTTTAACCTGTGCTGACCTAGTGATTAATAAAGCCTAATTTACGACAGGGTTCTGGTGTTATCTAGCCTATTAAGACAAATAGCTGTTGGGTTTTTTTTTTCTCTTTCTGATCAGCTAACCAATTAACACACATGTAGTGTATCTTGATAGCTGCCTCATTATATCTTAGCATTTAGTCTGGGGGGGACATATGTGGGGAGCAGACATGTGTTTTCTCACAAAGTGTTTAAAAAATATAATTAAACAAGAAAGTTAAACAAACATTAAACAACAATTGAAGACATCTATAAATAATCTACATCTGGTGCAGCTTAATTGTCCACCACTTTTCAGATTGCACAGGACATTGCAACTAGGTAATTCTTTTAATTCCCACAATTTTTTTTTTTTTTTTTTTTAAACTGAAAACAAGTATATTGAGTTTTAAAAAATATTTGCTGGGGGTACAGAAAAAAGAAGGAGAGGAAAGGGGAAGACATAGATCAGGAGGGAAGGGGTACATAGTGGGTATGGAACACAACAATGTATCATAAAACACAGGCAAACTACATAGTCACCTCTCTGAAGTAGTCAAATACATGTTTAGCCAGTTGGCTAATGAATTTAGAAGTTAAAATCATAAACATAAGACACGTCTTCTTTAACAGTATGGAGACCAGCCCATTATAACCCTGTGCTTATACCTAATCACTGTGAATTTCTTAGATAAAAAAAAAAACCTTGTTAAGGCTCAGGAGGACCAGTCGTGTCTAACTGATGGGGGATACCGAGGCGGGGTTCCCTCTCCCTCTGTAACATAAATATGCCAACTACGCCATTTCACTAGTGGGGAAGTGGCTGCTGTAGAATACAGAACTCCTAGGGGGAAATGTATCAAGCTGAGAGTTTTCCGGCGGGTTTGAAAAGTGGAGATGTTCCCTATAGCAACAAATCAGATTCTAGCTGTCATTTTGTAGAATGTACTAAATAAATGATAGCTAGAATCTGATTGGTTTTTCAAACCCGCCGAAAAACTCTTAGCTTGATACATTTACCCCTAGAGTCTTCATCTCGAAAATGAAGTTCACTTTTGCTATAATCTTAGGCAAAGTTGGTGGAGTCAGTTGCTTCCAGGCCTGTGCTATAGCCACTCTCATTGCAATAAAAACTTGACCCATCACATATCGGTCCGAGGAGGGAATTGAGGGTGGATAATGGTGTAGTAGGGCAAGCTCTGGGGAGGGGTTTTCTGGATAACCAAGGACCATCTCCAACAGATGAAAAACATCTGACCACAGGGGTTGCATGACCAAAATATATGGAATATATCTCCCCTCTCAGAACAATTACGCCAGCATGTCGGGAATACTGAGGGCCAAATTTTGTGCAACTTCTCCGGGGTCACGTACAGTCTATTCAAAAGTTTAACCAGCATATCAGTGTGATTGAGACATTTGGACATTGTGAAGGAGCTTCGAAAAATACATTCCCATTCCTCCTCTGAGAACTCTACCTCGAGATCTAACTCCCATTGCAGTTGTATTTTGGATTCGGCAAAGTCAACTTGAGAAGTTAAAATAGTGTACCAGGTGGTTATACTAGCTCCGTTACTGCACTTTGGCAGGTTTACATGATATATATAGCTAGAGGGGAACTTATGACAATGTCGTTGAGTGAGGGCTCTGCAAGTCAGTGTCTAAGCCAGTGGTTCCCAAACTTTTGCAGTTCGCGGCACCCTTAGAATCTCCAAATTTTTTCAAGGCACCCAACCAAAATAATTACTGAGCAGTCCTGTTTTAGAAGTAGTTGGGTCAAAAAATTGTAATAAGTATTTAGGTCACGACAGAAATACTTATTTAGTTGTATGCAAAAATGCCCCTCTGCATCCAGGCACACTGCCCCCTCTGCCACGCTGTTCCCCATCTCTGCCCTCTCTCACCCTCCTCTGCCCTCTCTCACGCTGTCCCCCTCCTCTGCCATCTGTCCCCCTCCTCTGCCATCCTCCTCTGCCCTCCTCCTCTGCCATCTGTCCCCCTCCTCTGCCCCGCGCCAGCTATAGAAAAAAAGAAAGCAAACAAACTTACCAATCCGCGTGGCGCTAGGACCCTGCAGCCTCCTCTCTCCTGCAGCTGTCACTGAATATCGACGTAGTTGGGTCAAAAAATTGTAATAAGTATTTAGGTCATGACATTAATACTTATTTAGTTGTATGCAAAAATGCCCCTCTGCATCCAGGCACACTGCCCCCTCTGCATCCAGGCACACTGCCCCCTCTGCCCTCTCTCACGCTGTCACCCTCCTCTGCCATCTGTCCCCCTCCTCTGCCCTCTGTCCCCCTCCTCTGCCCTCTGTCCCCCTCCTCTGCCCCCGCGCCAGCTATAGAAAAAAAGAAAGCAAACAGAAACTTACCAATCCGTGTGGCACTAGGACCCTGCAGCCTCCTCTCTCCCGCAGCAGTCACTGAATATCGACGTCAGTGACAGCTGCGCGAGAGAGGAGGCTGCAGGGTCCTAGCGCCGCGCGGATTGGTAAGTTTCTGTATGCTTCCTTTTTTCTAGGGCTGGCCCACGGCACCCCAGTGACAGCGCCGCGGCAGCCCTGGGAGCCGCGGCGCACACTTTGGGAACCGCTGGTCTAAGCTAAAGGAATTTGTAGAAGTCACTTCTAGGCAAGTGGTATTGCTCACATAAATGGGAAAAGGAGGAAAGTGTACCTGATTCAAACAATTGGCCTAAAGTCAAAATCCCCTTAAGACGCCCATCCTGAAAGGTTTAAATCAGTGATCTGTCTGGCAACAGCTTGTATTGAGACATTTGCCATGGGTCTGGCAAATCCCTCAGGGCCTTCACACAGTCTGTCAGTCTGCGTCCCTAGTAAGAGTGGGCAGGTTATGGACTTGAGGTCTCCAGTCTCAGGGGGCCCATATTAGATCAACTAAAAAAAAATCAGGATTACAAGTCTTTTCTAGGTCAACCCAAGGCTTCCTTACCCCTGGAAGGAACCAATCACGCACCTACGAAAGCAGGCATGCTTCATGGTACCTCCCTAGGTCAGGGAGGGCCAGAATCCCCTGTGATTTTCTCCTAGTCATATGCTGTAGGGCTATCCGTGAAGGCCTAGTCTTCCATACATATGTCCTCATAACCTTAACTAGTTTATTTATCAGGACAAAAACCCATTGCCAAATACCCGTGCAGAGGGTTTAGTATATAGTGCCAGGATAGCACTCAGAATCTCCCCAGCCAGCCCCATACGTTTCAGAACTCTTGTCATATAAGAAAAAAAACCAGTGGAGTCTGTCAAATGCTTTTTCAGCGTCCAGTGAAAGCAGGAGCAGTGTATCTTCCTTTTTGTGGATCTGTTCTATGAGGTGGAAGATATGCCTGGAATTGTCAAGAGCTTGTCTGTCCGTAACAAATCCGACTTGCTCCGGGTCAATCAGCATAGGGATAACTGGGGGGAGCCTGTTAGCGATGAGTTTTGCCAAAATTTTAATGTCCGAATTTAATTGGGCTATTGGTTTATAGTTTTTACAATCTGTACGGTCCTTTCCTTGCTTAGGGATTACTATAATATGGGATTCCAGCAGGGAATTTCCCTGCTGTTGTGCACGCATTATACATTTGCTCCAATATGGGCACCAATTCCCCATCGAATGTGTAATGTAGCCATCTGGCCCAGGAAACTTGTCTTTGGGGAGATGTTTAATAGCTTGTTTAATTTCCTACTGGAACCATGAAACATTGAGCTTGTCTCCTACTGTGGGGTCTATTGAAGGGAGGGGAAGTCCTTCCAAAAAGGAGGATATATCATGCTCAGTCGGATGGTGGGCAGAGGGGTTTAATTGGCGGTTATATAATAGCTTGAGTAAAATGATGCGAAAATATTTGCTATGTCCCGGGGGTTAGAGCATTTGGTGCCCTTAAAGTTTACTATGTATTTAATCAGGTTGCAGGCCTGAAGTCCCCTCAGTTTCCTTGCCAATAACCTGCTCGCTCTATTGCCTGCCACATAGAATTTTTGATGCAATCTAGACAACGCTAATGAAGTGCGGACCATGAGTAACTTTTGCAATTCAGCCCTGACCAGAGAGATCTCGGAACCTATGATCTACTGGGGTGCTGTTTGTGTTGTGATTCTAGGTGTTTACGTTTAGTTTCCAGCTCTGTCTGTCTATGTAGATTTGCTTTCCGCAACCTAGCTGCCACCTGAATAGCTGTACCTCTCACTACAGCTTTGAGAACACACCAATAAGTAAAGATCGAGGTCTTCTTGGGGTCATTAGTTTGTATACAAGATAAAATAACCTCTTTAATTGCTAAATTGGCTTCCAGAGAAGAGAGCAAATGGGCCGACAGATGCCATGGGCGTAGGGGAGAGTACTGTCTCGTAGGCTTCCAGGACCAGAAAACTGAAGCATGATCTGACCAAGAGATAGGTAGAATCTGTGCCCTACATGTGTCCTGCAGTGACCATTTATCGAATAGGATAAGATCTATTTTGGGAGTATGTATTGTGCACTGAGGAGAAGTATGTGTCATCCCTTATATTTGGATATGCTACCGTCCAAACATCATATAGGCAGTGTTCTGCCAGGAGCCTCTCAAACGCCAATGACGGGTTGCCCGAGGTTAGAGGTACCGAGCAACTAGAAGAAAGTGACCTGTCAATTCTAGTCTATGACTAGGTTGTAGTCTCCCAATATTATCACACTTCCACATTTAATCCTATCTATTAATGCCAGCTTCGACTAAAGGAATGGTACCTGTCTAGAGTTGGGGTATAAGGACACTAAAGAGACCCATTTACCCTCCAGCCGGCCAGTAATTATCAAAAATCTTCCATTCTTGTCCTCTACTATTGAGGATAATAGTACATTTGAAGCTAAGAGAGCTACTCTGCATCTTTTATGGGGTCCATTAGCAGTGAAACATTTCGGGTAGTGTTGGTTTCTAAAGACTGGGGGAAGGGGGGGGGTACCCTGGCTGCAAAATGTGTTTCTTGTAGGGCTACAATGTCTGCTTTATGTTTATGGATAGAGGATATTGCCAATCTACGCTTGTTGTGGGAGTTCAACCACCTGACATTTAGAGAAAGAAACTTGACCATTATTTAAGGTGATAAATACAGAATGGTAGAGGTCATATAATAGATACATAGTACTTCTAGAAAGCTCAATTTTCAAACAAAATAGAAGGAAAGTGTTGCAGCAGATGTTGTGTTCTGGTGGGAAAGGAGTTAGCGAACGAAAGAAAAGGGAAAAAGGGAAGGGGGTAGGAACCCCCATGTAGGATGGGGAAACCAAAATAACCCTATTCAGAGGATCAAGGCATTTGCCTGAAGGACAGGGAACAGGCAAAATACTTAACTTGGGGCACATGACTAAGGCCAATGCGATGCGCCACCACCAGCATACATAGATTGGCATAACCAAACATATGAAAAACAATATAACTATAACAAGACTGGAGCGAGAGACATTTGAGATAAAACCCTCAGTTCGCCCCACTTCTCAGCAACAGTATGAATTCCGTGCTCACTACTTAATACAGACTAATTATATAACTTTCTGCTAACGTGTAGCATATATTTTTCTGCATTGGACAAGGTAAACTCTGCCGCTCCCACATACGTCAGCCCCTGGTTTACTAACAGATTTAGAGCGCCAATAATCGCAAAGCAGTCCAGGATAACCAATGAGATGTCTGGAATGAACTGTTGCAGTCGACTACCGTCTCTGCAACCTAGGGAGAGAGCATAAGAGAAAAAACCCCAAAGCAACAACATAATGGGGGAGGTTACCCCAACAAGTACTATTCCAAAGGATATAACAGTGACGTAAACATAAGGAATCCCTCGACTGAGACAGGCCCAACTGAACAATCGACATCATAGTATAAAGAGACTTGATTTGCTTGACTCTCCATGTAATGTCCCGGCTAAAAAGTCCAGTGCTTCAGAGAAAAGACTAGTGGAGCCGTCCCTTAATCGTAAGGTTGCAATTCCTGTAAAAAGTGTCCATTCCGAGCTCTGCCAAGGTAGGACAATGATATGCTAAGAGAAAGTAATTTTCCTGATGCCAGATTTCCCCTATGTGATCTAATCTCCGCTGGATTGATCTCTGGGTTTAGGGTTAGGCTGTGGAGATTGGATGTTCCAGTACTCCAAGATCTAATTCCTCTTCCACCGTGGAGATGAGATGCATCCTATTGTGTCTGTGAACCAGGAGTTTAACTGGGAATCCCCACCTGAAGGGAATATCATTTTCTCGCAGTATTTTGGTGACTGGCTGGAACGAGCGACATTTGGCTACTGTAGCTTGTGAGAAGTCTGGAAACAGCTGTAGGTTTCACAAAGTGTCTGAGTCCTCTGCTTTCCTCGCTGCTCTCAAGATATGCTCCTTTATATGGAAGAAATATATGCGCATGAGGGTGTCTCTGGGTAGAGTACTGACGCATTTCTAGCTTTGGGTAATCTGTGTATTCGATCAATAAGCATGTCCTAAGTGGAGATTGTTGGCAAGAGCTTCCGAAAGAGATTTGTGGTGAAGGACAGAAAGTCAGCATTGGAAATTAGCTCTGCAATATCCTGTATTTCAATATTATTCCAACGGAATCTATCCTCCGCATCTGCCAACTTATTGTTACGAGCCGCGGCGGTGCCCAGCCGCCACAACTCCTACCTGGCTCCCGGCCGTCGCTATAGCGACCGGGACGTCACTTCCGCCCATGACCCGGCCGTTGTCGGGGCAACGGATGGACGCTTCAGCGCTGCGTCCCGGCGGTGAGAAGCCGGGCGCATGCGCTTAACAATATTACACACCTGTGGGCTAATTAATCTAGGTGCAAGGGGGCTGAGGATTATCAGAGCCAGGCTCTGATTGGTTGGGCTTACTACTTAAGGCAATGAGGTCTGCTACCTCATTGCAGGTTATAGCTTCTGTGCTTCAGTCTGCTGACCTGCTTGTTCCTGTTCCTGTATTCTGATACCGCTACTGATTTCCCGTGTATGACCCTTGGCTTTGAATTGGACTTTGCTTGTGTTTCCTGTGACCCTGATCTCTGGCCTGTTTACCGTTTCTGTTATCTGCCTGTGACCCCTGACCTCAGCTTGTTTACCGATACGGTTGTCTGCTGCCGGCCCTTGACCTCTGCGTGGACCTCACTCCGCTTGCCTGGGTTCTCCCCAGCCGGTACACACTTCACGACCCTCTGTCAGTCTGCAGCCCAGTCTGTCCCCACCATCAGGGGCTCCAGTGAACACCTGATTGGCAGAGTAGACTCCGGGTTGTGTCGTGCCGGCTGGAGGGGTTCCTAACATTATAACCGGCCCCACTGAGATGAGGTTGTGATGGATGGAGGCGGATCCACACCATCTACGGCACAAGCCTTAGCAGGCCATGTTGAGTCCCTGTACCAGATGATGGAGGGATTGGCTAAAGCATATGTCCGTCCAGGAGGAACTTGCCAAGACTCCGCCGCCCACTCCGGATCCCATCTGTGAACCCAAAATGAATTTACCGGACCGGTTCTCCGGAAATAGATCCCGGTTCCGGAATTTCACAGATAGCCCAATACAGGTGAATCCGAATTGTATTTAGCATATTGATGGCAGCTGTAGTTACATTTTAGGTCGGATACATTATCGGTTGGTCTGTAGCCTCAAGACAAGACAGAGGCCTAAGAGAACTCATAATCTTCAAAGGTGGGCACTGAGCTTATCTTGACTAGCGCTGGGAGAGGCACAAAGAACCCTTTGCTCCAGAATAGCAAGCTTAACAGGGTATAGGCTATAACTCCAGAGTGTTACGGAAGTGCGCAGGCCTAGTGGTTTTTTTTTTTATATATAAAGGTGTGGATGTGCCCTGATATCAGTGAGGTTGCAAGGGCAAAGGAGATATCCAGAGCCTGTTTGGCAAAATATGGAAGTGCAGCCCCCAGCTTCACTCACACGAAATTTGAGCCAGTCTCTGCAGTGTCTTTTAGCCTCTCTTTACCAGTACCTCAGTATTGTGTTGTTTTGAGGCAACTCACGAGTAGCACCAGCAAGGGATGTTTTAAAAAGATTTTTGAAACACTTGGTGAGAAGTGAGAGTCAGTGCAAACACAAATGGTAGTGTGCGATAACAACCACTAGGTGGCAGTAAAGGCCTCCAAAGTCCTCAGAGCCTATGTGCAGTGCAATCCAAGCTAGAACCCAGGTATATAAGTAAGGCTAGGACAGTACCTCAGTGAGATCCAGATAATGGGGTCAGGGGACCTTGTGAGGATCATAGAAGACAAAAGACAGCGTGAAGTGCCGACAGGTTTTTGAAACAGTGTTGGAGGAGAGGTAAGTGCCGGGAGAGTTCTACGCTGCAGGTGCACTAGCATGCAGGCAAGTTCAGCAATGGTGCAGAGATATGAAGTATCGGCAGGCGTCAGGTCAGGACCGTCACTCGCGGCTACAGTCCCCAGAGTCTGATGAGTGCAGCGGTCACAGCAAAGCGTTCTTAAGCCCAGGTGGAATATTAGGTGGAGATGTGCCTCCGGGCGCCAGCCAGGGCAAGGAGTCTGGTGCGGATGGCCTCAGTGTCAGTGGGCAGTGCTGAGATCTATAGATGATGGTAGTCTCACATAGGAGGGTGCGTGGAGGTCTGTGCTGGGCCAAGAGCTGCAAACCCAAGTGGGTGAGCGCAGCAGAGTCACAGGTCTCAAAAGGTTCACTGTCACGCCAGAGTTCCCAGGGGTCCAATTGTGCCCAAGTGTTAGGGGATTCGGTGGGTATAGGATCAGGAGCTCAACCCAGACACAACTGATCCTAATGGCCACCAAGCCACGCCCCCTAATTCCCACAATTTTACTCATAAATGCCAAATGTTTGCAAAAAATATTTTTCTTACTCTACTTTCAATGGCATTATCTTTAGAACTATATCCTATTTCACCCTTCCTGCAACACACATCTCTCTCCACATTGCCACTTCATTACTCCACTCACCCCTATTTAAACACTCATTAACTTTTTTCCTATTTAAAGTCAATAGTTGTAACAGCCTCACCCTGTCGCCAGAAACAATCATCTTTCCTATCTTTCTTCCTCCCTGCTTCTATTAGCTGGCGATATATCACCTAATCCAGGTCGCCCACACTCATATATCTGAAGCTACCAAAATCCAGCAAACATTAAACGCATCACCTGTCTCCCATCTCTTCCAAAGTCCTTTAAATGTGCCCTTTGGAATGCACGCTCTGTTTGTAACAAACTTACCTCCATACACAACCTCTTCCTCTCAAACAACATTAACCTTCTGGCAATAACTGAAACATGGCTCCCGCCATCAGACACTGCCTGACTTACAGCCCTTTCACATGGTGGCATCCATTTTACCCACACCTCCAGATCTGGAGGCAGACAAAGAGCTGGGGTTGGACTACTTCTTTCCCCACAGTACACATTTACAGTTTTACCAAATGTCCCATCACTCATGTTCACATCTTTTGAAGTACATAATGTTAGGATTTTTAACCCATTCTCTATGCGTGTTGCTGTGCTCTATAGCCCCCCTGAACCACACCAACAATTTCTTGAACATTTCCCTGCATGACTCCCTGACTTCTGATATTTCCACCATCATCATGGGTGATTTCAACATCTCTATTGCTAATCCACGTTCCAATGCTGCTTTAAATCTACTCTCTTTAACCTCCACACTTGACCTCCCCCAGTGGACTGAATCCGCTACTCATCAAGGTGGCCACTGTCTTAATCTTGTTTTCTCTAGACTATGCTCAGTTTCTTATTTCCTTAACACTCCTTTCCCCCTCTCGCATCATCACCTTATTAGCTACTCGTTCATCCACAGTTCTTTAGCTTCCCTGCTGTCAAACTCTTCCAAGCCTCCTCATACCAGCAGAAATATTAACTCTATTGATTTTCATCAGTTTTCCACCTCTCTTCAACACTTTCTCTCCCCAATTTCTGCATTCCTCCCCCCCCCCCCCAATAGTACAGTTCCTCATTTTCACCAAACCCTAGCAACCGCCCTTGATCAAGCAGTTTC
The DNA here is from genome assembly GCF_038048845.1 of Mixophyes fleayi. Taxonomy (NCBI): domain Eukaryota; kingdom Metazoa; phylum Chordata; class Amphibia; order Anura; family Limnodynastidae; genus Mixophyes; species Mixophyes fleayi. The sequence continues at coordinate 183,434,809 of NC_134402.1, read as the reverse complement.
AGCAACTCTTCATGCGCCACGTAGACTTCATTGTCAACTGTGGCACACTAAAGTACCACGAAATCTACAAAGACTCTCTCGCAAAGCAGAACATCGCTGGCGTAAATCATTTTAATGATTTCATCACATATACTACTATCCTATCGAAATGCTCTGGACACTGAAAAACAAACATACTTCCAATCTCTCATCTATGCTAGAGCATCTAACCCCAAACGCCTTTTTAACGCATTTAAATCTCTTCTCAACTCTCCCACCACAAGCCCTCTGACTATCATCAGTGCCCAGGATCTTGCTACCTATTTCAAGGACAAGTTTGAAAATATACCACTTGAAATGGTATCAACTCCCTCGACAAGCAATCAGCTCTATTCCTTCCCAGCACCCTCTGACACCCTCTCTTCATTCGATCCCAAAATGAAGAGGTACGTTCTACTCTCTTCTCATGTTCCTCCTGCCTCCTTGATCCCATACCCTCACAAACTGGTAGGTCCATGTCTCCAGTGCTCATTCCACCTCTAACGAAAATCTGTAATCTCTCTCTCTCTCTCTCTCTCTCTACACTGGTATCTTTCCATCACTTTTCAAGCACACAGTGATTACTTCTATTCTGAAAAAAATAACAAAATTCTGACCCAAACTCTCTCTCAAATTACTACTCCCATGCCCCTCCAAGCTTCTCAAGAGATTGCCTACATTCGCCTCACACACTTTCTTACAGGAAACAACCTGCTGGATTCTCTTCAGTCAGGCTTTCGCTCTCAACACTCCACAGAGACTACGCTGATCAAGGTTGTCAATAGTTTGATCACAGCAAACACTAAAGGCCATTACTTTCTTCCAATTCTCCTGGATCTCTCTGCTGCATTTGACATGGTTGACCACTCTCTCCTTATACAAATGCTACAATCCCTAGGTCTTGAAGGCACTGTCCTAAGCTGGTTCTCATCTTATCTATCTACATGGCTCTTTCAGTGTTCATTTCTCTGGATCCACCTCCACTCCGCTTCCTTTATCAGTTGGAGTCTTACAATGCTCAGTCCTAGGTCCCCTGCTGTTCTCTATCTACACCACTCTTATCTTGGAAAACTACGTAGCTACTTTGGATTGCAGAATCATCTCTATGATAAACAAATTTATCTATACTCTCCTGATGTCTCACCATATGTGTTGTTTCCTGTTACGGACTGTCTTTCTGCCATTTCATCATGGATGTCCTCTCGCCAACTCAAACTCAATATTTAAAGAAACAGAAGATACCTACATGACATTTCTATTTCTGTTGATAACATGACCATAAATCCCACCCCGCAAGCTCACTGCCAAGGTGTAATCCTTGACTCACAACTATTCTTTTTTTTCCCCACATTGACTCTATATCTAAACCATGTTACATACATCTAAAAAACATTTCCAGAATACGCACATCTCTCACACAAGACACTGCAAAAACTTTAATTCATGCACTCATCATCTCCCGGCATTGACTATTGTAATTCTCTCCTTACTGGTCTTCCTAAAATCAGGCTCAAACCCCTACAATCTATCTGCTGAGCCACTCTGTCAGTCTCTACTGGGTTTGCCTGTTTTTCAATGAATCCAATATAAAATTCTTCTAATAACATACAAGGTCATCAAGAAAATTGTACCATAGATTGTAAGCTTGCGAGCAAGGCCCTCTTACCTCTCTGTATGTATGTATTACCCAGTATTGTTTTATTACTGTTTGTTCCCAATTGTAAATCGACACGGAATTTGCTGGCACTATATAAATAAATGTTGATGATGATGATGGATGGATTGGAGTGCTTTGGTGCTGTGTGGTAGTCAGTAAACAGAAAAATAGTGTCCAAATGGAAAGAAGAATTGGTTCAACTAAATAGCAATAGATCCTAAAGGCGAATGGGCGCTAAGAAATTCAGTCGGAAACCCTCAAAATCAACCATAAGTGCTTACAGGAACAAAATAATAAGGTTTAGGATTAGTCTTCGAAGACCCCTGACGAATATTACTGAAAATCTGTGGGGAGCTCTCAAACATGCAGTGTATGCAATAAAACAAAATATTATATTTGAGCAAAAAGAGTTCTGCATGGAAGAGTGAGAAAAAATATGATAAATCAAAGCTAGAAAGACTCTCAGCTGGCCACAAGAAATGTTTCAAAGTTGCATTTTTTTTAAAAAAAATTTAGTTCATTAGATTTTTTTTATTGAATGTTCGCATTGTGTAAAAGGTAAATAAAGGAATAAAGGGGGGCATATTATAATCCATTAGCTTCTGGCCTCGTTAATGGCTTTAAACCTTTGCTTTTCCAAATACATAATGGTACGATGCAAAGCTGCCCTATCTCCAATAAGTTTTGCAATAATGACAGAGCCTCTGATTTCTAGACTTTTAAGACAGAATCCTGATGTTTGAGGTTTAAAAGTTGGCCCCTCAGAACATATACTTTATTTGCGGATATTTTATTGTCCATCACCAGTCCTCACATTTCTCTCCCGAACAGACTATGAAAACTGAAATTGTTTGGTCAATTATCTAATTAGAAGATCAAGACAAACAAATATGAAATTTTAGATCCCAATCTGCCTCCCGATATTTTACAAAACCTGAAAACTAATGATCTAAATCAAACCTTGATAAATGGGATAAATTATTAATATACTGGGTTGGTAGCATCGCATTCCTAAAACTTTTACCATACCTACTATACCTCTTTCATCTTTGCCAATTTGAGTCCCTTTAAAACCCTACAACAATAAGCCTCTAAATTTATATAGTCAGAAAGTCCAGAATTCCCATGGACATTTTACATAAACGTATTCAGGAGGGAGGACTGGGAGCTCCTGATTTTATTAAATACTATAGAGCTACTCACTTAACCCAATTTATCCAACCAAATTCACCCACTTGTTCTAGCATATGGGTAGATATAAGTCAGCATATCTAGCTTATACTCCCCATCAATTTAGATACCTAGCTAGCTTTTCCTTCCACTTTGCAGTTTCTGAAACAATTGGGAACCATGCATTTGACTCCACCGTGGAACAGTCCATTTCCACCAGGTCACGGACCTACCGTCTTTGCTAATTAGACTTGACATGATGTATGTTTTGCTGACTTGTCTCCTCTATGAATTTTTCCATCATTTACAGACAAAAAAGAAACCACATTTCTAACTCCTGATTTTATATCAAACTTTTATTGTTTGGCGCTGAAAGACAATAAACCGCTAAGGGATCCACAGTGAATAAACAAGCAGAAGCTAAGACTTGCAAACAAAGAAAGATGTACCCTATTTGAACATACATGGAAAATTACAACTAAAGCTGGTTACAAGACTGAAGCGCTGTGCTTTGGAAATCAGACAGATCTCAGCTATCTGTTTCAGAGATAAAAGTGTGGCCACTGAACCTTCCGCTAGTTAAGTGATTTGTGTAGTTATAATATAAAGACACTCATTTGAGTATGCCATATCAGTCTGGCTAGTTAATCCTTCATCTAAGAGGTGTCAGATTCATCAATATACCACATCTTGACAAACTGTAAACTTGTCAAGATGAGGTATAGTAGTAAGCTTCCTCCCCCCCCCCCCCCCTCCCTCCAGGGACCGTCAAATCATCAGATGGTTAAGAACGGTGTTTCCCTGTCCTATCCCCTTTGAGTCACATGAAACAGTCTCTGGTCTCGCTGCACACATTAATCACACTGCATATCAGCTGAAAAAATCTTGCGGACGTTATTCTTGGACCATTAAATTGTTTGCCAAGCTAAAAAAAAAGAACAATGTATAGTAATTGTGAATACTGACCTGGTCACAGGATAAAACATCATTTATTGCATTACTTCAGCATTAATAATTATTGATTCTATACACGTGTTCAGCGTATTTTGTTTTAATGAATGAGTCATGGCTGGGACTGATTGACGGGTGTAGACTGCTGATTGGTTGTTGATGTATTGTCCTGACTGGGGGCTGATGTATAATCCATTCTCAGGCAGCCTGTGGCTATATGGCTGTGGAACCAGAAGTCCCAGAATGTTTCTGCCTGGCAGGGCAGACTGAGTCATCTAATTCTACAACAGCTGGTGAACCAAACGTTGCCAAATCCACGACGTCGACTACGATGAGCATTCCCTTGGTATGTGGCTTTGTAGCGGCAACTCTGTCCCACATAGCTCAGTTTCAGTTAGTACTGACATTTGTCCTCTCCCCAACCAGCAGAACTTCAAAGCCCCATTCCTGGATAACAAGGCTGACACTCTAGATAAATTTTAGTGATTACTATGTGTAGTGTGTTTGTACGATTACATAGATGCAATGGCTTGTTTGAGAAACATAATCAAACACGTTAAATATATAGTCAAGTGCAAGGCATAATGCTGTGTACAACAGCATTACGGAGTTATTGGCAGTCATACAGCTGCATGTCTGCTAAGCACCAACAGAAACTTTACAACCTACCAATACAAATGGTTAACATGACAGCAAGACATCGCCATGCACTGCACAGGGTCACAGTCACAAATCTGTTCCTTGAAAAATTGATTTTATTTAAAATACCATTGTTAAACTGATGAAACAAAGGCTCTGTCATACAAGTCAGAGAAGAGGAGCTAAAATGCATCTAGACTGGGTTTCCCTGTGTATCCCTGTCCTGCTGATGATGCCACCTGGAGAGAGAGTGACAGGTGATGGTAAACACCCTAAATTGTCATTCCAATTCTACAGAGAGCATACACAGTGCAGAATTGGAGCGATATTGTTCCACAACTGAACAAGATTTTTAAACAGGACGACCAATCAGATCAAACGATGATCTGTGTTTTGGAATCATAATCGTTCATTGTTCAAGGGTACACACTACTGTGATATCGGGCCAAACAGTCGTTTATTGTCTGTTTGACCCAATAAATTGGTTGAAAATGCAGTAGTGTGTACCCAGCCTAAGGCTAGTGTATCATATGGAATACATACCTAGCATCAGCCACAACACCACCAAAACATTCTCTTCAAGAATAAATTTGACCTCTAGTATGACCTAATTCATGACTCCCATTCCATTCCTTTACCCATTCCTCTCTTTTTTCCTACCCCATGTCTTAAATGTGTTATAAAAACAAATAAAAACATCTTTTCACCAAAAAAGAAGTAAAATATAAATAATAATAACATTCCAAAAACAAAGTTACCTGATGAAATGGACTTCGGGGGGAGTCGCACTGGTACTGATGTTTTAACAGTTTTTTGGGCTACAAATGTTGCATGTACTGAAGCAATTGGAAGACATTGTCTTGGTGTTTTCACAGGCTTAAAGTTGCTATCATATTCATACACGTATATCTGTAGGATACATAAATATCTGTTTCAGACAGAATCTTAGCAGTGGAAATATTAAAAAAAAATATTTGCTTTACATCTACTATCCATACAAAATTCTGTGACACACCTAGAGTCATATACAAATTGTAAATCTCATAAGGCGCAGTGCATAAATTGTTCCTACTTTTGGAGATTTGCACTCTCATAGGGCATATGCAGAGTTTATGTAGATTTAATTTTTGGTGTAAAATACACATTTCTGTACAGCATATATACACACAAAGAAAACCCACAAAAAATCCCTATGCAGTTTCATTCGGATGCATTTTTCACTTGCTACTCCACACACTTAGAGAAGTGGAACGGGGTGGAAAGGGACGTGCAAGAGTAGGTCAAGTACAGTAAGGCTGTTTTGTAACTTCAAATTCAAATGGGTAAGCATTCACAGTCACTTGTAGAACTACAAGTGCCAGCAGACCCATGGTTACCAGAATATGCTGGCACTTTTAGAACTACAAGCACCAGGGGCCACTGGTTAGGAGGAGAAAGGAGTGTTGAAAGGAATATATTTTCAAAGTGGGTTTTTTTTAACAGTATTTTTTTCCCTGGTGTACTACAGGTCCCAGGGGGAGCAGCATACCTAAGCAGAATATGGCTGCCAGTGCTTGCTGTACTCCACCAGGGTAAAATACGGTTTTAAAACAAAAAAAACAAAAACAAACAAAAAAAACAACACAACACACACCCCATGTATTCACCCCATGTTGAACAGGCTGGTACTGAGTGACTTTATAATGTGGGGCCGCACGCTGCTACCAGCCCAACCTGTCATAGTCTTGTGCTTGTTGTGGCTCTTTCTGGGTGACCCCATGCTGTCTCCCCGTAATTGTCACAAACAGCCCAGGCAATGAAAACTGGTAGTTTTTTTTTTTTTTCTTCCAACATTAAAACATCTTGATGTTGATGACTAGCGTTTCGATTAGATGAGGACATGCTTAAAGCATACAATATGCTTCAAAAGTATCTTTATGTAGCAGACGTATTTAACATGGTAGACAGAGTTGCCTATCTTACATGCAGCTCAACATACACATATAATTGTGTCTTGTTTTGGATGCAATTTACAACGGAGTTTTTACGTAAAACTTTTCCTACTCTATTTAGAGCCCTCATATGTGTCTCAAGTATATACTATACTCTATTTGTCTCCATTGACACAGTAAAACAGTAATTTTATTTATTTGGCTTATCCTATTTGCTATATATAAGCTTCTTGTAAATTTTTGTAGATTATGTATTACATCTTGATGTATACAGGCACAAGGTTTTTTCCTGGTTAAAACTATGACTTCACTACCTTGTTGGTGGCAGATTTTTCAAGTCTATACTCTATTCTAAAAAGTCCTATCATGTCCCGTATTGAGGCATACCATTAAATATACACACATACACATTAAATATATCTTGTTCAGTCAGACAGAACATGATTTCTATTTTCATGTTTTTAAATTAAAGTAAAACCTGTGCCTCCTCCCGAGTCTACCTATCAGAATCACACATCCCATAATGGCTGCCTTCTTGATGCACAAATCCATAAACTCAGCCACATATCTATGTGCAGGACCTGTAAATACAGTTTCACAAAAATGTAATGGCAAGTTCAATTCATGCAGGTCAGCTCGACCCTCATTGTTCTAGTTCAGGATATACTTGAAAGCAATAGGGGATTCTCAATGTATTTCTTCCTAGCAAATAGTTTACAAATAAATAATTTTGTCACCTAGGCATTGATTTAATTATGTCAATGAGCACTTGGGAAGGATGTAAAATATATAATAAAAATAGACATATTAAATTACCATGTTCAGTGAAAAATAATACACCTGAAAGAAAGAGTATTCTAACATAGATTCTTGCTATTACTGTTAGATCATACCAAGGAATTTGCAACCTGCTCATCAAACGGGTCATTCCATAATGGAACCTTTTTTGATACATGACTGTCAAAATTTGGGGTTGGATCCAAAGCTATTTTCATTGCAGAACTTGTGTTAATTTTCTTAACTTTGCCACACAGCACCTGGTTAAACATCAAATACTGTATTAGCATGTATAAAATACATATAAAAATACAAAATTACTTAACTGCATAAACATATACTTAGTACTGCAACAAAAATAAAAAAAATATATCCAGTTCATATTTATGGTACTGCTATAGTATAAAATGCTGTTTAATATCGACAGTTTGTGGCTAAAATGTGGTGTAACTAAAGCTCTCTAGAGCCCTGATGCCAAGTCTGAGCTGGCCTCCAACTCCAATCATCATCATCATTTATATATATAGCGCCACTAATTCTGCAGCGCTATACAGAGAACTCACTCACATCAGTCCCTGCCCCATTGGGGCTTACAGTCTAAATTCCCTAACACACACACACACACACAGAGGCAGAAAAACTAGGGTCAATTTTGTTAACAGCTAATTAACCTACTAGTATGTTTTTGGACTGTGGGAGGAAACCAGAGGACCCGGAGGAAAACCATGCAAACACGGGGAGAACATACAAACTCCTCACAGATAAAGCCATGGTCAGGAATTGAACTCATGACCCCAGCGCTGTGAGACAGAAGTGCTAACCGCTAGGCCACCGTGCTCCAATGCCCCTATCCAGCTTTTTTTTTTTTTTAAAGCTACACCAGTGCCTCTCATTATAATGCCCAATAGCATGTACTGTGTAATTTTGATAAACCCAAAAGACTACATTAAGAGATCAGTTTTGCTCTCATAGCCTAAATCAATGCCTAATCAAACAGTGATCTCAGTGTGACACAAACCTCCCTCATCAGTAATGTTTAGCTTAGTGGGTTACCAAACCCACTAGTGATTTTATTCCATTTTTCGAAACAATTTGCAAGGGACCTAAAACACAGGCAGATGATGAAGCAAAGTCTTCTTAACTGCATGTAATTTTTTAATTATCTTGAAGAAAGTATTATAGTTTACTTCAACCAACTATTGCTTTATAATCACCTATCTTTAGCTGCTAGTAACTAAAAGAGTCTGTGTAGAAACTTTGAATATTTGTGTTTTGTAAGCCTCGCATGCCCACACCTCATTTCAGCCTTATACACAGAAATTACCAGTAACTCCACTTTAAAATGTTTAGAATGGGGTTCTTGGACTTACTTTTACAGATGACACACGAGGAAAGATCTGTGAGGAGGAGGAATGAAACTCCATATGCATTACTCCCAAAGAGAGAATACAACATGCATTATATATAGATTGCATCAACCGTGCAATTAGAAAACTTCTTGCCTTCCACTTGTTTCCCACTCTACTTTTAAAGATGCTAGGTGGATGGCACTTTTCTTTGCCATGTTTGGTGGTACAGTATTATACAGCCAAATTCTGGAGGATGGTACCTGAGGTCCTGACTTCTGTGTCTTTGCAGTTACAAAAAAAAAAAAGGACTTTTTCCCCATCAGGCTAATGGTTAACCCCATTTTCACTGCAGCACAGTTGTCCTAATTAAGTAGCTGGAAAAATTTGTTCCTCCCCGGACTGTCTTGTTCAGGAGCAGAGTGAACTGGTTCAAATGCATGGAACAAATAAAATTCCACCAAATGAACAGGAGCTACAAAATTTGACCCATGAATACATTTCGTTTCTTAACTTCAGGTTAAGTGAAACTGGATGGCCAGAAGTAAGATACACAATTGAATTTTCCAATGCTCAGTACATCCAGTGAGTGCCATGATGCACATAAAAGTCATAGCATGGGATCCTCTGTCCTGATCAGGTGGGCCTTGTTCTAGTTGTTAAAGTCCCTGCCTGGGAACTTCACATTCATGAAAAAATGACGAGCCAGAGTAATATAGAGGGACTCCTGCTCAGACTAGTTTTATTTCAGGTCACCTAATTCAACCCCAAGAGACATTTTGTTTAATAACACTTGGCTATTCATTAACCCAGCACTAAAGGGTGTACAGACACTATCCAACTCTTAGCTGTCTGTTCCAGTCTGTACAGTACAGTTTTACAGCTATGTAGACCTTCATGTTCAAGCAGCTCTGTTACATCTATAACATTGTAATATATTTGATGGCATATTAAAATGAAGACTAGCATTATCATTTGTTCACACAAGGAACTAGCGGTGCACAGTAAGGGTCATTTATGAAGCAGAAAAAAAATATAGGTTTCCTGCATAAAATTTTCATGCAATTCCACACATGAAAGTCAGCAAAAGTAAAAATGTGATTTTAAAGTCCTGTCTACTACGACTATGAACCACTCTTAATTATCTACTATTTCCCCTTCTTTCCCTGGTTTCCTCCTATATAATGCTCCTTACAGTCTAAATAAGCTCCAAGTGTTTCAGAAGTCTGTGCAACTGGTTAGCCACATTGCATTATTCCACATTAGCCTCTTTGGTGACCATATACATTTGTAGCCATATACTGGAAGTAAACAGTGCCCTCAGCTGTTACAGCTATTAATGAAGACTAATACAAGATGATTTTGAGAAAGGAGAAGTACAATTACAAGGAATAAAATCTTAGTCTTTTAAAGCTACGCTGTAATACTAAGGGTATTGTTAAGAGACAGGAGCGAAACAAACAGATATTGTAAAATTATATAGATAAATTAACATAAGAATAAGACATCCAAAATTCACTTCTGCAACATTTAAATTATAAAACAAACAAGAAAGAAAGATGGGTGCTAACGATTTACAAAAAAAACACACAAATTATTGTCTGACAACTCCTGGGTCTCTCCTCCCTTGAGGACTGTGCCCAGGGCTACTTTGTATTCATACTGACTGGGGTAAAAACTTTCAAATGAAAAACATACAAATTTATTCCTGGGTACTATAGCTTTTTTCCTAAATTATACATACTTGTTTTGAGAGAGAACCACTGCTTTAGGTATCTTGTTTGTAAGGTCACACTTCATTTTACATTTGAGTACCTGGGCTGAATGCATATATTAGCAAATTATTTGGTAAATAGACCAAAAATGCTATTCACAAAATAAGATTTATTGCATTATCCTTATGTTTGTTGTCACAAGGTTTCCTTCCAGCAGTCAAACAATTGTTTACAACCCAAAAAATCATGTTTTCAATATTTGTCGCTCTGTGGTTTAATACCTTACCTTTTCGATACTAAATAACAATGTAAGATTTAAGTAGTTATGCACTCAACTCTAGGTAGGCAAGAGCTGCACTATAATGGAATCCCTTCCTATACATACACAATCTAAAAATAATGCGCTCAAATTGCCAACAATGGTGATCTAATAATGAACACTAATAGGTGCAATATATCCCTATATTTTCATCTATGCATAATGCATATCATGTATCATGTGGTGATTGGATAATTATACTGAACCAATTGTTATAAGTTGAAAAAACTCACTTGGTGAAAGAGTAAATAATTTAAATCTTGTTTTAAAATCAATCTAAGACCAATGGATATAGACACCCCCTGAGGAAATCTGCTGTTGCAGATGAAACGCGTTGGAGCACGCCCCCTTGACGTCACACAGGAAGTCCGGTTGCGTTCCACTGTGGAATGCACGCCGCACGACCATCTGACCATAGACATCTCTATTTGGTAAGCCTGTTCCTGTATTGCCATCAGCTGATATCCAGGCACTCGTTATCCAGGTACTCGTGATCCACGCCTCTCAAAGGGCCCCATCGTTAGCTACCGACAGTTCTATGTGTTTTCTCTGGAGTGACCACTTTGAGCTCAATAATCTTACAGAATCATAAGGTACTTAATTCCTCTCCTATTTTATGATTTCCCGCTGTTACCAGGATTTTCTTACAATAATACATGGAGAACATTGGAAGCTGGTATTATGGACATTTTGACCCCTCAAATTGATCAGTTCATCCCAGGATTTGACTATTGTTTATCTGCCTATCAGTGCACAATTCTGCTTATTTTAACTGTTTTATTTGATTGATTTCTTATATATTTATTGGTCTTAGGTTGTTTTTAGAACCAGAATAAATATTGTATATATATATATATATATATATATATATATATATATATATATATATATATCTATCTATCTATATCCATATATCCATTGTACTTAGACTGATTTTAAAACAAGATTAAATTGTTTACTCTTTCACCAAGTGAGTTTTTTCAACTTATAACAATTGGTTAGGTAGAATAATCCAATCACCACATGATACATGATATGCATTATACTTAAATGAAAATATAGGGATACATTGCACCTATTACTTAGTGTTTATTATTAGATCACCATTGTTGGCAATTTGAGCACATTATTTTTAGATTAACTATGTAAGACTTGCCTGTTTTACCTTGAGAGCTGTGGAAGATATTCACCAAAAAAACAAACAAACACACACACATTATATATATATATATCCTGCTTATCAGACTTTTACGAGTGCTTGTTCACATATTCAATTTTTTCCCATCATAGCACTTATCCATTTACCCTTCACATTGCTTGGACACTAAGTACGCCTAAGTAGTTTAATCCCTTTTTAAGGGTATTTGTTCTCTTGGGTTTAACATGTCACAGATGACTAATGAGTCTTTTTCAGAATACAACTGCACAAGTATTTATTATGGCAGTGCTAATACCAAAACATCTACATAGCGTGTGGTAGTTTTGTTGTGGGATCTGGATTCAACAATGGTCTCATCTGTCTGTAGAAACTTAAATATACACACTATTCTGTAAATTGTTTTGTAGAATTAAGTGGAGCTAACAGAGTAGTAAAATAAGCAGGGAGTTGGGACCACTGCCAGTGCAAACTATTGAAGAGGACAGCTAGCGGCTCTCAGCCACAGCGTAAAGTAGAAAACAGCTTTTCAAAGCCATACAGAATCTTACTCAGTTTTAAATATATTTGTACATTAACTGTTTTTCAACTGCATTCAAACTTAGTATAACAGTGGTTCCCAAGCCCAGTCCTCAAGCCCCCCTAACATTTCAGATTTTGAGGATATCCATGTTTGTACTAGTAGTTAAAACAAACTTATTGAGGCACAAATTAAATCACCTGTATTCCAGCAATGACATCCTTAAAAAAAAGGACTGTTAGGGGGTCTTGAGGACTGGTTGGGAAACACTGCTCTATAAATCTAGTTTCACAACTAACAGCTATTGTGCTCAACATTCAACAAAAACATCTAGTCATATAGGTATAAGTTTTTTGAACATATCATACATTTAACAGTTAAATATGAAGTTTCATTGCAAAACAATCAATAAAAGATTTATGTGATATTTACTTTAATAACGACCACTATGTTTGAAACCCTATTTCTTCGATAAGCAAAATTCAGTGCAACATCAATATGTCGGAACAAATAAACTCCCATTTCTGGATTGCCCAACACGCTTGTAGTCATATTTCCAGAAGTTAATCCACAGTTCGAAATATCTGTGGCAACTTGGCTTTGTACCACCAGGAAGCAGAACTTTTCCTCTAGCTCTCGTCCATGTCTTCCAAGTTCTTTCATCTCAGTTCTAAAAAGGAATGCAAAAAAACAGGAACAAAGTAATTAGATATACCTACTAGAGAAAATACAATTGATAAGTGACATTGCTATAAACAGAAAAATCCATGAAAATTAAAGTGTTACAAAGAGAGCAATATTAGCGTTGGTAAACATTGAGAAACATGTGTCAAGCTTATCTATACCATGTCACTTAACTTGAATATACTTTTATGACTAAGTTCATATTAAAATAAATAGAATTTACCAAATTAATTTTATGCTGATGTTTCTTAATCTAGTGAAAGCTCATTATAGATCTGCTAATAATACTTACAGGACTTTTATTTTATGACTTGAATCCCAAAGCAAGACATTTTTCAGAAAACACGGTTTCCATCAGAAAAATAAATGATAGAGTAAAATTATCGGGTCACCCAAAAGAATAGTCAGAATTTTATATAAGTAAACAGTGTAGTCAGAAAACAACTATGCACACATTGGAGTTAGGGAATTCCATAATATCATTTTGGCAGGTGAACTGAGGAGAGTAAGCTGCCATCTTTCCAAAGCAGGTAGCAGAACAAGCACAGAGGAAAGTAAATCATGCTCTACTTTCACCAACTCTGTTCTGTCACTTGCTATGCTCTGCATCTTTACATAGATCAATGATGCCCATGTAAGCTTTATCAGAAAACTGGTCTAGTATTGCAGTGTGTGGCCTCAAAATAAGCAAGATGTTCAATAATATCCTGATTGCATCCAACCAAATCATTATGGTCATGGTGGCAAATGTGATTGGAAAATGACAAAATTGGACAGTGATCCTGTTACTCAGCATTCAAGACTCACGGCAGTATCAGTTCAAGTGTAACCAAAGCTTAGCTCAGTTCCTGGGGATCCCATCTTCAAAGAGGGAAACTCAAATATACAGAAAGAATGGGCTGAAAAATGGTGCAGGCAGTTAAGCAGAAACTAATCATGGAAAACTTAGCAACCCTTCTGCTATATTCACAACTTCAGTTATCCTCAGTAGTCAGCCTAGTTAACTTTCATCACAGTCCAGTGTGGACCAGAAGCATTTTTTCAGTCTTGATGTTATCCCTTCCCTACAACTTTCCATAAAGGGTATCACTCTCTTCACTACCAACTTTTTGCAAAATTCTGTCTCTCTTATTCTCTGCAATTTCCCCAGTACTGAGTGTAGAACTACAGTAGCCAGCAAAACTCAGGATACTTTTTGCCCACAATACTTAATAGAACTACAATAGCGAGCACACTTCACAGTAATTTAAAGGAACTACTCCTCGACTGCACTACCAGTAACTATGATATATTCAGTATTATATATATTGAATACTTTTTTAGAGATACTTGTTATTGAAAAGAGGAGCAGAAGGGTACAGAAGAAAAGAAAAGTGAGCTGGTGATGTGGGGAGGGGTATAGCATGATGAATGTCAGCAAGTATCAAATACAAAATGTTGAAACATAAACCTCAAAGTCTCCTATCATGTTTATTCCATTCTCACTGTGAGTAAAAAGAGAATGTATGACCAGTGTCTGGCTGATATCAGCTAAGAAGTGGTGGTTAATAAGAGGCATAAAGGGGGAACCTAGAGTGTGTCTGAGTCGCTCAGTCCCCAAGTCCTATGTCCTCCTGCTGTAAACTAAAGTTTAGCGGTGATGGGGCTCCATGATAATCGATTCATGGTGTCCAGATAGCACCAAATTTGGCTGTTGAGTTGTTAATGATATAAGTAATGTGCTCCATCCCATGTACGTGCCATATTCCCTCAAGCATTGCGTGCAGATCTTTTTTTTCCCCAGCAATAGGTAATCTGGCATTTTACCCCATTAAAAATGTGCCAGATTAGTCTCTGTGTGGATTTGAGTGTGCACAGTAAAAATGTTTCCAACGACAATGGGACAAGATATCCTCTTGACAACATTTTGCCCAAATTACATACCATTAGCAATGATTTTACTTTCAATGTTAAATAGTGAAATAATATTCCAGAAGATGTAGTTGGAAAAGCAGCACTAACAGAAATTTAAAAAGGTGATAAACACCTTGTCCCAAGAAATCTCATATACCATTACCGTTCTGGGGCTAATGCCAAGTCGGACGTATGCCAGATTGTGCAGTGTATCTTGCGTAAAATCACTCTGCGAAATCACAAAAAGTGGGTGCATGCATGCCTATACAGATTTGGGCATTTCTGACACGAATGCCTGCCTGTGTCTGGAAATGAGGGCGGGGAAAAGGAATTCTAACATTGGCCGAGTACAGTAAAGGTGTGTTCACGCAAATGTGGCTCATGCAGACCTGCAGAAATATATATATGACTATTAGAAGGTATATCTTTTACCCTTGCTAAATGGCAGGTGCAAATACTTGCAGCTGCTGATAAATAATCATAGACCAGGTGCATATTTATTTATTATTTTATTTTTAATAGTAATGTGCTCACCTTTTACAACCAACTCTGTAACAGTCCCTCTATATTTACACATAATCCTGATTTGGGTCTTCTAATTATGCCCTCAAAATTTTTGTGAGAAAAGATAGCCATGATATCGTCTCCCTTGACAAGCAATCGGCTCAATTCCTTTGCAACACCCTCTGACACTCTCTTCATTTGATCCCACAAATGAAGAGGAAGTTTCTACTCTCTTCTCATCTTCCTACTCTACTTCCTCTCCTCTTGATTCCATTCCCTCACAAATTATTAGGTCCCTGTCTCCTGTGCTCATTCCCCCTCTAACTAAAATCTGTAATCTATCTCTTTCTACTGGTATTTTTCCATCACTATTCAAACATGTAGTGATTACTCCTATTTTTAAAAAACAAAATTCTGACCCAAACTCTTTCGCAAATTACTGACCTATCTCTCAGCTCCCACGCCCCTCCAAGCTTCTCAAGAGAATTGCCTACACTCGCCTCAAACACTTTCTTACAGCAAACAACCTATTGGATCCTCTTCAGTCAGGCTTTCGCTCTCAACACTACACAGAGACTGCAATGACCAAGGTTGTCAATGATTTGATCACAGCAAAAAGAAAAAAACATTACTCTCTTCTAATTCTCCTAAATCTCTCTGCTGCATTTAACACTGCTGACCACACTGTCCTATCCTGGTTCTCATCCTACCTATTTAATCGCTCTTTCAGTGTTCATTTCTCGGGATCCACCTCTGCTCCGCTTCCTTTATCAGTTGGAGTACCAAAAGGCTCAGTCCTAGGTCCTCTGCTATTCTCGATCTACACCAATTCTCTTGGAAAACTAATAAGCTCCTTTGGATTTCAGTACAATCTATATGCGGATGATACACAAATCTATCTATCCTCTCCTGATCTTTCACCATCTGTGTTGTCTCACGTTACTGACTGTCTTTCTGCCATTTCATCTTGGATGTCTTCTCGCCATCTCAAACTCAATCTTTCAAAAACTGAATTAATAATATTCCCACCCAAAAACAGAAGCTTCCTGCCTGACATTTCTATTTCTGTTGATAACATGACCATAAATCCCACTCCGCAAGCTCGCTGCCTAGGTCTAATCCTTGACTCACAACTATCATTTATTCCCCACATCAACTCCATATCTAAATCATGTTACATACATCTAAAGAACATTTCCAGAATGCGCACATATCTCACACAAGACACCGCAAAAACCTTAATTCATGCACGCATCTTCTCCCGCATCGACTATTGCAATTCCCTCCTCACTGGTCTTCCCAAAGTCAGACTTGAAGCCCTACAATCTATTTTGCACGCAGCGGCTAGATTGATTTTCCTTGCAAACCATTCTTCCTCTGCTGAGCCACTCTGTCAGTCTCTACATTAGCTGCCTGTATTTCAACGAATCCAATATAAAATTCTTCTACGAACATACAAGGCCGTCAACAAAATTGTGCAGACATACATTTCCTCACTTGTCTCAAAATATCTCCCTCCTCGACACCTCCATTCTGCACAAGATCTGCGTCTCTCTTCCACTCTCATCACATCCTCCCATTCTCGGTTACAGGACTTTTTTAGGGCTGCACCCACTTTGTGGAATTCCCTCCCTCACACAGTAAGACTTTCCTCTAGTCTCCAAATCTTCAAGCGTTCTCTTAAAACCCACCTCTTCAGACAAGCTTATGATATTCCTCAACCACCATCTTAATTTCCCTAGGTTACTCTATTACCACCCTCTACACAGCTAACACAAGACAACAACCCTCTGACCAACATTGCAACACACACAGCCCACTCAATACTTTTACCTTTGCATTCTAGCTGGTCCAGTGTGCAATATGATGTAGCACATGCCATTGTGTTTCAAACTCCCATTGTCCCATAGATTGTAAGCTTGCGAGCAGGGTTCTCTTACCTCTCTGCCTGTATGTATTACCCAGTATTGTTTTATTAATGGTTGCTCACCAATTGTAAAGCGCTACAGACTTTGCTGGCACTATATAAATAAATGTTGATGATGACGATGTTCTAAAAAAAAAAAAAAAAAACTATTTGGGTTACCAGACATTTAGTACAAAGATTGGTCTGGCCACAAACAGCTTAAACCTTTTATTGTTACCTAAGAAGACCTTCAAAATCTATCTTCCAGCATCCTGAATATGTTTGAACAGTTTTGTAAAACTAGTTACCTCTTTTCAAAAAAGTTTTGCTCTAAATCCTTATTGATAACAAGTTTCATTTCTAAAAAATTCCATGACTTCTTCAGATCGCAGCTCATATTTAGTCTTTCCTTATTGAATGTATCCAGGATGTCACTGAATTCTCTTCGGTTTGGCATACAACGAACAAAACAGTCTGGGGGGAAAAAAAAAAAGGATAAAGAAAAAGAACTTACACTACGCCAGACAAACATTTTATTTACTAATATTAGATTGTGTGTTTAATCATGTTGATGATTTAAACAAACTTTTTATTGGTTAATTTACTATACAAATTAACAAATAAAAGGGCACTTTTGCATACAAGTCGTACGGGAGTTGGCAGCATGCTAATTGCTGGAGTCTTAGAGGCAATATCCACAAATACGCCTTTCTCAAAGTGTGTGAAACATGAATCAGGTTGTGTAAACAAAGGAATGCACATCACACAGTTATCTACATATTTTCCAAATATCTTATACCTGTCCAGGTAGTCTCAGACAAACTATTTTACTGAATTAAAATTAATAATAAAAACTGTAGAAAGATACCAAAGGGGAGGAGAATGTGGAACGCTATAGCATAAAGCTTCTAGTTAACTGTGGTCAAGGTGAAAATAATTAAATGGGTTTTTTTTATTTTGTTTACAAATACCCCTAGCACTCACTTATGAAGAAAAAAAATGTTTGTACACATGGAAATAATCAAAGACAATTTAATTTATCATCTCTTGTGAGACCTAAAAGAATGTGAATTGAAAGCAACAACATTACTCATTTTTCTATATACAGTTTAAAATTACTTCAATGTTACCTGCATACTAACCTTTTTCAGTATCTCTTTTAATCTTAGGGATGGTGAAGTTATGCAGAAGTTTATTTTCTGCATGTTTCACTCCAAAGGAAAACATAGTTTGATCCTCCATGTTATCTGCTTTAAAATAAGAATTTTATTATCAATGAGTGCAATGTTCTTCCAATTCTGAGCTCAGGTGCACTTGTGGCAACAGCACACATCTAACAAAAGTTTCCAACGCCATATTTTGCATATTTCAGATGGTTATAGAGCTTTAGTTAACAACAATGAAGCATCCTGTCCATCCCTAAACTATAATAAAAAGAAATAAGAGTGGGCAAGTGGGCAATGGCGAAGTAGAGAAGATGGGGGATGGAAAGATCATCTTCAACATTTATTTATAGTGCACCAGCAAATTCAGTAGCGCTTTACAATTGGGGACAAACACAGTAATAAACAATAATGAGTAAAACAGACAAAGAGATAATAGGGCCCTGCTCGCAAGTTTACTATCTTAAGGTCAATGGGAGTCAGATACATGAGGTTAAATCTACATATTGCATATTGGACCAGCCAGATTGCAAAGGTAAAAGTGATTTGTATGCCATGTTATCCAGTCACACAGCAATGTTGGTCTGGTGTCAGAGGGTTGTTGTCTTGTGTGAATTGTGTAAAGGGTGGTAAAAGGTTAACCTAGTGAGTTTGAGACTGTGGTTGAGTAATATTATAAGCTTGTCTGAGGAGGTGGGTTTTCAGAAAACGCAAGAAAGTTTGTAGACCAGAGGAAAGTCTTATTGTGCGAGTGACGGAATTCCTCAATGAAACATGAATCAGGTTGTGTAAACAGAGGAATGCATATCACACAGCTCGAAAGAAGTCCTGTAAAACAGGAATGAGAGTAAATGAGAGACGCAGATATTATGCAGAATGGAGGTGTCGAGTTGGGAGATATTTTTAGACAAGTGAGGAAATGTATGTTGGTGCAATTTTGTTGATGGCCTTGTAAGTTTGTAGAAGAATTTTATATTGGATTTTGTAAATAACAAGCAACCAATGTAGAGTCTGATAGAGTGGCTCAGCAAAGGAAAAACTATTTTCAAGGAAAATCAGTCTGGCTGCTGCATGCAAAATAGATTGTAGGGGTTTGAATTTGTTTGTTTGAATTTGTTTAGGGGAAGACCAGTAAGGAGGGAATTGAAATAGTCAATAAAGGAGATGATGTGTGCATGAATTAAAGTTTTTGCAGTCTTGTGTAAGATATGTGCATATTCTGGAAATGTTTTTAGATGTATGTAGCATGATTTAGATATAGAGTCGATGTGGGGAACAAAGGACAGTTGCGAGTCATGGATCACACCTAGCTAGCGAACTTGCACGGTGGGATTTATGGTCAAGTTATCAACAGAAATAGAAATGTCAGGGTAGGTAACTTCAATTGGTGGATGGGAATATTATTAACTCTGTTTTTGATAGATTGAGTTTGAGTTGACAACATCCAAGATGAAATGGCAGAAAGAAAGTCAGTAATGCGGGAAAACACAGATGACGAGAGATCAGGAAAGGACAGATAAATTTGGGTATCATCCGAATATAGATGATACTGAAATCCAAATGAGCTTATTAGTTTTCCAAGAGAAGTGGTATAGATAGAGAACAGCAATGGACCTAGTACTGAGCTTTGTGGGACTGTTACTGATAAAGGCAGAGCAGAGCCGGATCCAAAGAAATGAACACTGAAAGAGCGATTAGATAGGTAGGATTAAAACCAGGATAGGACAGTGTCTTGAAGACCTAGTGATTACAGCGTTCACAGTGTTGAATGCAGCAGAGAAATCCAGGAGAATTAGAAGAGAGTAATGGCCTTTGTTATTAGCAGTGATCAAATAATTAACAACCTTAGTCAATGCAGTCTCTGTGGAGTGTTGAGAGAGAAAGCCTGACTGAAAAGGATTCAATAGGTTGTTTGCAGAAAGGAAGCGTATGAGGCGAGAGTAGACAATTCTCTCTAGAGGCTTGGAGAGGCATGGGAGCTGTGAGATGGGACGGTAATTTGAGAGAGAGTCTGGGTCAAAATTTTGTTTTTTCTGAATAGGAGTAATCACTGCATGCTTGTACAATGACGGGAAGATACCAGAAGAGAGAGGGAGAGAGGGATTACAGATTTTAGTTATAGTTGGAATGCACACAGGAGACAGGGATCTACGGATTTGTGAGGTTATAAGATCAAGATGAGAGGAAGTAGAGTAGGAAGATAAGCAAAGAGTAGATACTTCCTCTTCATTTGTGAGATCAAATGAAGATGGGGCACGGTAGCTAAGTGGTTAGCACTTCTGCCTCACAGCGCTGGGGTCATGAGTTCAATTCCTGACCATGGCCTTATCTGTGTGGAGTTAGTATGTTCTCCCCGTAATTGCGTGAGTTTCCTCCCACACTCCAAAAACATACTAGTAGGTTAATTGTCTGCTATCAAAATTGACCCTAGTCTCTCTCTCTCTGTGTGTATGTTAGTGAATTTAGACTGTAAGCTCCAATGGGCCAGGGACTGATGTGAATGAGTTCTCTGTACAGCGTTACATTAGTGTTGCACGGTTGACATCGACGTCAACGTGATGGCAGTTGCTAAGGTTTGGTAAAAATGTGGTACTGCCTTATCAGGAGCGAAGAATATAGAGATTGGGGAGAGAAAGTGTTGGAGAGAGGTGGAAAATTGTTGCAGATTAAGTTAAGATTTCTGCGGGTATTAGGGGGATTGGTAGTTTGACAGCAGAGAAGTTAAAAGTACTGGAAGTGAGCGTTTAGCAAATAAGATGATCCTATAGGAAGAAAGGCGTGTTAAGGAAATTAGAAACTGAGTATAATCTAGAGAAAACAAGATCAAGGCAATAACCATTGATGGAGTATATAAATAATCTATTATTTTATATCTCATTTTATAATATATATCAGAATTCAGTCATAGTTGAATGAGCATAGTGACTGTGCACATACAATCCCTTCCCACACCTGTTACTATGGAACTTGAATACCAGAGAAACAAGTTTTGAGCAGTTGGTGAGATTAACATTTGAAAGGCTGTGGTCTGTTTCCTGTGGAAATGTAAACTCCACCCACAAGAAAAGTTTTTAATCTCATGTAACAAGGGAAGTGAAGCTCACAGTGAAGCTCACTTGCTGGCTGTTTTTCTACCTGGGAGGACACACATGGCCGAACTGCTGAAATGGAATGGTGGTTTGTATAAGGGGCCTGGAGAGGCCATTTATATTAGAACCTGGCTAGCAGGAAAAATGTAGTTGTAAAAGGAGTGTTGTAATGGAAGATGGTTGCTGTGTGGTTCTGTGTTGGTTTAATGTTGTAATGGAGTTTTGTTAGGTTATTTGAATGGAATTTTGTGAGTTCAGATGAAATGAAGTTAGTAAAGTTTTGGTCATGAAAGAATTTGTGGTTTTGGCAAAGGTTGTTCTTGGAAGGCTAATGGAAATTGCAAATGTTGTGTAATAGAAGTGTATGGAAATGCAGCTTAGTGTAAATGTACAGTAAGTGTATGGAAATGGTTGTGCATAGTTTGTTTGTTAGATAGAATGGTGGTGTTGGAAAAGTATTTCATGAGAAAGTGAAGAAACCATGTAGATGGTATTGGAAAGTCTGCTATGTTGCTGTTGAAAAGTGTGGCAGAAATTAGTGATTGGATTGTTCAGGAAGTAGTCAGATTGTTCAATATGACATTTTGTTAGACTGTTGGTTTAAAGGGTAGTTTATAGCTCTGAAATAATGTGGTTTATTGCTGGAAATGTTGATTTAGTTAATATGGCAGCAAATACCATGTGTTTAGAGCATGCTGAGTTCAGACAATAGGGGAAATGGATCTAGAAGCTCCATGTTTGTAAAATGGCTGCCATCTACATGTCAAGGGAATGTGGATAGTGAATAACGGCTGTTGGACTTTGACTGAGATAAGTGAAATGAAATGATAGAGGGATAAATGTGGTAACTATGTGAGAATATTTGGAATGTTAAAATGTATGCTTGTGTGTCCAGGGTTGCCAACTCTGAAATGAAAAACAAGCAACCGCTAAGTGAAAAACAAGCCCAAGCAATCCTAAAAAGCCCCCAAAAAAGCCAAACTTTAATTAATTTCTTATTTAGGATACAAATATCAAGATAATATTAATAGTAATAGGATCTGCAGCATTTTCTGCAGTTACAGTAACTAAAGATGAAGATTCAGGAGCTATAGCTGCACTTTAGGGGTTTGTTTTCTCTGTACACTGCAATATATCTCTAGCTTTACACTCATAACTGCACACATCAAGCTCTATATGGTAACATATATACTCTTCATATCTACTGCATACAACACAGACAGGTTACCCCAGGAAGAGCCAACGCTGAAGTTTGCTGAAAGAAATGATGGGTTCATCTTCTAAGACAGAAAGAAGGAAGGGCAGAGTCAGAGGATATCACCGATTCAGAAGGAGGTAAAGATTTTGGAAGAGGTGCAGGATGAGAGACAGATGATAAAAGTGAGGCAGGAGAGGATGCTGAAGCTGAGAGATGGGCAGAAGGAGGCAGAGCAGGTTCTGAAATCTGTGTTTTACTGGAGGTAGCTGTTGATAGACTAGTACAACCAGAGACAGTTTTTAACAGTAGCTCAGGAGATGGTGAGGCTGGTGAGGCAGGGACACCACAAGGGGTAAGTATTGAAACATGTACATGAGGAGGCAGATACTGAAATATGTGTTGCACTGGGGCTAGATATTACCACCGGTGCAGAAGATAGGGGTTTTGGTGAGGCAGTGACATCACAAGGAGAGGGCACTGTAAAATGGGCAATAGAGGAGGCAGATGCTGAAATATGTGTTGCACTGGAGCTAGATGTTGATAAACTGGCAAAACCATAGACAGATGTTAACAGTAACTCAGGAAATAGGGAGGTTGGTAAGACAGGGACATCACAAAGGGTGGGTACTGGAAGATGGGCAGGAGAAGAGGCAGATGATGAAGGAGGGGTTCGCAGGGCATAGACTGTGTCATTGAAGAGGCCCTGCGGGGGCTAGAGGAAAATAAGTGGGGAATATGGACAGGCTGTAATAATAGAACGTCAGCCGTTATAGTGGAAGAGGGGTAAGATAACGGAGACTGAATTTTGGATATAAAGTACTCTCCAGATGCTCTTTTCTTCACCCCATGTCTCTTGATCTCCAGTCCCCTCGGTACAAACATCTTCACAGCGAGATGGTCGGTAACTAGTTGTCATTGTACTCAAGGCAGTAACAGCGCTGTTAGGCAGAAGGCCAGTCTTGCAGCTGTAAACTCAAGGCAGCTCCCGTTATCTCTCATATACCTACAAACACCTGAGGTCACGCCCACTTAAGAGGACAGCAGCGTCCTTTATACTGAAAAGTTATTATACACAATGCAATAACGTTTTATTGGGGGGGGGGGGGGGGGGGGGGAGGGCAAAAACCTGCAACCACCAGAAAAACCCTGCAACTCTAAAAAAAAAAAAAAAAAAAACAAGCTCCATTCCGCTTGTTATAAGCCAAATTGGCAACTATGTGTGTGTGTGTGTCTCTTTCTCCCCCACAGGTCCCCCCCCTCCTCCCCCTACACACACACAATGCATTTACACACCTGGAACAATAGGTAAAGCTTGACTTACACACATACACAATGACTTGTATATTTATATAACAGACAATAAATGCAATATATTGAACCAAAATCTGTACTTTGTGTAAAATATTATTACGCTGTTTACTGTTTTATAATATATACATAAGTTTTACAATTAGAATGTTAATAATACAACACATTTTAAATGAAACTATATTTTGTGCATAGTTTTTCTTGAAGATATGAGCATAAGCTATTATATGAATATTGGTCCTGTGGATTTAAGGGAAAATAAGAATTATATTTCTCAGGTTAAATCAGAAGTACCTTTGCGAGGAGTTGGTTGCATAATTAACGGTATTAAATGGTCATCCATACATTTGCCAGATTATTAAGGAGATTAAAACCCCATAATCACCCTAGAAATCCTTTTACAGCCATCCCGGTGAGTAAAGAATTTAAGCCTCTGGGAGAGGTTGAGGGAGGAGGTTAGAAAGAGAAATTTTGAAGCAGCACTGGAACGTAGATTAGCAATGGAGATGTTGAAATCACCCATGATGATGGTGGGGATGTCATAAGATAAGAAGTGAGTCATGCAGAGAAATCCTCAAGAAATTGTTGGAGTGTTCCAGGGAGGTCCGATCACAGCAATATGCATAGAGAATGGATTAAAAATCCAATTAGCATGTACTTCAAAAGATGTGAACATAAGTGATGGGACATTTGCTAGAACTGTGAATGTGCACTGTGGGGAGAGAAACAGTCCAACTCCACACCTCACTGTCTGCCTCCAGGTCTGGAGGTGTGGGAGAAATGGAAGCCACCATGTGAAAGGGCTATATGTGAGGCAGTGTCTGACTGTGTAAGCCATGTTACAGTTATTGCCAGAAGAATGAGGTTTTTGAGAGGAAGAGGTCATGTATGGAGGTAGGTTTGTTGCAAACAGAATGTGCATTCCAAAAGGCACATTTAAAAGGACTTTGGAAGAGAAGGGAGACAGGTGATGCGTTTGTGGTTTGCTGGATTTCGGTAGTGTTCTGCTATGTGTCTAGTGGAGATTAGGAGATATCACCAGGTAATAGAAGCATATATTGGATAAGACAAAGGAGTAGACATGAGGCAGCAAGAGAGACAAGAACAGTATATATGAGGCACAGGAGTGACAAGGGAGACATGAAGGGGGCAGGGCAAGGCAGACAAAAGAGGAAGTGTATCGGTAAGCATTCCTGACTGTTACAGGAGAGACTGGGGTCAATTTCCCAGGTGGGAGGAAAAGTCTGCTATTTATTACTTCTACAGGCAATTGACTTGCACACCTACTCAAAAAGAAGTTATTACGGGTAATTTGTATAGCAAAATATGATAACAACAAATATAAAAAGTAAAGTTCCAATGTAAAAAACAACAGAAAAACAGCTGGAAAAAGAGATACTACTGAAAAATGATGAGTTCATGGAATTAAAAATTACAGCTTTATTACAAACATAAAACATATAACCACATGAAAAATAAAAATTGAAAAATAAAATAAAATATGATTACTGTCCTGTCAGGACAGGACCAAGGACTTATGAGGGTCTATGTTTCTAGGTTCCACGGACACTGCATCTAGTCTTGAAATCGTTCTCTAATAATTACTTCAGTACCGGCATTTCAGAGTGTTTTGGATTACCTGCTAGCACTCTTTCAGCAGATCATGCAAATGGAGCTCAAACTGATCAGCTGTATATCGGAGGCAGGGAACTGAGCACACAGCTCCTTGTCTGCTGTTTGATGAGTGGAGACACGGAGACCCAGCGTACCCGTAGGAATCATCGAGGCGGTAGCTATCTGCATATCATTTATGCTAACTGGGGATCCGTTTTGAGATTGACTGACTCCACATTTTTATCCATATTGTTACACGAACACCATTGTGATACTTATAGACAACAGAGAAGTACGTTCATTGCAATCAGAGATCTATGCTGCTGGCATGGGTCTGTAATTCCATCCCTTGATATTGGCTCAGAGGGTGGGGTACGGGTTAACGGCTATGGGAAAGCCAATATACTTTTAAACAAAGTGAGAATAACGATTGGTATAAGTCAAATAATAATAAAAAGACTACTTACTGTATAACAGATGAGAACTTTTTCCAAAGGTTTAAACAGCTACACTAGGAAATTACATAATTTACCATAGACAAAGATGAAATGGCGGTTTTAAATGGCATACAATGTAGCCTAACAATAATTTCATACATTTTTTAATCTGCATGTTTGTAACTGAATTGCGGGTTTTCTTAAGGTAATGTGGAAGTCAAACCCCAGAGTCATCCGCATGACAAGTGGGGAAGCTATCCACTTTAGTAACTACGACTAATTGTTAATCTGATTTCTGGTCCTGTGATGTCATGAAGACTTCCAAGCAAAAAATAGTCCCGGGGAATAGACCTCATACTAGTACTATTGGACCTATCACAAAGCAGCTCAATCAGTAATGAACTTGCATGAACTATGCAAGTTTCAAAAAGCAGAATCTACAAAAAGTTACCTTTTTTTACTAATCTTGCCTCGTTTCCAAATACAAGTGGACGATATTTATTCCAATATGCTATCAAAAGAAGGCCCTTTTTCTTCAGAAAAAAAAAAAATACAAAATGTATTTTAGTAAACGAAAAAAAACAAAAAACTGTCTGGATGCAACCAAAATTTGCTTGGTAATAAAAGGTGATAAACAATGACTTACATTTAAAAAAAAAAAAAAAAAAAAAAGGGATTAAATACAAATGGTCTAAGAAAGACAAAAGGTCAAACAAACACACATTAATTCAACAAAACATGAGCATACAAACATGCAGTTTGTCTTTTCTTCCAAGTTGTACATCATTAAACAAATCATACTTTCACATAACAACACTATAAAACTACAACCATGCATTAGTGTAAACTTCCCATGTACTGACGGGAGCAAGCTCACCGCGCTCATGTAAAAACGTCTGTGACACCATCAAACTGTACAAAATCGGCTAGATTCATCACACTGGCTCTTAACGATCATGTAAGATTAGTGGCGCAGGATCTTCAGCCCACACCAACAGATAATTTAGTAATATGTAAGGTATTGTCACAGGAAACACAAGGCAAAGAAGGAATGACATACTTTTATAGATGGTTTTCTTAAGATTGGTAATTAATCTTAGATCTAATCTTTTATTAAAAACGACAGGATTTGTTTAAAGCAGCATTCTGAGATAAACAATAACATTGAACAGAGCTGCTCCTTCCCTTTACTGGAAGCCCAGCAACCGTACGCAGGAAATAGTTTTTCCCCTCAGCTATTTCATTTCTGTAGTAGTGCTGGAAAACTTGACTGAAAATAGGCGTTTCTTTTAAGGGGAAAGAGTAGCTCAGTCAAACTAACTTTAACTTGGAATACGGTTTTAAGAAATTGCAAGACAGTACAAACTCTACAGAACATGAACATATTCCAATTTAAAGAAAAAAATGCACAGAAATAAGAAAACAGCATACCTACATATAAAATCTAAAGTCTTCACTGTACTGCAAGTTTATAGGCCAGATATTCACCAACAGCTATTTGAACATGCCTGAAATTTAAAACAGAAAGAGAACGGTCAAATACATTTTAACTACAAACATTTTGGGGCTCATTTAATAAAAAGGTGCAATTTGTGGAGAAATGTGTCACAACCCATAGTACACAGATTATATCTGTCACTAGTCAAGCACGGAGTAAAAATATAAATCTAACATATGTCTAGTTGCTATGGGTTACACCACATTTCTGCACACCACACCATTTTATGCATGATAATAATTTGCATAAAAATGGTCTTATGTAGTGAAATAATGGAGCTGAAAAACGCAAACAAATAAAAACACACTGAAATGCATTATTATGGAAATTCTGGAAAAAGTTATCTGTGAATGCTTTATTTTAGTATATAAAAGGAAAAATTAAAAGGATTGTTCAGTGTTAGTAAATAGTGTGGAATTACTTTCTTCATGCACTGTGTGCTTTATCAACTGACTTCACATAAGTCTGTCTCATGCTATTAGATAAATGACTGTAGGTCCAGGGGAAATTCTCGTTTCCTTCTTCTTCTCCTACTACCTTGATAGGGTGATTGCGCACCTCAATCAGTGGTGGATTGAAATAATCTGTACACCATAACCCCAACCCTATTTGTGTTCGACTACATGACATGTCAAATGTAAATTGTGCACGGCATAACGTTTGACATGTAGTCTATACTCCTGTGGTTCTGTAACACACATACCTCCCTTCTGGTCATGAGACACCCATATGTCCGCCACCATCCCAGCCCTAGTCACATATGTGAGAGAACGGTGGTGTAGCATATGCGACAAGAGGATTGTGGGGACTGAAGCCCATCTCCAGCAGACACCTGCTGCATCTTCCAGTGGAGAAGGGCTCTAGTCTTCACAGTAGCTCCTCATTACTGCTGCTCCGTGTGAAAAAGAACTCTGCAGAGCACAGACAGGCTATGTCAGGGAGACCCGCGCCATCAGAAAACAAGTGATAAAGTCCACCAGGGCAGATAGGGCTGTTACCATATCCATTCCCTCCTTCAACAGGAGTTCTGCCTCTAAAATCATTTCCATTTCCCCAATACTAACCACCACTACCCACTCTGTGTGATCTCCTGATCTTCTAGTGTGTATCAGCTCTCAGCTAATATTAATTGACTAGCCCACAATTGCGAACAAAGAAAAATGTTGAGGTGCAGTGAAAATGATGTCCTTCCTGTAATGTGACATCATGCACCTTTTTGTGAGCTTGGGGTGACTTTGCTTAATCAATAAAAACTAAAACTATTAAAATATTTACACTCCAAATTGCTGCCATTTTTTGTCATGAGTAATATAACACTTAAAAGAGTCAAGAGTATGTCATTAGTTTGTGTTATGATCCCCTCAATGTACAGTCATGGCCAAACGTTTTAAATGCGCAGAGCATGAATTGCTAAACAGGCACAATTGCACAAAATAGGTTGCACAGCAGCTCTACATTTGACATATAACTATTAACATTCTAGAACTTTCCTAGCCTTGTGGAATAAAGCATTATCTTGCTGAAAAAGACCATTCATAGATGGAAATACTGCTGCCATGAAAGGATGCAACAATGTTAGTGAGGGGAGAGAGAGAAAGTAGGGAAAAGGTGGTGACAAGGGGTGTGAGAGGTGCCTGCGCCCGATATTTATAATATACATATAAAATAAAATACTCCTAGGTGTCACTAGATACACCCAAAAGTGGAGCTTCACAAGCTCCTTGGGCGAATGGGTATGTGTCCTGCTTTGCCCAAGTGGCTTGTCAAGCTCCACCTCCCTTCACCCCTTTCTACCCTCTTTGCCCACCACAATTCTATCCCCACATTTTCTCTCTATTTCTGACACTCTCTCCATGTGTCTCTCTCTGTCTCACACACACACACACACACACACACACACACACACTGGGGAGAAGAAAGTAATTAATGACTACATCTGAGAGAGGAAGTTACTGTCTTAAAATACACTGCCTCCAGACAAATAAAGCAAATGGGAGGTGTACTATAAGAAAATGTCCACCACTCTCCAGCATAGCAGATATACGTATATACTCGACCCGAATATAAGCCGATGCACCTAATTTTAACACAAAAAACTAGGAAAACTTATGACTCAAGTATAAGCCTAGGGTGGGAAATGCAGCAGCTTTTGGTAAATTTGGGATGTCAGAAGGAAATATGATTATGGATGTTGCTCTTATTGTCCTCTGTATGTGTACAGCGATATTGTGTAATTACCTTGGTATGGTAGTTAATGCGCGTTAACTGCCATAATCGAGGATGCTGCAGCTCCCAGATCTGGTTTCAGTGTCTTTATGCGCACCTCTGTCCGTTGTTGATGTGGTGGAGCGTGTCGTCGGTCAACGCGATGTTTAGGGCAGCTATGGATGTGCTCTGGACCACTGTGTGTCTGCCGTAAATCCCGATGATGTGGTGGTATTCCCCTGTGTAAGCGCTGTGCGCTCCGTGTCCGGCTCTGTTGCCGGATGTCCTGCTGCTGCAACCCGCGCATGCGCAGTAACTGGTGCTCGGAGAAAGAAAGAAATCTATTGCGGCCCTGGAGCATCACTCGAGTATAAGCCGAGGGGGGGCTTTTTCAGCACAAAAAATGTGCTGAAAAACTCGGCTTATACTCGAGTATATACGGTAACTATAATTATTCACCCTGGTGTTTCCTCTGCTTTGACTTCGCCCACAGCTTCCTGATGGCACACCTTCAGCTAGATTGATCAACTCAGAGTCCAGGAGATCATTTACTATTTTGGGAGTCTCCCAGACATTCCAAAAGAGTCGTCAACTATGTTTAAACTTTTAGCCACAACATAGAAGGAACCATAAGTGATGTAATGAGCCATTCGCAGTTTCACAGCTGAAGAGCTCATTTGTTCTACCAGCTTTTCTCAAGAGATTTGAAAATAACGTTTTGTTTTTTTTTTCCATTTTGGACTACTAATCTCATGAGATTTAAGATAGTGACTGAAAATCACATTTTAGGCCAAGGCCAGTGAAAGCGGCCCCAACTTGCCCCATTAAAGACAAATTGCTGCAATTAATCTCCCACTTAGATTTCATACCTCTAATACAAGTCTTCAAGCGCCACAACAGTCCAGGTTTTAAGGATACCCATGCATGTGTACAGGTGATTTCATTAGTGTTTCAGTCAGTTTCATTCAACCACTTTTGCTCAAACAAGGATATCCGTAAAATATTGTTGTAATATAGAATATAAATAAGGAACTGTAATGCTCCAGTCTCGCAAACAGGTACCTGTCTCGTTAAATGCATTCCATTGATCTGGAAACTGCCATGTTTCAGCGGCAGACACTATTCATTCATTCAGCTATTATCAGATCTGCGCAGGTGCAAGTCTATTGCACTGCAGGGCATCCTCCCTCTTTTCACTGGCTAAGCATTATTGGAGCACTATTTAAACCTCCTGGATTCACCTGTCTGATGCCTGTTTTTCAAGCTCACTTGCTGCAGCCTGTGGTTCTGGTTCCTGTTCTCCTTGTGGTTTGCGTGTATTCCAGCCTGCTCTCAGTTCGTGATCTGTGTTGAAACCATCGCTGCTCCAGTAACTCTTACCATCTCCAGTGTACTTCATCGTGACAGCTCCAGTTCTCTCATTGCTACTACCCCTGTGACTCATCAGCTGTTACTTCGAGTTACCTCTGCTACTCCAGTCTGCTCTCAATCTGTGGCCGTGTTGAACTGTCTCTGCTCCAGTACCTAGACTCCCATCTCCAGAGTACTTCATCGTGACAGCCTGGATTCTCTCACTGCCGCCTCTCTGAGCTGCTACTATGTCTGTAACTACCAGCTGTTGCCCAAAGTTACCTCCGCTACTTCAGTCTCTCAGCCTGTGGTCGTGTTGAACTATCGCTGCTCCAGCACGTCTATTACCATCTCCAGAGTACTTCATCGTGACAGCCTCTGTTCTCTCACTGCTGCCTGCCAGAGCCGCTACTACGTCTATGACTCTTCAGCTGTTGTACTGAGTTACCTCCGCTTTTTCAATGTGCTCTCAGCTTATGCCTAGTGTTGAAGTACCGCTAATCCAGTACCTCTATCTACTCCTGAGTACACCATTGTGACAGCTCCTGTTCTCTCATTATTAATCCTCAGAGCACCTATTCTCCTAGTGACTCATTGGCTACTGACCATCAGCATATATTATTGTTGATCCTGTATCTATACCACTTACCTGTGGGTTCCATAGTTTCTACCCGATTCACCTGGCTACTCCACATTGTTCTGCTGTTCACTCACTCGCGGGACCGCGACCTGCAGGTTTGGTGCTGCTAAGACCATACCTCCTTGCTGGGGTTCCTGGTGAAAACCACCTGCCTGTTAGACTCCTAGCCATGTTCAGCAGGGCCTAGGGATCTATTTACAGTACGCCAACCGTGACAAGGAGTTTGTTTAAAAAAGAATCTATCCTTGGGGGGTGTGGCCTGGTCTCCACAGGCACTCTTTTCGGACTTTTGCAATGGTAGCCCTACATCGCCGAGACTCTCCTGCAGATTGTTGGTCTTGCAGCTGCTCATCATCCTGCATCTGCTCTGTGAGACAGCTCGAATTGGACACGTTGATTGAGACTGCTGCCTGCCAGTGGTGGATTCCAGGTACCTCAGCCTCAACCACCACAGATCTTACTATTATTCTAACTATTATTCTACGAATACCTGCACCCCACTTTTTTAGTGACTCTATCCCCTCTGATCACCCTGCATTGGGAATTGGCTGCAGAAGATACAATATGGTTTCCCCCTAACTGTACTGCAACCCTGATGTCAAAGAGGGTAAACTCTACATTCCCCCTCAATTGGCCAGAAGCCCTCGGACTGCATCCTCCCTCATACCTCTACGTAAAGGGACTCTTTCCCAATCTCCCCTCGGGAGAGGCATGACCTCCTCTCTCACAGATTCTACATGATCTAAATTGCTTGCCACATGCTGATGGGGAGGAGCCTCTTATAAATGCATAGGTCAGAACATTGGTGCATAAGACCTCCCACCAGTCTACTCATGGACTTGCTGTCCCTCCCTTCATTCCGACCTTCTCCCACCACCATGCCTAAAGGCAGAAAGCAGCACTCCAAAGGCCTTCCTCAGTATTTTGCAAAACAGACAACTCTCGCCTCTCTTTCTGGTAGAACAGTCTTTCCGCGATCCACTGCCGATTCAGACTCTGAAGACGACAACAAGGCTCCGATCACTAGACGAGACTTTATGACCCTAATCAAAGAAATTAAATAACTTAAATCTTTCGTTCATTCTGAGGTACAAACTGCTCTTCACTCACTGCATGCAGACATGAATTCAATAGATTGCAATAAAGTGCAATAGAGATTGCACTGATCAAGTGGAGAGGAGACTGAAGACACTTGTGGACTCCCAAACGGGGATGGAAGATGACATCACGCGCATGTACAACAATCTGAAATCTGTTCAGGAACATCAAGAAGACATTGACAACCGTGCCAGATGGAACAATCTGCGTATCAAAAGGTATCCCCTTCATCTGGACCAATACCTAAACAAGCTTTTCTCCCAGTTGGCCCGAGATCCCAGAGGAACACCTGCTCTTGGACAGAGCTCTCAGGATCCTAAAACCTAGGTCACTAGACCAAAACCAACCCAGAGATGTTATTCTGCGTCTTCACTTCTTTACAACTAAAGAGATGATCCTACAAGGTGCCAGAAAGCAGTCCACGCTCAAATATGAAGGTCACACCCTGCAAATCTTTCAGGACTTTTCGCCAAACACTCTGGCCAGGCTCCGGGAACTTGCCCCCGTGATGCAGATTTTGCAAGACCGTGGTATACGTTATATGTGGGGCTTCTCCTTCTACCTCTTCCTCTGGCATCAAGCCAGGTTTCTGCAAGATCATTACCAGAAGCCCACGCCATTCTGCAATGAATGGGCCTTGCCTCTGGGTGCACCTCGTATGTCTCCCAAGCACCTGATGCAGAAGGATTGAATGCCACCCACCGACCCAAAGGGCAACTAAAAGTGAATGGTCCACAGCAACGAGACCCTCCACCCCTCACGGGCCTTTCTCTATTTCTCGGACGCTTGTCTTAATCCAAAGAGGCCCTTGCCAGAGATGTCAAAAAACATTTGGGTATATACTTCTGCAGACTGCTGTTGTTCACTAGCTATCCCTATTGGGACACTGATCAAGATACTCAACGGGCCTCCTCCCCCTTATTCTTCTGACTTGCCAACAACCTGTTGTCCTGATATAATGTTTTCACATTATGGTTTGGATGTCTCTCTCTTTTCCTCTTTATTTCAACTTGATCTTCGAAATTACCATTCCTCAAGCACTCCATTTCCCACCTGCACTGGTTACTTTCTTCCTGTTTCCCCTCTGCCACCCAAAAGCAGGCCTGTTTGACAATTTTTACCTATGTTTATGTTTTGTTTTCTGTTTTCATACCCAACACTTTAATGGTTTCTACTGTGTAGATGATTTACTGATGTGATCGTATTTGTTACAACCCTGTTACCCTGTACCTACCCTAAGCCCCCATCCATGCTCTTTTGCACTAGTTCTTGACCCATTGTTTTCCTTGAGCCCACTGAAGGGATGCTCCACGACCCTTACAACGTCCTTTGGTGCCAGTCATGTCCCCCATAGAGCTCACTGCTCTCAGCTGGTCCCCAGGTACCTAAAGTATCGCTTCTCTTTTACCACCAGCACCCAACCTCTCCACCTTTTTCCTTTGCCACACCTTCCACCCCCGCTACACACTTCCTACCCTGGTCGTCAAGCTCTCCTGCCCCCTCAGACCGCAGGTTCCGTGTTTCTCAGCCCATCTTTCTCACTTGGACTTACCACCACTAACTTTATCATGACTCTCCGCCTTATATCCTACAATGTAAAAGGACTCAACTCTCCCCAAAAACAAGTCAAGCTATATACATCCTTACAGACCCTTAAAAGGAGCTCTTGTTTTCCTCCAGGAAGCCCACTTTGTTAAACACCTCCACCCAGAACTTAAATCCAAACGATTCCCTCTCCCCTACCATGCATGCGATTATACCCAGAAGAGACATGGGGTAGCTATCCTCTTCACTTGCCACCTCCTTTTTGACCTAATAGATACACATACCTACAAGGAGGGCAAATTCTTCATTCTGATAGGCAAATTGAACAATCTTCCCTGTATCCTTGTCAATATTTATACCCCGAATCAGGAACAGCATAAATTCTTTAAGAGTCTAGGAACATTGCTCTATCAGGCTTGCAAGGGGGAACTGATAGTTGGGGGTGATTTCAACACTGTTCTTACTCGTTCCCTAGATAGATCCAGTAACCCAGTCATCCTCCCAGACAGGAGAGATAAGACGAATTCTAAGGTCTTTCAAAATTTTTTAAAACTTCTACTGTATGACACGAGGCGTATCTCTGACCCTCTTGCCCAAGACTATTCCTTCTACTCACCCTCACAGAACACATACTCCAGAATCAACATGATCCTGCTCAGCCACGACTTCAGCCTTAAACTCCTTAACACTCACATTCATCCAATCACATGGCTGGATCATGCTCTGATCTCCTCCGACCTTTCTTTGCCAATACTGTGTCCCTCATCCTTTTCCTGGAGAATTAATAAATCCTTACTTCATGACCACAATACAGTGGCCACCTCAATTCCCTATTATCTGAATATTTCAAAACTAATGACTCCCCCGACATTACATCTACGACCCTCTGGAACGCCCATAAGGCTGTCATCAGGGGACACCTCATGGCCATAGCTTCCAATGCCAAAAAGGAGAGAATTGCTAAAACAATCCAGCTTACTACCTCCCTACAACAGCTGGAAGCGCAAGACAAGTCTAACCCAGATCCTGATACCCTCCAACGGATAGTCGACGTACAGAGCAAGCTGAACCTCTTGGGGGTAAATGTATCAAGCTGAGAGTTTTCCGGCGGGTTTGAAAAACCAATCAGATTCTAGTTCTCATTTATTTAGTACATTCTACAAAATGATAGCTAGAATCTGATTGGTTGCTATAGGCAACATCTTCACTTTTCAAATCCGCTGGAAAACTCTCAGCTTGATACATTTACCCCTTGCTTTCCCAACGTGTGGCCAATAACCTGAAATGGCTGAACCAGCAGTATTACGAAAAGAGGGACAAGGACAACAAACTCCTGGCCACTCGTCTCCGCACTAGAATATCGGCCGGCAATCACCTGGCTATTAGGGACTCTGCTGGGATGCTAGTCTATGGCCCAAAAATGATACGTTCTGAATACCAACAGTACTACCTAAAGCTATACAATCCCTCCCCAACCTCTTGATGCTCTTGCCTACCAAAAACAGGAAGATTGCATAAAGGACTTTTTGTCAAACATCCATCTCCCTAAAATGACCCGTCTGGCCGCGACCAGACTCAGTGAATGCATTACCTCGGAGGCGGTTGAACAAGTTATAAAAGCTCAAAAGGCTAGCAAGGCGCCTGGGCCTGATGGGTTCTCGTCTGCTTATTACAAGAAGTTTGCAGCCCTACTGGTCTCTATACCCTCTTTAACTCTAGTCTCAAGGGAACCCCTTGGCCCCGAAATTCTCTAGAAGCCAAGATTACCTTTATCCATAAGGAAGGCAAAGATCCCTATTGTTGTGCTAGTTATCGTCCGATACCCCTCAATAACAATATAAAGCTCTACGCCAAGATCCCCACCAATCGGCTAAACTCCATAGTGCCTTCCCTAGTCCACTATGACCAGGTGGGTTTTATTCCCGGGAGGCAGCCCGTGGACAACACGAGGAGAGCCACTGACCTTATTCATATACTTAATACCAGGAAGAGTCCTTCAATTATCTTGGTTTTAGATGTCGAAAAAGCCTTTGAAAGGATCTCTTGGCAGTTTATGATCCATACGCTGAAGCACTTTAGACTGTCTAAGAGATTTCCTATCTGGCATCCAAGCCTTATATTCCTCTCCTTCTGCCAAGATTATGGTCAATGGCATGCGTCAGGGATGCCCCCTTTCCGCTCTCATTTTTGCCCTTGTTATTGAACCCCTGGCATCTACTATTAGAGCTTCCCCGAATATACGAGAAGTGGCCACGGGGGACATGGAGAGCAAGATTTCTCTATTCGCCAACAATGTGCTTTTGACTCTCCAGCAGACGAGGACCTCTCTACCCAATTTATTTGATATCATGTCACACTTCCGGCTAGAAAATTAACATTACAAATTCTAAGGCTCTGCTTGTCAATCTCCCTCCCTGCAAATGTCAAGATATCGACCTCCAAATTCCACTCTAGGTGACAAAAGAAAAGGCTGAAGTATCTTGGGATCTTCATCACCAGCACATACGAGTCCCTAAACTCAAATCTGATATCTTCTCCTGGCGCTCCCTATTTATCTCCTGGCTGGCAGGATCACTCGTTAAAATTACTGCTCTTCCTCAGCTCCTCTATCTTTTTCAGACACTCCCTACCAGGGTCCCTCTCTCTGAATTGAATACTATGCAGCAACACTTAGTTAAGTTTGTCTGACAGGGTAGACCCCCTAGCATCCGACTAGCATTGCTCAAGAAACCCACAAACCAGAGGGGGATAGGGGATTCCCTCAGGGCTAACTACTGGGCAGCCCACCTTAGTGCTGCTGTAACCTCTTTTGCTTCTCCTGCAGCTCATGCATGGGCTGATATAGAAGTCAATTACCTCTCTCTACAAGACCAGTCTAGGGGTCTACCTAAATCCTCTCTGATTGCCCTGTGTCCCGTTAATGACACTATAGATGCCACTGATTGGTGTTGGCGCAACTAAACAGGGAGCCGCAGAGTCTAACACACCCCCGGTATTCATCGGGGACCCCTGCAAGGAGGTATGGACTTGGCTGCGTGAGCTGTGCAAGTCGCGGTTCTCCAAGTCAGTTACCAGTACTATGGGTGAAGTACAGGGATGGTCGTGCAGTCCGGGTCAGATACCAAACGATGGCCAGTACACAGGGAGGATCCAGAAGGATGGCCAGAGACAAGCCAAAGTTCAGAAACCACAGTGAGCAGTACCAAAACGCAGGACAAGGGAATAGGAACAAGCCCGAAGTCAGAACCAAACTGTCACAGGAACAGGGAACTGGAGACAGGAACGCTGGAGCTGGTGAACCAATACTCTGGCACCAGACTGAGGTAAAGAGGTGCCTAATATAGTGGTGGCCAGCTTCTGATAGGATACTTGTGATTTTGGTGGTCAGATGCACCTGACCGCCGATAACAGAAGAAGAGGAAAGTGTCCTGTTGCCTGGCAACGGGACACAGTCCCACCGGGCATGCGCACACTGTGTCGAGGCAGAACCCAGAAGTGTATGGCCCATCAAAGAGACAGGCATCTGTACCCTGCACCTACAAACAGAGACCTTATTTAATCGCTTCCCACCGTACGATTTGCTGCTAAAACCCGGGAGACCTGCAAGACTCATCCATCTGTCCCCTGAACTCCTCTGTCCATCATGCTCCTGTGGCAAAATCTCGCCTTCCCCCTTGGTATGCTCCGATCTTTCTTCTTGGCATGGACCGCTTCAGGGGTCCGTTTCGCTGGGGACCTTTTGGACAGGGGGAGGCTCATGACTTATGATGCCCTCCGCTCCAAATACCCAGACTTAGGCCCGCCTTTTTATCAACACCTATAGATTAGGCATTTTCTTCACTCTCTCCTGTCAGGTAACCCACTGCCTCCGATCTCATTTGAGACCTTCTGCTCTGTCTCTCTTACCTGTTATGGAGAGGCATAATCTCTTCACTGTATAACACTTCTAGACGAGATGCTGGCTCCTGGGAACAGTCATGACAGGTAGTGGGAGAGGGACTTTGGCCCTCCCCCATAGGAGGACTGCTGGGAGACCATCAGAAAGAGCGTAGCCTCCAGCTTGATATCTACATTAATAAAGGAGAATGCATACAAGATCTACTATATATGGTATGTTACATCTGATAGACTTGCTAAAATGTACCTGACTGCCTCTCCTATGTGTTGGAGAGAATGCGGTCATAGAGGCACCTTCTTACATATTTGGTGGTCATGCCCCGTCATTTTCTCCTTCTGGGATAAATGAACTAGCCTCCTGTCCTCCCTCCTCCAGTGCCCTATCAGGAAAGACCTTTGGTCCTTACTCCTCTGCTATCCTATACAAAGACCTCGATACCCACTCTGCAAAACTTTGCCTCACGTGTCTTGCTAAGTGCCTGGTGGCCAAATTATGGAAATGCACGAGGCCCCCTGCATCTCTTTTCTAAAATCCTGTATCTGGCTCATTGCTAATATGGAGAAAATCGCCTTCCAACTACGAGACAAAGAAGACAGGTTTCACCAAATCTGGGATCCCTGACTATATCAGTAATGCTCCCGACTGATCCCGCCACCCCATAGGCTGCCTCTTTCATACCCCTTACCCCTGTACATAGTTTTTTCTTTTTTACCTTGAGTCTTTTCCTTTTCTTTTTTCCAGCTGAGAATCCTCCTCTCCTAAGTTCTCCGCAACCGAAGACCCCGCCCCCTTCCACACACACTCTGCCCCTCATCACTCCCTCCTTAACTATACTGATATTGCTTGATGCAGTTCAAATATTTATTCTATTTGCCATTAACCTACCTCGTTATGCAAAGCAATTCTGACATGTATCGTGGCAGTGTCTGGAGTTTATCCCCCAGTTATCTGTTAATAACATGATGATTTAATAAAATTTTGAGTATAAAAAAAAACAAAAAAAAAAAAACCCTATCCTGCAAGCAAATATTACAAATCATATTGCACCATCACATTTATGTTAAAATACCTTAGATCAGTTAGGCATGGATTAATATGAGATATGCGGCTCTCACTATGACTAACGTTCAACCTCGATATATGCATCAAGAAGGTGAGAATTTTCCTGCACCAATGGAATTTTATTTAACAAAAGGTTTCCAACAGGAATTACTAAATGCCCAAATAACACATTTGATCATAAAGTACAGTGCTAAGAAGTGTATATTTGTACAAACAAAACCAAATTTTATTTTAACATAATTGCCTTTCAATTCTCTCTATAAAGCCTCCAACACAAAATACAAATGCACAAAAATCAATGTAGACAGTAAATCCAAAGATACTGTACACTAGTTTTAAAATATAATTATATATTTCAACCACTAGAGAGCAGTGCAGCACTCCATAAGCTAATTCAACTTCATAGTATAGCTGTAAGAAACAAAAGGAAAATTTTAAAAAAAAATACCGCAATGGCTGAAATCAATATTTTTACATACCAGAAATTTACAGATTGCCACCCTAATTTTTTGATTTTCAAAATACAAAACAGCCAGATTTACTAAGCAGTGATTTGCCACACTGGTGGGAAAACTCCAGCAAAACAGCCAAAACAGAGGTAGAGAGGCAAAGAATGCGCAAACCGCTGGGGGTTGAGTGATCTTCCTTGACAGTGCGAGAAAAAAAAAAAATGAATGAAAGAGCTCTCCTCTTCTTTAGGGGAGACCCGAACACCTAGGGTTGCCTGGGCCAATGACAAGTAGCATTGGCGCCCTCCTGGTAAATCCGTCAGTTTGGAGCCCTAAACCGCTGGCATTGTGTGACGGATTAAAACCGCTACACAAACATAATTTTAGTAAATCTACCCCTAAGTATGTGCAGCATATGGCGATATTAACTTTATTTGAGGAAAAAAAAATTATGATAAAAATCATGCTTCAGGATTCATTCGCACATGCGATGGAAAAAAATGGATAAATTAAATGTGCGATTTAGTTGCATTCTCTATTGTAAAGTTGTAAACACAATGTTAACGTTTTAGAAAACAATGGTGTGAATGGAACCATTGACTCTTATTTGTCTAATTTGTATGCACTTTACATGCATTTATTAACGCATAAAAAGAGCATTACAAGTAGTTAGGTGTGAATTAGCTTTCTAGGTAAACATGTGATAGGTTTACAGTTCTTCAGGTTAGGTAGTGTTGATTAACAGAATATTAATGCTTTCCATAACACCCACAGTCAAAATGAACAAATAGAGAATGTGAAAAACAGTAAATATTAAGTCTAGAAATGGCCAGAAGTAAATATGCTCTCAAAGTGAATCTGTGGTCATTGAGGAATCAACTTTTTTATGTCAGAAAGCTCTTTTTACTGTGGCATTGGTTACCAATCGGACCACACACACACACACACACACACACCACAATAGACCAGTTGAAGTGGGCTGATATATGGTGATATGCCATACCGCCACTTCTACTACAGCCTCCATTTTCAACTCTATCAAATTCCATTCACTTACATTTTCCATACTGGTATGGAAAATGTTACTGTGTGAAGGAGTGTGCTGAGGTGGACTTAACAGGTGCTACCTTCAGAACAGGCTACACCGATTACTGCGGCGGCCACTCTGCACTTTGCAAACAATTAAAAGAAATACAGTTACTGGTGGAATCGCTGCCCTCCTGGGAGCTCAGATGTACAGATAAAACAACATCTCCATTTCTTAATTTTCTTTCGCATTGTAAGCTCCTCTGGAATGTGGGGATAGAGCTGTGCTGCCACCTAGTTGCATTGCACAATATTACAGCATTTCCTCTTTGAAACCTGCCTACAGATATGGCCAACAGTTTTGAGAATGACACAAGGATTGGTTTTCACAAACTTTGCTGCTTCATTGTCTTTAGACCTTTTTGTCAAATGTTGCTATGGTATACTGAAGTAAAATTACAAGCATTTCATAAGTGTCAAATGCTTTTATTGACAATTACATTCAGTTTATGCAAAGAGTCAATATTTGCAGTGTTGACCCTTCTTTTTGAAGACCTCTGTAATTTGCCCTGGAATGCTGTCAATTGACTTCTGGGCCACATGCTGACTGATGCCCACCCGTTCTTGCTTAATCAATGCTTGGAGTTTGTCAGAATTTGTGGGTTTTCGTTTGTCCACCCACCTCTTGAGGATTGACCACAAGTTCTCAATGGGATTAAGGTCTGGGGAGTTTCCTGGCCATGGACCCACAATTTCGATTTTTTTTGATCTCCGAGCCACTTAGTCATCACTTTTGCCTTATGGCATGGTGCTCCATCATGCTGGAAAATGCATTGTTCGTCACCAAACTGTTCTTGGATGGTTGGGAAAAGTTGCTCTTGAAGGATGACTTGGTACCATTTATTCATGGCTGTGTTCTTAGGCAAAACGTAAGTAACTCCACACATGAATGGTTTCAGGATGCTTTACTGGTGGCATGACACAGGACTGATGGTAGCGTTCACCTTTCCTTCTCCGGACAAACGTTTTTACAGACACCCCAAACAATCTGAAAGTGGATTCATCAGAAAAAATGACTTCACCCCAGTCCTCAGCAGTCTAATCCCTGTACCTGTTGCAGAATATCAATCTTTCCCTGATGTTTTTCCTGGAGAGAAGTGGCTTCTTTGCTGGCCTTTTTGACACCAGGCCATCCTCCAAAAGTCTTTGCCTCACTGTGCATGCACTCACATACGCCTGCTGCTATTCCTGAGCATGCTTTGCACTGGAGGTGTCCCAATCCCACAGTTGAATCAACTTAGGGGACAGTCCGGGCGCTTGCTGAACACTCTTGTGCGCCCTGAAGCCTTCCTCACAAGTATTGAACCGCTCTCCTTGAAGTTCTTGATGATCCGATAAATGGTTGATTTAAGTGTAATCTTACTGGCAACAATATCCTTGCCTGTGAAGCCCTTTTTGTGCAAAGAAATAAGGACTGCAAGTTTTTCCTTGCAGATAACCATAGATAACAGAAGAACAATGACTCTTCTTTTAAAGCTTCTAGTCTGTTATTCTAACTCAATCAGCATGACAGAGTGGTCTCCAGCCTTGTCCTCGTCAACACTCTCACCTGTGTTAACGAGAGAATCACTGACCTGATTTTAGCTGGTCCTTTTGTGGCAGGGCTGAAATGAAGTGTAAATGTTGTTTTTGGGATAAAGTCCATGGTCATGACAAAGAGGGACTTTTTAAATTAATTGCAATTCATTTGATCACTATTTATGACATTCTGGAGTATATGCAAATTGCCATCATAAAAGTCAGCAGACTGTGAAAAATAATATTTGTGTCATTCTCAAAACTTTTGACCATGACTGTGTAAATCTGCAACTGATGAAAGGAGGAGCTGTTGCACATCTAGGGGTCCCAGATTACCCTGCTGTAATAGATTTGTAACATTTCCACTTTCCCCTTTTCTTGTTGTAAGCTCCTGTGGGACGTGGGTTTGAGCTGTGCTGCCGTCCGGTGTTGCTGTGCCGCGCTAACCTGTTGTCCATTGCAGGGCGATTTTAATCCGCTCTTTTACGTTATCTTGGACTGGGAATTTGGGTAAACATACTGCCGCGGCTGCAAAACTTGAGAAGTACTCAAGTGGATCCTCTACCTCTATTACCGCAGAAGCTGCGGGTGCCCGAAGATTGCAAATGGCACTCAGTGACTCACCGCCGCCTTCTGAGGGTGACTCCTCCTCTACTCAACAAGATTTTTTGACTATTACCTCTCCTGAGAAGCGGCTGGCATATCGTACTGGGGAGGTTCAGTCGGACCTCTCCCTTATACATCAGGACATGCAAAAATAGATAGATGGAGAGGCTGAGCAACGTATCTCTGTGCTGGAAGACACTACAGCACCCGCTAAGAGAGATATGGCTGAGTGGCGGAGGTCACCATCTGCAAACAAAAACTCAGATCTCAAGGAGTGCCTACTCCGCAACAATCTACGCTTTGTGGGCCTTTCTGAGAGGGCGCAGGGCTCCAACCCTGAGGCCTTCTTGGAATCTTGACTAACAAATGTATTTGGAAAGGAGGCACA
The DNA here is from genome assembly GCF_038048845.1 of Mixophyes fleayi. Taxonomy (NCBI): domain Eukaryota; kingdom Metazoa; phylum Chordata; class Amphibia; order Anura; family Limnodynastidae; genus Mixophyes; species Mixophyes fleayi. The sequence goes on along the minus strand of NC_134402.1, from coordinate 183,391,471 downwards.
ATTCGCGGTCAAGCAGGCTCACTGTCTCCCTCCTCAGCCTCCACAGCCAGGTGCTCCAGCTCGAACATTTATAGCCAAAATGCTTCATTACCGAGACCGGGATGCTGTGCTACGGTTGGCCCGAACTAAGGGACCCTTACAATATGAGAATCATTATGTGTCAGTCTTCCCAAACTTTACGATTGAGGTCCAAAATAGCAGGGACAATTTGTTCAAGTGAAGTGGCGACTCAGGGACTTACTGCTTTCCTATGCCATGTTATTTCCCACACGGCTGCATGTGGTGGCGGACGGCCGCACAAACTACTTTCCTACGTCCAGGAAGACCTATAGCTGACCGCAGGCAAGATGGAGAACGTTAATCTGTTTTGTTATCTTTTCCCATTAGCTTTAGGACAGGTGATCTGCTAGTTGGAGGATGTAGAATGTTGAACCCTTTGTTTCTCAGAAGTGTTATGTATGTAGTGTGTGAGGAATGTCTATTTTAGGAGAGATCCTTGTCACAAGTTAGTAGTAGATATCTCTTAGTTAGTTTGTTAGTGGGTAGTTTAGGGACATAAGAATAACCATGTTTATTTGATAGGTATTCGGAGAGGGTAGGGTAGGGGGATAGATTGTTAGACATAGTTCTGATAATATTGTTTTCCATTCCAATGCATTCAGTTCTTAACCTTGCAAGGTTGTCATTGTTATACTATTTGTTCCTATACTGTATTGCTCCTCTCGAGGTTGACTGTTTGCAATGTATCTCTTTTTGCTGCATTGTTTCTGCCATTTCTTTTTTCTCTGCTATGCCCAGCTCTTATCCTTGTTGTGGGGTGACCGTTTTAAGTTATGTCATACACAATGAGGTCCACTAGTGACGGGACGGGACAGGAGGGTTTCAAATTTTCTCTTGGAATGTAAGAAAATTGAACAATCGACTAACACAGGTTAAGAAATATAACCCAGATATATTGTGTTTGGTGGAGATTCATCTGCTGGTAAGTTTGCCCATTCCACATATTCCTGAGGCGTATCGTTATTGGTTAAAAAGAAACTCAGATTTGTTCTTGAGCAGGTACAACTGGACCCTTACGGCCATTATGTGTAGCAGGGGTATGATAGATAACTCTCCTGTCATACTTCTGACAGTTTACATCCCTCCACCTTTCAACTCCGAAGTGCTTAAGAAGACTTCCAAATTCTTAGCACTTACTCCACACAGTCTGGTAATGTACATGGGAAACTTCAACGCAGTTATGGATGCTAGTCTTGATAGGTGGTGGGAGATGTCTTCTGCTGTGGGCGGGGTACCCTCCCCCTTTGAGAAATTAGTGGCTGATGTGCGTTTCATAGATATTTGGAGGGCTCACTTCCCAATGCAGCATGTACTTTCCTGTTACTCCTCCTCTCATCACTGCTTCTCCCGTATAGACTTAGCATTGATTTCCAACAGACTAGCCCCCTTGGTCTGGGATATTCGATATCTCCCTAGGGGAATATCCGACTACATTCCGATGCTATTGGTTGCTGCCCTCGCTCCAAACACCGGAAGTAGATTCTGGAAAATGAATCCGTTTTGTCTAAAACCCAAGGGGGCGGAAAGCGACCTGGTGGCAGACTGGGAGGGTTTTTTTGCTCTGAATACAGACACGGTTAGGCCACTGGTCCTCTGGGACGCATTTAAGGCCTTCCTTCGGGGTACTTTGATCAATCGAGTGGAGGGAAGCTAGAAATTCTCTAGGGAGGGGAGGCTGGCCTGGAGCGGACTTGCCAATATTTGGGGCAATACTATCTGGCTACGAAGTTACCTGTTGACCGACTGGCCTGGCTGCATGCACAAAAGTCATGGGCTGATTGTTTACTAGAGAAATCTAGTAAACGGTTTCTCTCCTCCAGGCACGCCTCATATGTACAGGGGGACAAGAACATTAGCGTATTTGACTCAGACGGCGATGCAGAGCAACACTATCACTGTCATTTCTGACTGGATGGGTACTACTCATTTTCAAACGATGAGTACTGCTATTGTGTTTCGCTCATATTATTTGCACTTATACACCTCTAGGGCAGACTACTGCACTACTCTGTTGCATGATTATTTAGCTCAGGTACTTCTTCCCAGACTCTGGAGGATGTGAATCCCCTTGAGGCTTCTATCACCGTAGAGAAAATTGAGACAGCTATAGCCTCCTTTCCCTGTGGCAACGCACCTGGGTGGATGGGTTGCCCATGGAGTTGTACAAAAAAAGTTAGTGTTATTTTTGTTCCTATTCTGTTGGATAAGTACAGGGTGATTCAAAAGTCACAGTACACCCTTTTATTTCAAAAACTCTACAGGAAATTGGGAAACCTGAATACTCCAGTAAGGTATGGTTGACGTGGTCTATCTTTTACGGTATATACCAAACATGGGCACCATCTTGAAATCGGCCAATCGGCCCAATTCCTGTAGAGTTTTTGAAATAAAAGGGTGTACTGTGACTTTTTAATCACCCTGTATAACGATTTTTAAGATGCCATCATCTATGTCAGTGGCAGTGATAGTTGTGACTCCTAAGGCTGGCAAAGACCCGCTGCTGCCCAAATCCTATAGGCCTATTTCCCTTCTTACCATAGATATAAAAATTTTAGTGAAGGTGCTTGTTATGAGACTAGATGTAGTTATTGCCCAGCTGATCCACCCAGACAAGACAGTTTTATACCTGGCAAGTCTACAGCCATTAACCTTAGACGATTGTTTACACATTTACAAATGCCGAAAGAATACGAGGATGGAGCAGTGTTCTTATTCTTAGATGCGGCCAAGGCATTCAATGGAATTGGCCCTAAAATTTCTGGCCTGGGTGTGGCAGTTGTACTCTGTGTCGGTGGCCATGATTGGTATTAATAGTCACACTACCTCTCTCTATTCCTTCGGTAGGGGTGTCCTCTCTCCCCTATCCTGTTCACCATGGCTATAGAGCCATTGGCGTGCCCGATACAGGTATATCCTGGGATCCATGACTTCGGGATAGGAAACAGGGTTGACAAAGTCACGCTACATGCAGACGACATGCTCTTGTTCTTGAAAGATTCAAAGACGTCTTTAGACACCCTGTTGATACTTGTGAATGAGTTTGGTGGCTTTTCCGGCTTGAATCAACTGGCCAAAGTCCAGTAATTTCCCATTGGTGGGGGGGGGGGGGGGGGGTTACCTGCAACCTCTGCTACGTCCCATCCACTCCAGTGGATGCTGAAATTTAAATATCTGGGCATTTGGGTCGCAAATTCGATCTCTGATTATATCCTATTGATTATTGACCCTGTGATTGGCTACCTCCGGGACACTTAGAGAATGCCCCCGTCTATGACAGGCAGTGTTAATCTTATTAAAATGGTTCTTCAACCAAAGTTTTTATATCCACTGCACCACTCTCCTGTGTATCTCCCAAGAAGTCTTTTCTCCAACATTAACAGGCACATGTCCTCTCTGGTCTGGGGGGGGGGGGGGGGGGGTATTCTCTATGTCACTCCCGTGCCTCGGGGGGGTCTAGCACTTCCAGATTTTAGAGCCTATTACTTTACAGCACAGCGAGATGCAGGGGCTACTTCCCTTGGCCAGCTTCCTTCCAATGGTACCCTTAAAACGTTTACGCATGTCCCAAAACTAGGGGATTCGTAGCTTACTGGTTTCAACACTACTCACCAAAGAGGTGCGGAGTCGAACGTGTCCCAGGTCTTCGCCAGAAACCACCGCAAGGGAGTATGGACTTTGCTGCGGGAGACACGCAGGTTGCGGTCCTCAGAGGGAGCAACCAATGCAGCGATTAGAATGGAAGAGGTGTCAGGCGGTCCGGGTCAAGCCATGAAATCAGGAGATGCCAGTAGGGAAGTCCGTAATCGTGGTCAAAAACTAGCCGGGTCAAATATCAGGAGCACTGGAGATAGAAGAGGGATCAAATGTAGCCTGAGTTAATTCACGAGGAGCACTGGAAACAGGGATAGTCAGGATCAAGCCGGGTCATACACAAAGAAACACCAAGATGCAGGAACTCTGGTGCACCAACACCCAACTCTGGTGCTCTTTCTGCCCTACAACAGGTGAAGAAGTTCGCTCTCTCATTCTTTCCTCTCCACCCTCTACCTGCCCCCTCGATCCCATCCCCTCTGACCTCCTTCGCTCTCTTTCTCCCACTGCCTGCTCTTACCTCGCACACCTTTTCAACCTATCACTCTCCTTTGGTGTAGTACCCTTCTCATTTAAACACGCTCTCATCTCTCCTATCCTCAAGAAACACAATCTCGACCCCACATCTCTTGCCAACTATCGCCCTCTCTCTCTTCTCCCCTATGCCTCCAAATTACTTGAGCGGATTGTCTGCAGCCGCCTAACCAGGCACCTCTCGGACAATTCCCTCCTTGACCCTCTCCAATCCGGCTACCGCCCCCTCTACTCTACCGAAAATGCCCTGGCCAAGGTTACGAATGATCTCCTTTCGGCCAAATCCAAGGGTCATTTCTCCCTACTCATCCTCCTTGACCTCTCCGCAGCCTTTGACACTGTGGACCACCCCCTCCTGCTGCAAACTCTTCTCTCTCTCGGCCTCTCTGGTTCTGTCCACGCCTGGTTCACCTCATACCTCGCTAACCGCTCCTTCTCTGTATCCACGTCTGGCTCTTCCTCCTCCCCCTACACTCTCGCTGTAGGATTCCCACAGGGCTCCGTTCTCGGCCCTATACTCTTTTCGCTCTATACTTCCTCCCTTGGTGCTCTCATTTCCTCCTTTGTCCTTCAGTATCACCTTTATGCTGATGACATTCAACTTTACATCTCTTCACCTGATCTTTCCTCCACCCTCCTTGCTCAGGTATCTGACTGCCTCGCCGTCATCTCCTCCTGGATGTCGGAGCGCTTTCTCAAAATCAACATTTCCAAAACTGAACTCATGGTCTTTCCTCCTCCCAGCCTCCCATCCCACCATGACCTCTCCATTGTCGTTAACAACACTACCATCTACTCTGTCACCCAACTCCGCTGCTTGGGTGTCACCCTTGATTCCTCTCTCTCTCTTTTGCCCCCTACATTCATTCTCTTGCCAAAGCCTGTCACTTCCAACTACGCAACATCGCCCGCATCCGTCCCTTTCTCTCTCAGGAGGTCACCAAAACCATCATACACGCACTCATCTCCCGCCTGGATTACTGCAACCTCCTCCTCACCGGCCTCCCCCAATCCCGTCTCTCCCTCCTCCGCTCTATACTCAATGCGGCCGCAAGACTCATCTACCTCTCACGCCGCTCCTCCTCTGCCTCCCCTTCCCCTACAGAATTATTTTCAAACTCCTCACCACCACTTACAAGGCTCTCTCCCACTCTACTGACCCTTATATCTCTAACCTCCTCTCCATTCACACTCCCGCCTGCTCCCTGCTCTCGGCCAATGACCGCCGCCTGTCCTCCACTCTGATCACCTCTTCCCATTCCAGAATCCAGGACTTTTCCCGTGCACCCCCCCTTCACTGGAATGACCTCCCTTGCTCCATCCGCCTCTCTCCTACTCTGTGCTCCTTCAAACGTGCACTCAAAACTCACCTCTTTCTCAAAGCCTACCAACCATCCACTTAACCCCCATCTCCTCCGCTCATTCTCCACTCTCTCCCATTCCCTCAACTGGCTCCTCTTGTGCCTGGTCTGTTTTACCCTCCCTTAGGATGTAAGCTCGTAAGAGCAGGGCCCTCTTGCCTCCTGTCTCCTTACCCGTTCTTCTGCTCTGTGTCTATTGCATCTGCCTGCCTGGAGTTTCTGAAGTATTGGTACTTTTTGTTTATTGTTCTGTACCGTTATACCCTGTATAACATAAAATATAATAATATATTGTTTGTACTATGTGCGGCGCTGCGGAAACCTTGTGGCGCCTAACAAGTAAAAGATAATAATAATAATAATAATGCTGGAGATTAGGGACCCAATACTCTGGCACCCATTAGGTGCTAGCCATTTATACTGTGGAGGGACTGGCCTATCTATTTGGGGTGGTGACGCTGAACACCACCGCCGGAATCTGTGAGAAGCGACCCGTTGCTAGGCAACGGGACACGCCGAGGACCCGGAAGTGCGCCTGGTAGCAACCAGGCGCTCATCAGCAGGAACAGGCATCCGTCCCTGTGCGATGGACACAGCACGGGGACGGCGCCTGACAGTACCTCCTCCCTTTCTTTGTTGGATAGATCTTCCCTCAAGGAATTGTTTTAGTAGACGTGGAGCGTGAAGGTCCTCTTTCTCTACCCAGGATCTCTCCTCTGGACCGAAACCCTTCCAGTGGACCAAGAATTGGTATCGTCCATGGAGAACACAGGAGTCCAGGATGCGACTCACTTCAGATTCTTCACCAGTAGAAGTCCGGATAGGAGCAGGATGATGAGGCAGACGATTGAATTTATTGAGGATGAGTGGTTTGAGTAGAGAAACGTGAAAGACATTGTGGATCTTCAGGGAGGGAGGTAAACGGAGCCTATAGGTCACCGAGTTGATAACGTGAGTTATATTTTGAGAAGGTACTCACAATTTGAGGTTACGTGTAGACAACCATACTCTGTCGTGGACCTGAAACAGAGGAATAAGCCTCCGATGACGGTCTGCAGCTTGCTTGTAGCGTTGAGAGGTCTCCTGAAGCTTGGTTTTGGTAGCCGACTAAATTTGAGAAAAGTTCTGAATTAAGCCATCAACAGCAGGAACATGACTGGAGAAATCATTTCCATAGACAATAGAGAATGGAGAGGAACCGGAGGATTCATGATGAAAGTTATAGGAGAATTTTGCCCAGGGTAGGATATTAGACCATTCCGTTTGGTTGTCTGAAGAGAAGCATCGTAGGAAGACTTTGAGGTCTTGGTTAACCGGTTCAGTTTGGCCATTAGTTTGTGGATGATAGCCAAACGAGTACTTGAGGTCAGAACCAAGTGTCTTGCAAAAAGCCCTCCAGAATTGAGAAACAAACTGAACCCCTCGATCGGATAATTTCACGGGGACAGCCATGAAGTCTAAAAATCTCCTTTATAAAGATAAGGGCAAGCTGAGAAGCAGACGGAAGAGCGGTCAAGGGTACGAAGAAGGGCCATTTTAGAAAATCTATCAACAACAACCCAAATGGCAGTGAAACCGTTGCTAGAGTAAAGATCAGTGATGAAGTCCATGGATATACTTTGCCAAGGAAGGTCTGGAATAGGAAGAGATTGCAGAAGACCTGATGGAGCTAACCTGGGGTGTTTACAACGAGCACAAGTGGCAGAGGAGGCCACAAATTTCCGAACGTCAGCATATAGTGCAGGCCACCAAAAATGCTGACGTAGCAATTCATAAGTCTTCTTAACTCCAGCATGTCCAGATAATTTGGAGGATTGTGCCCACCGTAATGCCTTGGATCGTAGATTAGGCTCCAGGAAGAAACATCCCCTAGGGGGAGTCTTAGAAGCGGTCTTGGTAAGTGCAATAATTCTGGTGGGCGTTAGGATGGGGAGTGGCTCCTGAGAAGTGCATAGGTCTGTGTAAACAAAGGATCGGGACAGGGCGTCTGCCCGAATGCTTTTGGACCCAGGATGGTAGGTCAGGATTAGGTCAAAGCGTGCAAAGAAAGATGCCCATCAAGCCTGGCGTGGGTTGAGACACCGAGCTTCGCTGTTGTAAAGCAGGTTCTTATGGTCTGTTAAGACTGTCACTGGATGACGAGAGCCTTCTAAGAGATGACGCCACTCTTCCAGGGCCGCCTTGATAGCGAGAAGCTCCTTGACACCAATGCCGTAGTTCTTTTCGGGAGTCAAAAACTTCTTAGAGAAGAACCCGCAGGGGAGATGCACGCCAAGTTTGGATTTCTGGAACAGCACGCACCAACACCGACGGCGGAAGCTTCAACCTCCAGGTAGAAGGGTTCTAGTTGGTCCGGTTGAGAAAGGACTGGGGCAGACGAGAAGGCTTGTTTCAGAAGGTTGAAGGCCTTCAGAGCATCGGGGAGCCAGCTTCTGGGATTGGCTGACTTCTGAGTCAGAGCAGTTATAGGAGCGATAATGGAGGAGAAGTTTTTGATGAATTGCCTGTAATAGTTGGCGAATCCAATAAATCTTTGAATGATCTGGGTGCCTTGTGGAAGAGGCCAACTAGTAATGGCCGATACCTTCTTCGGATCCATTCGCAGTCCAGAGCCTGATACAACATACCCAAGGAAAGGAAGTTGATCGACCTCAAAAATACACTTTTCTAATTTGCAATAAAGCTGATGGGTTCGCAGACGGGATAAGACCTCTTTAACGTGAGAGCGATGGGAGAGGATGTCCCGGGAGAAAATCAAAATATCATCCAAGTAGACAACAACGAAGTGATGTAGAAGATCTTGTAAGACCTCATTAACGAAAGATTGGAAGACAGTGGGAGCGTTGCCAAGCCCGAAGGGCATGACAAGATATTCAAAGTGTCCGTCCCGCGTGTTAAACACTGTCTTCCACTTGTCTCCTTGACGAATTCGTACAAGATTATATGCCCCTCGGAGATCCAGTCTGGTGAAGACTTGCGCTCCGCTGACCCTGTCAAAAAGATCGGAAATAAGGGGCAAAGGATAGCAGTTTTGATGGTAATCTTGTTTAATTGTCGGTAGTCGATGCAGGGGCGCAGAGACCCGTCCTTCTTTTTGACGAAAAAGAACCCTGCACCAGCAGGAGAGGATGATTTCCTGATGAAACCTCGGGATAGGTTCTCGGAGATATATTGTGAAAAGGCCTGAGTCTCCGGCAATGATAAGAGATAAGTCCTTCCACGTGGAATGTTTACCCGTAATTAAATCAATCGGACAGTTCCAAGGGCGATGGGGTGGAAGAATCTCCGATCTCTGCTTGGAAAAGACATCCTTGAAGGCCTGGTAGGCTGAGGGTAGAGTAACCTTATCGGAATGGGTCTGAGTAAGACAAACTCGTGGACGAGGTGAGAGGATGCACTGAGTATGGCATTGTGGGCCCCAGGAGATAACTTCGGCACGAGCCCAGCTGAATTGTGGAGAGTGGACTCTGAGCCAAGGAAGACCCAGAATAAGCGGATTGACCGACTGAGGTAGCACTAGGAACTGGATCCACTCTTGATGTAAAGCTCCAATCAGTAACTGCACAGCGCAAGTAATGCTGGAGATGGTACCGTTGCTGACGCGGTTACCGTCCACAGTCTTAAGAGTGAGCTCCTGGGGAAGGTCCAGAATGGATCATTGGAGCTGCGAAGTAAGAGAGGCCGAGATAAAATTCCCTGCGGCACCGGGAACCACAAAGGCTAGGGTCTGCTGGGGTCCCTTAGAAGTAACCAATTGTCCAGACAGAAGAAACTCAGGGTTGGAAGAAGAGTAGGGAGTGGAAACAGCTACTCCTAAGGCGGCCTCCCTCTTACCGTCTAGGAGGAGGCGTTTCCCGGTCTCTAAGGACAGAGACTTAACACATGACCGGACTCCCCTCAGTATAGGCATTTAATTTCTGCTTGAACCGTCTCTCACGTTCTTCAGGCGTCAATCTTGAGCGGCCAAGCTGCATAGGTTCTTCCGTGGAAGATATGGGATTTTGGAAGTGGGGTGCCAATCGGGTAGTGCGTCTCGTTGAGGATCTCTCCGACGTTCTCTCCCTGAAGCAAAGATCGATCGGGATACATAGGAAAATAAGGGAATCCAGTTCGGAGGGAAGTTCCCTGGTGACAAGTTCGTCCTTGATTCGGTCAGTAAGACCCTGCCAAAAGGTAGCAATGAGGGCCTCATTATTCCATCAGAGTTCTGAGGCGAGAGTGCGGCATTGTACCGCATACTGGCCGACTGACAAGGAACCTTGTCGAAGATTTAAGAGGCTAGAGGCAGCTGAGGAGACCCGACCAGGTTCATCGAACACTTTGCGAAACATATCGATAAATGCAGCTGAATTCTCCAACAGAGGATCATTACGCTCCCATAGAGGTGAAGCCCAGGCCAAGGCTTGTCCACTGAGCAGCGATATCATGAAGGCTACCTTGGTGCGTTCGGAGGAGAAGGCTGAGGAGTTGCACTCGAAGTGGATGGCGCACTGGTTGAGGAACCCTCTGCATTTCTTTGGATCTCCGTCGAATTTCTCCGGAGGAGGAATCCTGAGCCCAGGAGAAGACGAAGAATAAGGAACCACCGGAGCCGCAGCGAAGAGAGGGGGAGCTGCTGGAGTAATAGGGGGTTCCGTCGGAGGCGTAGTTAAGACCTTCTGCAAAGAATCTAGTCGAGACACCACTCCTTGAACACACTGAAGTAAGCGAGCCCGATCCGCCTCCTGCTGTTCAACTCGGCGAGCAAGATGGAGAAGAAGCTCCCGAGCCGAGGGCTCACCTGTTCCATCTGACATCATGGCCAGAGTATACTGTCACGAACTAGGGGATACGTAGCTTACTGGTTTCAACACGACTCACCAAAGAGGTGCGGAGTCTAACGTGTCCCAGGTCTTCGCCTGGAAACACCACAAGGGAGTATGGACACGCAGGTTGCGGTCCTCAGAGGGAGCAACCAGTGAAGCGATTAGAATGGAAGAGGTGGCAGGCGGTCCGGGTCAAGCCGTGAAATCAGGAGATGCCAGTAGGGAAGTCCATAATCGTGGTCAAAAACTAGCCGGGTCAAATATCAGGAGCACTGGAGATAGAAGAGGGATCAAATGTAGCCTGAGTTAATTCACGATGAGCACTGGAAACAGGGATAGTCAGGATCAACGGGTCATACACAAAGAAACACCAAGATGCAGGAACTCTGGAATGCTGGAGATTAGGGACCTAATACTCTGGCACCCACTAGGTGCTAGAGCTAACCATTTATACTGTGGAGGGACTGGCCTATCTATTGGCGGTGGTGACGCTGAACACCACCGCCGGAATCTGTGAGAAGTGGACCCGGAAGTGCGCAGAAACAGGCGTCCATCCCTGTGTGACGGACACAGCACGGGGACGACGCCTGACAACGCAACTACGTTTGGACTTTCCCAACTGTTTATTCTATGGCTATCTCCAATTACGCCATGCACTGGCGTCATAGTTCAGACGAACCCTTCCCACTGTGTGCCCAGACCCTCTCTGTTTGCTCCTCCGACAGGTGGGCTCGACTAAAACTATTTCTATATTTTATGCCAATGTACGGATTGCAACTGAACTGGGCGGCAGACTTGGGTCCCTGCATGATGAATACTGGAGTTTTATGCTGGATAGTGCTAGGGAGGCAACATCTTGGTCTAGATTTATACATTTCCAACTGTACATCCTTCATTTACTATTCTCCACACAAGCTGCTCCAGATGGATGCTAGGACTGATTGATTTGTCCAATGTGCAGGGATACACCTGCCATGTTTTAGCATCAGATGTGGAGCTTGTCCTGTGGTGGGAGATTTCATGTCTAGAGTGGTGGAGTGAATACTTGACATGGGTATTGAGATTCCCCTGCTGTTTCGTAGGACATATTTGTTTGGTCTGGGGCGGATTTGCTGCTAGGTAGGTGTCATGTGCAAGCTAATTTTTAGGTATATAAATCTGCAAATATGGGTTTGTGAATTCCTAGAAATAGCGTGACATGGCTCAGAGGAGCTGTTTAAATCAATGTGTTTGTTTATGTTAAACTACCAAGAGGGTGCTGGTAGTTAAGAGCCTAGATCTATTGTAGCCCCTTCTATCATTTATGGCAGATCACAAACGTGAAATCTAACACCTCTCTGGGAAGCCTCAGACATGCGGACTGGAGAGACAGGGTTACATGTGAACGACAAATTCAAGCTGAATAGGGTCACAGGAAAAGATCATATCATTTTCTCCAATATCATACTTACCAGGGGTGGTATGCAGATGAAGGGGAACTTATGACTTATTGTATGGAGGTAAAATCATGTTTGTACACCATACTGGTAATAAGTCGGGACAGGGTATTTAAAATCTGTCTCAGGAGCTGTGTCCACAGGGGGTCATAAAACCCTAATTTGCATTCACAAAGAACAGACCTTAGTTCTGACATCACAGGAAGAGGGCTGTGGGCCCTGCAGCTTGGTATTAAAACTGCACTGTGACTCTAAGAAATTGTTCACTTTTGGGAGTCAATCTGATATTGAAGAGTGCCCTATTTTTCTGCTTTTCCCAGCACCAGAAATTTGATTATACAAGATTTATCAATTCTGTATCATATCCTTTTTATTTTATAAGAAACAATTACATTATATTTTATGTCATTTTACTAACTGTATTATCTTAAGCATTGTGGATGCATTTATCCATATAAAATTACACTTAATAAGTTCAAGTCCCTGTGTTCTTACGAATTCACAAGACAGTTTGGTCAAAACGCTACATAATTGAAAAGAGGAGAGCATTGTGGTTTATGTTAACTTTGCTTAAAGTAAATTGTGCTAGATTAGTTCTAAGGGAGAACTGAAGGCTTCCTAAATAAGAGTGTCAGCTCTTCATAAAAAACCTTGGTGGTGGCATAGTTGGTACAGCAAAGCTAGTGTGTGGCATAGATAGGGAAGGATTTAATCATTTTAGACAGACCAGGTGGATGTTTTTGGTTAACCTTGTGTCACACACACACGTCACACAGGCTCAGGTGAGTGCTGTTCGTGACAGTAGGAGTGCAACCGGCTATGTTCTTAATCTTCTGGACGGCCCTAATTTTAATGCCTGGGTGACGTTAATTAATGAAGCTGTCGGGCATGAGCAATTTACTTACCAGTCTAGAAATACTATGCCGAAATACTTCAAAGTTTGGTCATGATGGACTAAGTCAAGATATGCAATATGGTCTCTGGCAGCTGATTTTAATCTTAAGTAGAGGCCCCTCCATACCCCCCCTTAATCCAGCACCAGCTCACTCCTACTTTCATTCTGTCCTCACTGCTTATCTATTTTGTCCTTATTCTTACTGGCTGGGGAGAGGATATTATAATTATGTGGCTATCTTGATGACTTGTTCACTTTATAATGTTATGAGCAAACAGATTGGAACCTTTGTGGCAAATTCACATACATCATTGATGCTATGTTGTTAACTCAGAAATATGTGATTGATATGCTATCTTGCACCATTTGCTTTGCAACGCTGTTTGTATTGAAACTAAAATTTACTTTTTTGTAATGTTTTCTTTTATGTAATGTTAAAAATCCAATAAAAAATATTTGATTTAAAATATATATATATATATATATATATATATATATATATATATATATATATATATATATATACACACACACACACACACACACACTAGTCAAGGAAATGTAGGATAATAAAGGTCACAAGCCAAGACCAGGATCGGAGAGAGCTGGAGATTGAGCAGGCAAACAGTCTGCCTCAGTGTAACAGGCAATGGAGTTCACACAGCACATGTTCAAAACTATTACCTTTCCCAGGCAAGAACAAGGGACTTCAATATTAGGAATGCAGTTGCAGTCACTAATGAGGCATAATGTCAATCCTGTGACTAGTACAATCAGTTGCAGCAAGAAACACATGACATCATCCCCATTTATTTATAGGGCACCAGCAAATTCCATAGCGCTTTACAATTGGGAATAAACACAGTGAGAAAAAATTACTGGGTAATACATAAAGACAAAGAGGTAAGAGGGCCCTGCTTGCAAGCTTACAATATATAGGACAATGGGAGTCTGATACATGAGGTCAAGTTCCACACATTGCATTCTGGCTGGACCAATATGCAGTGTTAAAGAGTGTCTAGTGGGCCATATGATCCAGTTGCACAGCAATGTTGTTCAGGGGGTCATGTCAGTATACACACACACATACATTATAATATTACTGCCTGTGGCTGCGTCCCCCTCACTTCCCACATGATCAAGATGACTGCTGCCGCATCAAATGGATTAATACCTTATGTTGCTGTGCCAAATGGGTAACACCTCTGAACTAAGGGATTAAAGATGTATAAAAGAATATATTTATTAATAGAAAAGTAAATAAAGTATGGGCGCTGTGGCACCAGTTAGTAACTGGTGCGCAGCGCTAGAAAGGGCCAAGTCCCAGCGTGGGGAGTAGAAATGTATTTATTTTCACATTGTTCATATATTGATTTATAAGGTAATATGCCATGTTGGAGGAAGCTTGCAAATTAAGTATTTTCATTTGCGAGTGATATATCTTTTTAGTCTGAATGCTCAGCAGGGGTCATACCTTATTATCCTGCGTAGTTTGTCACCCTGTGTCTTAGAACCTGTCTGAATAATAGAACAGCAAGTGACTTGGGAAATCACAGACTGATGTATAGTTTGTTAAATTTAAATTGTGTTATCACAAAATCTAGAGAATATTACATCCTGAAGGTAAACATCGGATGTAATATCTCAGATTTTGTGATGCCAGCTAGAATCAGGGGGCTGGGTTACCCCCTGCCAATACGTGTCAGAAACTGTATAAAAAGAGCACTGATTGACCATGCTATGTATTATACCATATGAGCTTCTGGAAATCACTGCTCACACTACCTAGTGTGTAACTGTACTTATAAGGACTTCTTGAGCTAATAAACATCCCTGCTTTGACACCTATTTACCTGCTGTAATTCCTGTGACCTACAAATTAAACCACTCTAATTCTAACAACGTTCTACTCACTACCCTGCAGCTCTGGCCAGCGTGATAGGCAGAGGTGCCACAACAACCTGGATCTACAGGAAGAGGTCTGGGGTACCAGCCGAGGTGCCAAGCAAGGCGGTACACTAGCAGCGATAGTTAATCAGAAGGATGTGGTTCTAGTTTCTTGAGAAGGAGCCTAGTGGTGGTAGCAGAGGCCCACCTACTGCATTAATAGGGGTGCAATTGGAATAAAGAAAAGGGACAAATCAGGCCCAGCACCACAACAGGGTTGCATAGGAGGGCCATCCTGTCACACTGTCTCATACTGCTAACACATATTACATTGCAATACTTATCCCACAATTTAATGAAGTTATTATCATATATGCTCAAGTTACAAGTGCAGCACAATGCTAATCTTCATTCCTGTAGTCACATTATCACTCCATTACTTACTATACAGAGTGAATAAAATTAAATAAAACGTTAAATTGACTACTTCAAAAACACAAAACTAAGCCAATAGTTGCAGACAGAAAACACTTCCGACAGAGATAGGCAACATGTGGCTCTCTAGCAGTTGTAAAACTACAAATTACAGTACAAGAAGCTGGCAACACATGCTGGCACTTCTAGTTCCACAACAGGTGACAAGTGATATGTTACCTACTCTTGGATAGATGGCAGCAATAGGAGCACACATTACATACTAACTCATCCACAGCATATACACAATGTTATTAAGTCACTGGCTCAGCAGTAGCTTATCTCTACTCTATCAAGTCTCATTTGCACACCCAGCTTGCTCGGCTTCAAAAAAATGACCTCTCAACTTCCTACTATCTGGCTTTACTATTGGTCACAACCTTAGCTAGGAGGCAGCTATTTGGATGAGGACACTTACATCAAAAGCCAGTTACACAGTATGTTGAATTGCTCTTCTCTGTTTAAACTATTGAAGAAATAGAGAGGGGGTGGATGATTGCAAGGAGCAAGGGCACTGTCAGATGCTGCCCCTAGCGACAATGCACAGCAGGCTTCTATAACAAAGTGCTATTGATGGCTAGTGAGTGGTGGTAACTATAATTCTGTCTCACCATACAAAATATAGTACTGCCACTATTTACCATGGCGAGCTTGGTGAAATCCCATTTCCTAAATGAGAGCAAACACCTTTTGCTGCAAAAGGAGGAAGTGATCTTCTGTAGATATTTTATTTTTTTGCTCATCGCAGCATCATAAGGAGACACCTTAGTGTAGAAAGAATGTCTTATGCACTGCAAGCCTTCCCATAGAGTTCCATTGCAGGCAACATCAAGATTGACCCAAAGCAAAGCCAACAATTGCCTTACAGTGCGTGTTCATATCCATTTCCTACATCATTTCACTATGAACGTTAACTTTAAAAACACATGATAAACAGTAAAAAATGACTGACCATGTGTAAAATAAAAACGGTAAAAAAAATTGCATATAAAAACCGAATATATGCAACGTATATTACTTATTCAGAATCATGTTCATAGGTCAAAACAAATATGGGCAGGAGAAAAAAAAATCCTGCAGTCAGCTAGCAGGAACTGACCATAGTGGAGGGGGGGGGGGGGCTCTGTCATATAAATAAACAAAAAGGAAATTTTAAAAAGTGGTATTATAAATGTGTTGAAATGAATGCAGTTTGTTAACATTAACTGTAAATCACTATGTCACAGCCTCTTGCAGGGGGAAAAGAGTGATTGAGGACAGAGGAGCAGGAAGCTTACCAGCTTATGGTTATCATTAGTAATATTTAGTTATCTGAATAATAAATAAATTAAATTATATTAGCATTAAACATATTATATAGCCCAAATCACATAATGGTAACATGGTTAGTAGCTTGATCACATGCTGATATAACCATATCTCCATTCACTTACAATCAGTAATTTATGGCATTTGTATTTATTGTTGCTAATATACATGGTCAACTTTACGGGTAATATAATGTTTGTTTATATCTGCTATTATTATTAATAAAGTTGATTATATTTCAGGTAACAAATATGTGATTGAGTGAAGCTAAGTGTGTGCATTTTCTATTACCTGACCGCATTTATTTATTTATTTTTACTCTTTATTGAAGCAAGACAAATTTAACAATAACTACAAAGCATATTGCACAATGCAAAGAAAAATGAAGTATCTGGGTAAAGCATACAGCATGAACAAAAACAATAATCAACAATGTTCAAAACAGATGAGCAATACGGTAGCAACGATAATCAAAAAAAACAATAGGTTAAATGTACAGAGGTTATAACAGATAGTCAATTTTCTTTTATAGTTTGAGCACAGTTTGGCCAGATTGTGTTAACACCATAACCGTATTGGATGTATTTGCAATGAATTATAAACTTAGGAATACAGTTTGTATATGGAGCATATATATATATATATATATATATATATATATATATATATATATATATATATGTATATATAATATTAAAGGTAAAAAAAATTGTTGTCTGTTATAGCAATTTCTATCCTATTCCTATTATTCTGTCAAGAATGAGGGATCCTCCAGTAGAAGTCTTGTCTCCTACCACACAGTATTTTTAAAGCAGTGGTAACGATGTTGTTGGATTGTATGAGGCAGACTGTTAATAAAACTTGCCCATATTTCAATAAGTTTTTAGTATGCTATGCTTTATGAAGTGAGGACTCTAACCATTCCCTCCGGAAAAAAAGAAAAGTTTGTTTTTAAAGAGATTTAAATCAGGTGGTTGTTCTTGTACCTGTGATACAAGATCCAAGCCTCTGCCGAAACAAGAGCAGTTCACTACTACCTTTAGTTAGTTTTAAGGAAGGACCCACTATACCCAATACTGTCCATTCAAGAGAAAAGTGGAACACAATTTAATAAATGGTTAGAGGCTTTAAGAATTTCTAAAACTGTTATAGTGTAATGAGATAGCTCTCCTCGTATCCCACCTTCTACTACTAGATCATGCTCAGTGCCTGCATTTTATTCAAATTCAATTAACATGGTCTAATAGCATAGATCATGTTTATTCCAATTCAATAATCTCATGTCCTACAGGATATGTCCTCTGTGTCCATTTACCAGGTTATTTTTTTTCCATGAGCAGTTTAAAAAAAAAAAAAAAAAAAAAAAGAAATATAGGTTTTGGTACAACACAAAGACTGTTCATTGCACCATATTTCATAAGTGTACCCGAATGTGTTGGACAAGCAAGCAAAGTGTGTGACTAAAGAGCACTTGTTCTTTATAAGATCAGTATACAGATTCATGATTCCAACAGCCACATGGGCTACCCAATGAATGATTTGTATATGTATATACAAATGTGTATGGCCATTTTGAGACCAAAGCTGGCCATTCATGAAAATCTCTTGGCCATCACTGCTTTCTCTCGAATATCTTTACCCATAAAAAAATAAAAGATCACACACATGTTTTAAAATTATGCAATTTTCTCTAATTAGGAAACAGGGGCATTCTAGAGTGAGGAAACACAAACTCTAGATGACACGGAAGTGAATGGGGAATGCTGTTCACTATTAAACCATAGCACTGATATCAGAATACCTATGGTGTACCAGGAGGAACGTTCTCCATTCATCCCATATCACACTGGGTGAGCATCTCAAAGCATCGTTGCTTTGGCACATTCTTGATTCTTGGACAGAAAATTGGGGCATTCTAAAAGGCTTGTGTGACAGTGTCCTAAAGTTCTGGGACTTTGCATAAGCAAATTTGTAAAAAAAAAAAAAATTATTTTATTTTTAAACAGACGATTTTACATTTAAGGTTTAGTGGCCCTTTTAAACATGGAGAAGCTACAGCAGTTGTGAAAGGGTTAGACACTCATTAAATTGCTGCCGATGAAAGGATAATTCCAGCATAAATACATTTTTAAATACACATTACACTCATTCACCCCCCACAATTAGAACACTGAAGCACCAAAGAAAACATTTCCAGCTCTTGAGGATTATACAAAAACCTCTTTGATTGATAAAATGTATTGATAACACAAACAACATTTAAAAACAATAAAAAGCACTGAATGTTTACTAAAAATATATATGGAAGAGATGGATTAAAGTTTGAAAATTTCAGTGGCCATTCAGCCAAATTTAAAAGACAAACAATTGCACTATACAGATCGACAAAATAATTCACAGTTAGGTACCAACACAAAACTTCTCAATATCATAGCTAGCTGCTGAACATTGATCCACTGACCAATTAGGGAAGCATGATATTTTACATGGTCCTCACTAGTAGCCATCATTGCCCCAAATGTACTGCTCATTACCTTTGTACAGAAGCATTAAATCATATCAGCAAAATGCAGCATCATCCTGTAGTCTAACTGACTAACCTAAATAGACTGCATGAATGCATTCGCTAGGAAGAGTACAATAAATAAATAAATGTCAGGAGGGACATGGCAGTAAAACATCATTATGATGTGAAGTTGATTTCAGTAAGTAATTCACTTAATTTACATTATTGACCATTGCAAAAAATAGCACTTTGGACATAGTAAATCACAACCCCTACATAACATTGTTAACAGTAGCATCATGTCAAATACTCCTTGAAACATGCATGTTAGCAGTCTGACCTGCACCTGCTGTACAGAACAGAAAGTAGTACTTACGATATTTTGAGCAACATATACGACAAACAGAAGAAAAAAAAACACAATCCATAACAAATAAGACGTAAGAAGCATGAAAAGTGAGTAGGAATGATATTTAAGTACTGGCACATTTATTTCCTCCAGTACACTTATGTGAAATAAATTCAAACACTCTGCATAGAATAAAATAGTAAAAATAAATCCAGTAGGAAACACAGCACACAGCACGCCAGAGCTTAAAGCAAATCAAAATATCCATCTACTAACGGTTAGTGACTAACCTATAACCGTCCATCAGGAGCAGCAGCAGCACTTGTCACTGGGCAGCATCAGCAGGTGACAATCCCAGAACACGTGCAGTCTACAGCTCCGCAGAAACAACTTACGTGATTGGCAACTTGGCGCCTGTACTGTCCCGGCGACCACGCCCATTACAGACCCCGCCCCTCCGGCGCGCCTCCCTCCTCTCCCACCACAGGGATATGTCACTGTACTTACTATACAACCAGTGCTCAGTGACATTCGATTTTTTAATCTGAAGTATATGCAAGTTATTTTGCATAGATGCAGTCATGTACGCAATGTTAAGCATAACCGAGGTACAACAGGTGGCGATTCTCTGTGCAAATCTGTGTACTTCCAAGTTCCAATTAATAAAACGAATTATTATTTTTATTTTTTATAATTTTAAATAACAGCCAGCTAGATTAGATATGACAGTATGCCCCATATCCATTAATTTCATTTCCATAATAGGGCTAGGCAGAAGAAGGACGCCTCTCCTTTACTACTAAAATTACATTGCTGACATGTTTTCCTAACGCACACGCAGTTGCACTAATCGGGAACAGACCTGTATATTACCAGACACAGAAGTTGCCGATGTCTTCCTCCACGACTATGTCTATGTGTCCATCAATTCATTTCAAACCTGTTTCCTTTACTTCAGTTCACGCTAAGACACAGGGGGAGGGGGCACCTGGCTCTCCTTATGTACAGCGCGGGTCTTGCGGTGGTGACCCACCTACAGCCGACGAGGCTGAAGGTAGCTTCTTATTCGGCCAGCTTCTTATTCGTTTCTAATTCGTGCTCCAGCTTCTTATTTAGAAAAGCTTATTTTTAATGGATTAAATCAATTTGGATCACTGATTTCACATCAAATTAACACTACAGGGGGTCCCTTATACAAAATGAATTAGTATTTTGCCTGACCCAACATGGTTATGGGCATGAAATCAGGGGGCAAAGTGGGTAAAGTCACCATATTTTATCATTATGAATAAGTAGCTGCAGATTTGCAAGTGTTAAATGCCGTTGGGCCAGCAATTTGACAGTGGCAATCAACACAGGGTGGTCAGTTACATATAAAACATCTGTCTTTTGCCTGGCCCAACGCTGTTTTGGGCATGCAATCAGGTGGCAAAGTGGGCACAGATAGCATTTTGAGCATTTTGAATAAGTAGCTGCAGTTTTTCACGGCTTAAATGCCGTTGGGCCAGCAATTTGACAGTGGCAATCAACACAGGGCGGTCAGTTCCATATAAAACATCTGTCTTTTGACTGGCCCAACGCTGTTTTGGGCATGCAATCAGGTGGCAAAGTGGGCATAGATAGCATTTTGAGCATTTTGAATAAGTAGCTGCAGTTTTGCAAGTGTTGATGTTTTTATTAAAAAAAATTGCAACAAAAATAAATCCAGTATCACTTTGTCCAAGATAAAATAGACTATGTACATTATCCAAAGGGTAAAAAGGACCACTATGAACAAAAACTTTACACACCCAATTCTACTACAATCCCATCACAAAACAACTAATACACCACTTCACAAATATAAAAAAGGCAAAAAACACAAAACAAATCAAAAACTTCCATGAGAGAAACATGCTAACCCTTGCAAAATACTTTTCATTACCACAACCCTGCCACCAATCTATAATACCACCCACACATCCTTTACTGTCAGGTAATGAAAGCAAACTTTAAATGTATGTAAACCTTACTAAAAAAAAAGGGTTTCCACAAAATCTAATAGTGATAAAACAGGATAGATAGCCAAGAATGGAGAGACTGCAGGTGTTATCTACCGCTTAGGGAGGTCTCAGCCCGCGCCAAAGTCTACCCCAGCTCACAGCATCCATCCGGCCCCTCTCCATTTCCCTTATTTTCCAAACCTCGTGCAGAATACTATCCACCACCTCACTACAGGGAAGGATTTTGCCCCTAATGGACACTAAACACCGTGCGCGCCATGTGTAAAACCTAACAACTACGCTCACTAAAAAACGAGTACTTAAATCAAAATCCCCACACCTTTTGAGCACTCCATACACCCACTCAGAGTAACTAAGCCCCGAAAGACACGGAAGGCCTAAGGCGTGGGACACTCCCTTGTAAACCTCTATATTAATAGGACTCTGAAGCAAGAAGTGGTCCATTGTCTCCACCTCCCCATGACATTCCTCCCGTGGACAACCACGATCATCGACACCCCTATGCTTCAGGTTCCCCTTAACAAAGAGCCAAGTGAGATCTGGAAACTTCGGAGGAATCCACTTGGAATTCACCAAAGACAGACCCTTCGAGCTCATATCACCTGGGCAATCCTTTAGTAACAGGGGCACATCAAAGTGAGTACGCAAAATCCTCCTCTCCAACACCCTTCTAGAGGAGTTTTTTGCCTCACCCACCTCAATCTGCCATTTCCTTGTCACCTTTAAACCCTGAACCACATAGGCCGGGAGGTATCCATGCTTAACTCGAAGACTCGAAGACTCTTTACGGGACCCCCATCCAACCATGCATTGAGAAAGGGGTGCACCCAAACACGAAAGCCAGCTACCCACCGCGGGGGAGGCTCCAAAAAGAGACTCCCGAGATGAAGCTTCAAAAAGGCAGTAATAAAGAACAGCACTGGGTTTACCATTCCCAGGCCACCTTCATCCTTCGGTTTGTAGGTCACATTCCTCTTGATGAGGTTCAACTTGTTCCCCCATAACAACTGAAAGAACAAGGAACTGACCTTGACCCTTAATGATTCTGGCAACAGACATATGTAACTGACGTATAAAAAAACTGGGATCAAGTAAGTCTTGATCAAATCAATCCGTTCTCTGTGAGGCAGCTTCCACTTCTTCCAGTTATCCACCTTAGAGGCGGCATCTGCCAGTTTCAATTCCCAATTTCGCTGGGCATAATCACCCGAACCAAATAGAATGCCTAAGATTTTAAGCTCTTGACTGGCCCGAGGGAGCGCATCCGGAAGGACAAACTGCCATCCTTCCTCCCCTAACCAGAGAACTTCACTCTTTTCTTGGTTTATCTCTGAGCCCGAAGCCTCAGAATATTCGCAGATTAGATTTTCAATGCCACGCGCCTCGGCCATGTCTGACAAGACTACTGTGACATCATCAGCGTAGGCCGCTACCTTCAAGGGAACATCCACAGCCAGCTGCACTCCCCTCACTGCACCGTTCTCAATCCTCCTGATAAAAGGATCAATCGCAAATACATAGAGGAGAGGGCTCAAAGGACAACCTTGTCTGACTCCAGATGACACCGCAAAAGTAGGACCCACCCAACCATTTACAAGAGGGAAGCTCTCGGCCTGCCTATAAATGGTACGCAGCCAATCAACCAACCTCACTGGCAGACCGTACCTCTCAAGAAGTGCCCACAGATATTCATGATTGACACGATCAAACGCCTTAGATTGATCCAGCGCCAGAAGGTACTTACCCCACTTCTCAGCCCTGCACCGCTCCACGGCCTCCCGGACGCCAAGGACAGCATTAAAGATGCTTCGACCCTTCACTGTACAGTGCTGAGAAGTGGAAAGCAACAGGCCTTATACTTCCATAATCCTGTTAAAAATGACCTTTGCCAGAATCTTTCTATCAGAATTGAGAAGAGCGATGGGGCGCCAATTCTCAATCCTGGATGGGTCTTTCCCCTTGGATAGCAAAATAAGGGCGGACTGCCTCATGGAGGGAGGGAGTAACCCTCTACCCAAGCTCTCATTAAAAACTGCCACTAGGTGTGGGGCCAGGAGGTCCACAAAGGCTTTATAAAACTCGGAAGTTAAACCATCCGGACCTGGGGATTTCTTATTTGATAAACTATTAATCGCCCTCCTGACCTCGTCCACTTTTATCTCAGAATCCAAGGGATCAAGAGAAGCCTGATGGTCACCAAGCCCAGACACACCCCTCAGAAACCGTTCCATCTTCTCTCTGATAAGTACCTTCCCAGACAAAAGGCCAGAGTAGAAGGAGTGCACGACTGACAAGATACCCTCTTGGTCTTTCCGGAGGACCCCTCTGTCATCGCGCAGTTCCCTCACCTCCTTCGCATCAACCGATTTCTTACAGTTAAGGTAGGGATCCGGAGAGTGGTACTTACCGTAGTCCCTTTCCAAAACCAAAGAGGCATAACGGTCATACTGGCACTCTTTTATCCGGGATTTTACCCGGGAGATTTCCCCACTTTCTCCACCCTCAGAAATCAGGAAATCGAGTTTCCGTCTCAAGGCATGGCAGACGTTCTTTTTTATCCAATTCCTCTGAACTACAAGTTCCCTAAAGAACCTCCGAGTTCTTCCTTTGAATTCCTCCCACCACTCTGGCCTAGCCCAACCTGTGTCTAAAAGTGTTTCTTGGGTTTCAAGGAAGTCCCTAAAGGATTGTCTAACCTCCTCATCATCCAGAAGGCTGGAGTTCAGACACCACAGGCCTCTGCCTTTCTGAGGGGTGTCTGAAGTGTTCAAAGATACGCAAAGACAAACGTTATCCGAGAACTCTACCGCCATCAACTTTGGAGTTGATGTGACAGAGCTCCCTTTAACAAAAAACCTATCTATTCTTGAGCTACTTCTACCTCTAGAAAAGGTGAACCCCGTGAGGTCTGGAGAGTGATGAATATGCACATCTACCAGCCCAGCCTGACTTGTCATATTAACTAAAAAGCTTGTATCATAGCCCAGCGATGTCCACGAGCCTTCCCTATCCTCTGGCCTAACAATGGTGTTAAAATCACCTCCGAAGACAATCTGCCGGGCCGTAAAAAGGTAAGGTTTAATTTCCCTGAAAAGGCATTTCCTGCCCCGTTGGGTCTGTGGACCATAAATATTTATCAACCTCAGCACCTGCCCCCTCAGGGAAACATCCATAACCATACATCTGCCCATGCTTATTTCTATAATCCTCTGAATGGTTCCCATGCCAGTAAAAAGGACTGCCACTCCACCGTACGGCTCAGCCGCAAGAGACCAATAGGAGGGACCTCTCCTCCACTCCCGTTTGCATTTGTGGAGGTCCGCGAGGCGCCCAATCCTAGTCTCTTGCAAAAACAAAAAATCAACCTCAAGCGTGTTGAAAAAATCAAAGGCCAAATAACGAGCTCGATCGGAACGCACAGATGCCACATTAATGGTGGCAAACTGTATGGGTTGGGGAGCCATCATTAAAGATTATAGGCATGGGCATTGCCTTCATTACCTCTCAGCATTATATTACCTAACACCTATAAGACCCTTGACCCTATCCCCGGATCCTGTACACCATCACTTCTGGCCAGAGAATCTTCTGACCGAACCACACCGTCAATCCCAGAAATTGTCCCCCTGGGGTCCTCCCCTTCTGGATATATTTCCTCCCCCTCCCTCCCTGATTCCATCACATCCTCCTCCCTATCCCCCCGATTCCCTCCACCTGAACTACAAACTACCTCAAAGATGGTGTTAGTAGCCTCAAAAACCTTAGTAGGTTCCCCACCTACTTGAATTACAGACTTGTGAGGAAATTTTACACCCACAATATTGATCTCCCCACAATTCTCACCCCCTGCTACACCACCTGTTCCGACCTCAGTACCCACCACCTTTTGAACAAAGGGATCAGCCTGCCTAACCCCAACCTTTGCCCTAGTTCTCTGTGCTTTGGGCCTCAGGATCAGCTCTGCACCAGCAGTACACACAATTTCCCCATCCTCTTCATCACTAGACAGGGACAAAAATCTGTTGGCCAAAACAACTGGTTCAGGAGAACTTGGACTCGCCCTACCCCCTTTCCGATTTCTTACCACCTTCCAGCTTCCACCTTTTTCCATATCCTCCTCCCCACCTTCCTTACTAGTACTAGGCTGTGCTGAGCTCACCTTTGACCTTGGCTTAGGCTGCGGTTTCTCATTCTGTAGCTGAACAGACATCCCATACCTAGGTCTTGGCTGAGGCTTAGATTGGAATAAACCCTGTTTCCTAGGTTTTGCCTTAGGAGGCCTCCTCTCTTCTCTCTCCACCTCCTCAGCATCGGATTCCCTATTGTGGTGTGCGCGGAGACAGTTGGTGAAAGAATGTCCCACTTCACCACACAGGTTACATCTGATTACTTTACAACCTTTTGCTGTATGTCCAAGCTCTTGGCAATGCGCACACCTAACAACATCACAATCCCTGCTAAAATGGCGGAAAGAACCGCAGCGATAACATGTCCGGGGCTGGCCCGGATAGAAGCACTGGATTCTGTCCCTGCCTATATAGGCTGCAGATGGAAGGTGTACTGGTCCAGAATCCAGTTGCCTCAGGCTAATAACAGCCATCCAGGCCCCACCCCAGACGTGCCTCTCTGAATCTGGAACCTTAACTAGAGGAGATTCCATTACTGCATACCGTTTTACCCAATAGGAAAGGTCTTCCACTAATAAGGATTTGTTGGGTACTAATATAGTCATTCTGATGTTATTCTGCTTGGTAATGGCTGAAGCCTCATATTCCACCCAAGGGGACACATTCTTGACACTCCCCCACCGTGCCCAGAAATTCTGGAGGCCATATGGGGTCTCAAAACTTAGGTCATACTCAGCTGTCCCCACTGGGTGAATACAGGCAAAGAGATCCTTGGCCACAAATCCCAATCCAAATACGTGGTCCAGAAAAGTACCCCTATCTGGTGGGGAACCCTCCCCTTTCCATTTCAGTTGGACTACATTCCTTCTATTTGGTGATCTTCCCAAATTTGGCTGTGCTGGGGCTGATTTTTGCCCCCCCAGAATTCTGGCATAAGAAATGTATGGCTGCTTTTCCTGACCTCCCCTTCCCCCATCGTTAACCCCTTCACTCCTTATTCCTCCACTCTTACTCTTATTCCCCTCCCTAGCCTTTGTTTCCTGCTCATTTTCTAAAGAAAAAAGGCAATAAGTAATTTCAGATTCCTTAACAGAAACACCCATTTCCAACAGGCTATCAGTCACTTTTTTTACTTTAGTTGGCACATCCCAGTCTGCTTTTAACTTGTCTCTGGCTGCTAGGCAGTCCTTGGTCACCATACGAATTAAATAACTTCTCAAACTGAGGTTAGACAAATTAGCATCATTTGCACCAGGCATGATATTACTTTTTGCAACATTTTCACCCGAAGCAGTCTCCATTTGCACAAGACTGCCTGAGTCCCCTGCTGCTCGCACACCTATGCATAGTGCATCTGCCTCATCTCTGTCATGTCCAGGAAAGTGGATGCCAGCCTTCTCACATATTTTTGCAACAGCTGCAGGAAAGTCTACCACAGCCAGCGACATTTCTGCAGACACCCCCGGAATCTTCCTGTACTGCGGCTGCAGATCACCCCTTGCAGAATTCTCTGTGGATGTTATCAGCCTGGGAATTCCTTTATTCAGTGGCAGCTGGACTATGGTCTCTGAGACTTCTTGGGATGAAATTGCTGCAGGGATTTTCTCTCTCTCCCTCTGCTGGATGTTCTGTGAATCACATGCTGACACACTGCTAGGCTCAGTCCCAGACAGGATGAGGTCACGACCTGGAAGTGTTCTCCCTGCTGCATCCATGTTGCCAGATCCAGTTTTCATGCTGCCAGAATCTTCCACGGCTACCCCAGACTGCACAACCGTTTGTATACTGTTTTCCAATAAATGAATTTGTTCTAAAGCCATATTGTCTGTATCTTGTACATAGTCTGAATGAACAGGCAAATTAGGTGGAATTTGTGATCTTTGTGTACTCTGAGAGCTTTGCATGCCTGTCACTGATTCTTCCTCTGCACTTGTAGATTCAGCCTCCTCTGCATTGATCCAGGCACTTAGTAAACGCACTGTTGCTTCTTTATCTTTTTGCACACTCTCCAGTTCTTTTATTTCTTGAGAAAAAACTGCTCTATTTGAGCTAAATGCTTTGTTTCTTTTCTTTTTAAGCAACAGTATCTGCTCCTTTAACTTCTCCACCTCACTTTTGGCTACTTCTAGTTTACATTTCACTTCTTCCAATTCCATGGTATCACCCCAGTCACCAGAAGCACCATTCTCCTCATTATTTTCACAGTCAGTGTCCATTACAGAGGCATTCTCTGCTGAAATTGTGGACTCTGTCATGTTGTTATCTTTCTCTTTATACTGCACTGTCTCTCCCAGTATTACATCAGTACCTTTAGCCACCGCAAAATCTTCTGGGGCCTTAACCCCCTTTTTCTTTGCTTGCACAGGCTGAGTTCTTCCTTCAGGTTTTACCTCCCCAAATTTTCTTGGAAATCCCTGAAGCACTTTCAGTTCCCTTTTTCCTACCCCGGGTGGGGTAACCACGATCAGGTTCATCACCAGGCCCTATTCCCTGGCTGCTGGTACTCACTGGTGTTTCTGTGAGTAGGCCTGGACTAGGCCCAACAGCCAGGGGACTCTCCCAGGGAGGCTCCCCAGGAGGCTCCATCAAATCTGGGAAGACAGCAAACAACGGTATG
Organism: Mixophyes fleayi; assembly: GCF_038048845.1. Lineage (NCBI taxonomy): Eukaryota > Metazoa > Chordata > Amphibia > Anura > Limnodynastidae > Mixophyes > Mixophyes fleayi. The sequence goes on along the minus strand of NC_134402.1, from coordinate 183,363,518 downwards.
GAAGTCAGGAGCTCACAAGCACACCTCTATGCCGTTGGCCAAGCAATTTGACAGTGGGAATCAACACAGGGTGGTCAGTTACATATAAAACATCTGTCTTTTGCCTGGCCCAACGCTGTTTTGGGCATGCAATCAGGTGGCAAAGTGGGCACAGATAGCATTTTGAGCATTTTGAATAAGTAGCTGCAGTTTTTCACGGCTTAAATGCCGTTAGGCCAGCAATTTGACAGTGGCAATCAACACAGGGCGGTCAGTTCCATATAAAACATCTGTCTTTTGCCTGGCCCAACGCTGTCTTGGGCATGCAATCAGGTGGCAAAGTGGGCACAGATAGCATTTTGAGCATTTTGAATAAGTAGCTGCAGTTTTTTACGGCTTAAATGCCATTAGGCCAGCAATTTGACAGTGGCAATCAACACACGGTGGTCAGTTACATATAAAACATCTGTCTTTTGCCTGGCCCAACGCTGTTTTGGGCATGCAATCAGGTGGCAAAGTGGGCACAGATAGCATTTTGAGCATTTTGAATAAGTAGCTGCAGTTTTTCAAGTGTTGATGTTTTTATTAAAAATTGCAACAAAAATAAATCCGATATCATTTTGTCCAAGATAAAATAGACTATATACATTATCGAAAGGGTAAAAAGGACCAATATGAACAAACCTCCACACACCCAAATCTACTACAATCCCACCACAAAACAACTAATACACCACTTCACAAATATAAAAAAAGACAAAAAAGACGCAAATCAAATCAAAAACTTTTTACGAGAGAAACATGCCAACCCTTAGCACAATGCTCTGCATTACCACAACCGCACCACCAATCTATAATACCACCCACACATCCTTTACTGTCAGGTAATGAAAGCAAACTTTAAATGTATGTAAACCTTACTAGAAAAAAGGGTTTCCACAAAATCTAATAGTGATAAAACAGGATAGATAGCCAAGAATGGAGAGACTGCCATGCCCCTCTCCATTTCCCTTATTTTCTAAACCTCATGCAGAATACTATCCACCACCTCACTATAGGGAAGGATTTTGCCCCTAATGGACACTAAACACCGTGCGCTCCATGTGTAAAACCTAACAACTACGCTAACTAAAAAACGAGTGCTTAAATCAAAATCCCCACACCTTTTGAGCACTCCATACACCCACTCAGGGTAACTAAGCCCCGAAAGACACGGAAGGCCTAAGGCGTGGGACACTCCCTTGTAAACCTCTATATTAAAAGGACACTGAAGCAAGAAGTGGTCCATTGTCTGTTTTTGCCTCATCCACCTCAATCTGCCATTTCCTTGTCACCTTTAAACCCTGAACCACATAGGTCAGGAGGTATCCATGCTTAACTCGAAAAAAAAATCGGGACCCCCATCCAACCATGCATTGAGAAAGGGGTGCACCCACACACGAAAGCCAGCTACCCACTGAGGGGGAGACTCCAAAAAGAGACTCCCGAGATGAAGCTTCAAGAAGTACTAAAGAACAGCACTGGGTCTACCATTCCCAGGCCACCTTCATCCTTCGGTTTGTAGGTCACATTCCTCTTGATGAAGTTCAACTTGTTCCCCCATGACAACTGAAAGAACAAGGAACTGACCTTGACCCTTAATGATTCTGACAACAGACATATGCAACTGACGTACAAAAAAATTAGGATCAAGTAAGTCTTGATCAAATCAATCCGTTCTCTGTGAGGCAGCTTCCACTTCTTCCAGTTATCCACCTTAGAGGCGGCATCTGACCGTTTCTATTCCCAATTTCACTGGGCATATTCACCCGAACCAAATAGAATGCCTAAGATTTTAACCTCTTGACTGGCCTGAGGGAGTGCATCCGGAATGACAAACTGCTGTCCTACCTCCCCTAACCAGAGAACTTCACTCTTTTCTTGGTTCATCTCTGAGCCCAAAGCCTCAGAATATTCGCAGATTAGATTTTCAATGCCTCCGCGCCTCGGCCATGTCTGACAAGTCGACTGTGACATCATCAGCGTAGGCCGCTACCTTCAAGGGAACATCCACAGCCAGCAGCACTCCTTTCACTGCACCGTTCTAAATCCTCCTGATAAAAGGATCAATCGCAAATACATAGAGGAGAGGGCTCAAGGGACAACCTTGTCTGACTCCAGATGACACCGCAAAAGTGGGACCCACCCAACCATTTACAAGAGGGAAGCTCTCTGCCTGCCTATAAATGGTACGTAGCCAATCAACCAACCTCACTGGCAGACCATACCTCTCAAGAATTGCCCACAGATATTCATGATTGACACAATCAAACGCCTTAGATTGATCCAGCGCCAGAAGGTACTCACCCCACTTCTCAGCCCTGCACCGCTCCACGGCCTCCCGAACGCCAAGGACAGCATTAAAGATGCTCGGCCGCAAGAGACCAATAGGAGGGACCTCGCGTGCACTCCCATTTGCATTTGTGGAGATCCGCGAGGCGCCCAACCCTAGTCTCTTGCAAAATCAAAAAATCAACCTCAAGCACGTTGAAAAAATCAAGGGCCAAATAACGAGCTCGATCGAAACACACAGATGCCACATTAATGGTGGCAATCTGTATGGGTTGGGGAGCCACCATTAAAGATTATAGGCATGGGCATTACCTTCATTACCTCTCAGCATTATATTACCTAACAGCTATAAGGCCTTTGACCCTATCCCCGGATCCTGTATACCATCACTTCTGGCCAAAGACTCTTCTGACCGAACCACACGGTCAATCCCAGGAATTGTCCCCCCCGGGTCCCCCCCTTCGGGATATATTTCCTCCCCCTCCCCCCCTGGTTCCATCCCACCCATCTCCCTCCTATCCTGCTCCCTATCCACTTGATTATTTCCACCTGAACTACGAACTACCTCAAACATAGTGTCAGTATCCTCAAAAACCTTAGTAGGCTCCTCACCTACTTGAATTACAGACTTGAGTGGAAATTTTACACCCACAATATTGATCTCCCCACAATTCTCACCCCCTGCTACACCACCTGTTCCAACCTCAGCACCCACCACCTTTTGAACAAAGGGTTCAGCCTGCCTAACCCCAACCTTTGCCCTAGTTCTCTGTGCTTTGGGCCTCAGGACCATCTCTGCACCAGCAGCACACACAATTTCCCAACGCCATTTAACCCTTGAAAAACTCCAGCTACTTATTCAAAATGCTCAAAATGCTATCTGTGCCCACTTTGCCACCTGATTGCATGCCCAAAACAGCGTTGGGCCAGGCAAAAGACAGATGTTTTATATGTAACTGACCACCCTGTGTTGATTGCCACTGTCAAATTGTTGGCCCAACAGCATTTAACAGTTGCAAATCTGCAGCTACTTATTCAAAATGATAAAATATGGTGACTTTACCCACTTTGCCCCCTGATTTCATGCCCTTAACCATGTTGGGTCAGGCAAAATACTAATGCATTTTGTGTAAGGGACCCCCTGTAGTGTTAATTTGATGTGAAATCAGTGATCCAAATTCATTTAAACCAATAAAAATAAGCTTTTCTGAATAAGAAGCTGGAGCACGAAATAGAAACGAATAAGAAGCTGGCCGAATAAGAAGCTAACTTCAGCCTCGTCTACAGCCGTCAGTATCTTGCAGTAGAGTGCGCCAAATTCTGCAGCTTAACCAATAAGTATTTCCAGAGTAAAACATATTGCAGGTTATGCCCAAATAGTTACTGTGACAAAGGGAGTGATTCGCAACAGGCGTCTAAGAAAGGCGTTATGTGTTCAGCTGACAGTGACATGAGAAGAAGGCTGCAGGCAGGGTTAAGTCCTTGTACAGAAAAACTTTTAGGTTGGACATACAGAGATAGTGTAATGGAGCAATTAGACTAAAGGGACGGGATTTGTGTATTTAAACCTGACTTTTTTTATTTGTACAGTGCAACTGTTGCCAAATAGTGGCCAGAGACCACACAGGAGAATTATGTCTAGTCAGCCGGCGCCCCCCCATCTAAGTGGGAGTGGCATTTGACAAGTGGGTGTGGTCAACCTAATGTGTGGGTGTAGCTAGCACTTTATTGAAATAATTCTTAAATATATATATATATATATATATATATACACAGTGGTGGGATTCCAATAAATTAACAACCAGCTCTCTGGCCTAATGACCATTTAAAGCAGGGGTGTCCAACCTTTTAGCTTCCCTGGGCCACATTGGAAGACGACGAGTTGGTTTGGGCCGCACATAAAATACACTAACACTAATGATAGCTGATCATCCAAAAAAACATAGAAAACATAGTTAACATATTAAACTTACTTGGAAATGTAGTTAGTAAGAGTTAGGAAACATGATTAAAGCAGTAGTCCCATTACCAGCTGCAATTTAACTTACCTGCATCTGCCCCTTAATGGGGTTCGGGGAATTAAATGCCAAACACTTTTTTTTCCTCTCTTTCTGCACCCATGAATCAATTTTTTTATTGACCAGTTTGAAATGGTCACTGATATAGGTAGCATCAGGAGGACTAATAGAAATCTACAGAGATTTAAAGATAGGGTGGCGGGAAAAATGGCTCATGGAGCAGCCTCCGATGAGGGTAACAGTGGGTGATAATTTCACCCTACTCAGCACTGCACATTTAAAATGGTTTAAAATATAAAAAATACAATCATCTCTTAATATTTATATTAGATACATTCAGAGAACACAGCTAGTTCATAATTGCATGGTGCAGAAAGTCCAAATTCAGAGTAACAACAATAAGATACTGGATAATCTTTCACTGCCGCTGATAGTTCGCGCGGGTGACTCCTCTGTGCTGCACTACGCAATGGATGTCGGGTGTGATGACATCACCCCCGACATTAACTGCGAGCACCGCACGGAGGAGGAGACCAGGGAGGGAGCCGGAGCGCCAGCTGACGTGACCGCAAGGTAAGTATTTTCTTTTTTTTTTTTTTGCAGGATATTTTTTTAATTAACAGCGCTGCCCCCTTGCCACAACTGCTGGGCCACATTTACAGGCGGGCTGGACAAGCCTGATTTAAAGTATGCAAAAAAATATATAGCGATAGGTATTCTAATATTTTATGCACTTAATACTCAAATAAGAACAGCAAAAGTGTGTGTGTGTATGTTAGGGAATATAGACTGTAAGCCCCAATGGGGCAGGGACTGATGTAAATGAGTTCTCTGTACAGCGCTGCGTAAGAAATTCATAAGTTTAGTTGTTTTATGTAGAGGACAAAGTATATATTTATTTTAAATAAACTGTACTGGGCATGAATTTAATGGAGGGTTGACATATATTTAATTCGAATTGTGATACTAAATTGTCTGTCTTATTCGTATAATGCCTCAATGTAACTCAAAGACTGCAGTATGTGTAGGTTTAAGTTACCTTAATATATTGTGTCAAAAATTGTCATGTCTTATCCTTGTCTCTCAAACAAACATTGCGGCAGATGTAGTTGAAATCCTTTTAATATTATTAATTTGCTTCATATCATCAAATATGATTTAAAAACCAGGGATCTAACAAACATGTGTAATCTAACAGGTGTGTTTAAACGAGAGAGTTAGAGAGAGAGAGAGAGAGGGGGGAGAGAGAGGGGGGGGAGAGAGAGAGTTAGAGAGAGGGGGGAGAGAGAGAGAGGTCAAACAGTTTGTACCTGTGTACATACCATAATCAAGCACATAGGAGGGTCCTAAATCAATAAAACTGAACTCATAATACTAAGGATAAAATGTGACAAAAACATATAATTATACATTGTCTCGCATCATTATCTTATGCATCCTGGTAGAGCCACTTGTGAGAAAGATAAATTACATTTATGACTCCATGGGGTAAATGTATCATACCCCGGTTTTGTCAACTTGCGGGACATCGGCGTCTTCGCAGCTTAAATTTAAAGCGGCGCTGCCTTGTACAGGGGGTGCCGCGAGTTGGGGGAGGGGCCACAATTTCTTTTTATTTTTTTTATATATATTTTTTTACTATGTGGCACAGAGGGGAAGGTAGCAGGTGGCTGCTGCGCCCCCTTGGGCTTGCGCCCACGGCGATGGCACCGCCCGCACCACCCTAGTTACGGTTCTGATGTGTGTATGAATAAAATCACTGATTATACAGCAAGAAGTTGTCCATGTGTGCATCACCAGCTGGGTGCCCATGTCATACTACATGGTGAACATGAACATACAAATCACATAGGTACCAAAGCCTTATTTCTATGGCTCCATCATTTCAGGACTCCATCTGATCATTCTCCCAACTACATGTTACTGGTCGTCATGTACATCTCAGAGTTGTTGAAAAAGTAGTGACTATTTCTTCCCACGCTCAAGAAGCAAGTCCCAGAGGGACCTCTGATTAGATCTGATACAAATAAAACAACTGCGTGACTGATCATTAATTACCTAGAAATTATCACTGGTAATACATTTGGGAGTCTATATATGACCCATTGCATATCACTCATGTAAATTATAATTTCTTATTGCAATGATAAGAAATTAAGTGACGTGGAAATTTTATTGAAATTGATTACTTGGGACAGTGGTTCTGATAATAGCCTGGAGGACGAAGCCTGCCGAGGAAGGTGAAGATCCGTCTTCTGCAATGCTCTATTCATAGAATAGAATGGCTAACGTCATTTTCAGCTGTTGGGGTCAACTTCCAGATTTCAGAGCTTGATAAACAGGGCATTTTTCGCAGTCCCCAAAGACAACTATGAGGGCTGCATTTGCATCGAAGAGGCTGAGACTTGTTACCAGACATGTAATTGTTTAACTAAACTATATCAATGATAATATTAAAATGATTTTAATCACATTTGATTGTTTATATATTTTATAGTGAGGGGAGGCTTAGTTTATATGCATAAATGTGTCAAATAGTGAATTCGTTAAATAATAATGTTTGTATGTTAAAGTCTGATTCACAGCAAATAAATGAATGCTATGAGGGATCGTTTCAACAGGTTACTGATTAGGCCATAAAAGCAAGGGTGTACAGTTACAATAGATTAGTATCAAAATACCGAACACCTATGTAAGTATAATGAGTTTGTTCATTGCAACTAGCTACCACCATGAGGTCACTGATGTTTACATTAGGGACCCCATGCAAAATACTTATTTAGGCTGGGTACACTCTACTGTGTTTTCAAATGATTATTGGGCCAATCAGACAATAGACAACCGGTTGGCCCGATATCACAGTAGCGTGTAGTCAGCAGCGAGGAACGATTATCGCTCAAAAACATATCATATAGTTGGATGATATTTTAAACTGAACTAAAAAATCTTGTTCAATGATTGAACTATATTGTTCCAATTCTGCAATGTGTATGCACTCACGACTGCCTTGTATTCACAGTGCAGGTGATGTTTGTGATTTTTCCCCGCAGAGGTGCAGAAACTGCCCAGCCTGGTCCCTGCTGTCAGAAGTGATTAATGACCAGAGTTCCATACTGGGAGAAGGTCTAGGTATTTTCTTCAAGACTTGGATTAAAGCTGGAACGGAGATGGTACCATTCACTGGGAGGGTCACCTAGCCCAAACGTGTGGACCTGTGCAAGAACAACAACCGGATGTGGGAGGTGAGGGCACAGTACACAACCTTTCTACTTTAGGTGGACCTCAACACCAACTGACACAGTTATAATCCGTACCCACGAGCACTTATATTCTTGTTAGCAGACCCTTGTTGTCACTGTCACTTTTCCTCTTGACCGCTTAGAGTGGCTGTAACCCAGTTTGGCTGATCTCCCTGCAGTCGCCTAGGAGGTTTCATTTCCCGGTCTCTTGGGACATATGGAGAGATGATGTCTATGATCTCCACAGTAGAGACATAACCGATTCTTTAGTCGCCTGTCTCTTTCTTCAGGAGATAGACGTGAACGACCAGTTTGCACTTTGATACACAGGGAGATTAAATCATCCAATCTAAAAGGCAGGTCCCGTGATGCTAAGTCATATTTTATACTGTTATTCAGGCCTTGCCAGAAGGTAGTAATAAGTGCCTCCTCATTCCAGTGAACCGCAGATGCCAGTGTCCGGAATTGGACCGCGTACTGACCAGCTAAGATATACACAATACATTAGGGTGGCGCAACTAATCTGGGAAGAAGTGTCCCATTGCCTAACAATGGGACGCGGGTCAACTGCACATACACGCAGCGAAATCCCGGAAGTCCGTCCCGTTGCTAGGCAACGGGATGCGAGTCGGCCAGGAAGACAGGCGTCCGTCCCCGGCACTTATGGACAGTGCAGGGACGGCGCCTGACACTTGCCATTCTACAGTGCCATTCATATTCAGTAATCTCCTGAACTCTCAGCAACCACCACTTGCACCAGTTTTTTCCCTCTCAAGAGACCTAATTAACCTACCCAGCTTTGTGCACATAGACACAACCCAGTCCGGGTACAAACAAATCCTTAGGCGGGACAGGTATTTGAGGAAGTGTAAATAATTAGAAGACTTACTATCATTGTGTTTTCCTATCTTGTATTTGTATGACCTAGAATAAATGTGTTAGTGAAATAGAGCTTTCTTGTCTTGAACTTACTTTGGAATCACTAAAGCTATATATATTGATATATAAATTAAAACTGCGTATATGTATCAGGCTGCAAAGTTGGACAAATAGTCAATGAACCAAGGTAATACATCTTTGTATATAGTATATCTATTATCACATAGATATATTTCTTGGAGTGTAGTAATGTACTGTAATCCTCTGTTAAAAAACATATGTATGAATGTGTTTATATAAATGTGTGATTGGACTAGTTAGTAATTTCGCACTAGTTATAAGTCAACCGATTGTAAGCCTGACATAATATATTTGAAGACATATATGAGAGATATATAAGATACATCTATATAGATATATATTAACACTTGGTATATAGAATAAATATCAGAATCTGAAACAGAGCGCAGCAGATATCTGTGATCCTCTAATAATAAATAGCCTCTTTACTTGTAAATGCTTCAATCCCCTGAAAACTGCAGTTTTCAGGTGATTTAAACCTCTTTGGAGGTTCATAAATAGACCACTTGACCTTGATGTACACCCTACTTCATCACCATTAGATTACAAATTCTTTTAGTGAACATAATATTGACTTATATTACTAGCATTTACTATTGCAATACTAGTTAATGAAATACTGATAGTTTTAGTTAGCATGGAAAATGTTTACGCCAGTGTATTGTTTCTATACAGGTTATAATGGTTACTGGCCAAAATATATTGTTCATTTTTTTTCAGAATGTTTAAGACCATTTACAAATGGTTAGGCACAGGTGTTTTGCCAGGTACCTGAAGGATCAGAAGTTTAGGCTAACAGCCAAGTAAATCCCAATAGATTTGTAGTTAACCAGTCCTAACTGATTGTGCGCCTAAGTAAAATAATAGGATTTGAGGAAAAGGTGGAGGTTATGCACATGGGGGGAGGGGTGGAATTAATTTAATCCATTTTTAATGTGTATCTGTAGAGCCTTTTTAGCCCAAAAAACAAATTCAATTTTACATGTACTCTGAGGCCATGATTGGATGACTGACATTACTTTAAATGGGGCAACTTTTCCACAATTCAGGAACATTTCATGATGTAGGAATGTGCATTTACATCCATAAAAGAAAAATTAGCTCATTAAATAAGTACAATTCCAATGTCATCTTAATCTGACCACCCAATGGCAGTCATCTTAAAATTTTTAAAAACATCTAAAAGTATGGAAAAGATTTGTTGTACCCTGAGTCCTACCGCCCGATTTCACTTTTGTCAAATGATGTTAAGATTCTAGCAAAATTACTGGCTTTGAGGTTAAGTAGAGTGGTGCTGGAATTAATTCATCCGGATCAGACGGGATTTATGCCGGGCAAGTCCACGTCTATCAATCTTAGAAGGCTGTATACTCTCCTGCAGGTGCGGTCACCCTCTTCTGAGAGCGAAGTTGTGGTGTCCTTGGACGCAGCCAAGGCATTTGACTCGGTGGAGTGGCCATACCTGTGGGAGGTATTGTCCCGATTTGGAGTTGGCCCGGAATTTATAAAATGGGTTAAACTTTTGTATTCACATCCAGTGGCGCGGGTCTGTGTCAATGGGCATCTTTCTCAACAATTTCAATTAGAGCGGGGTACTAGACAGGGATGCCCGTTGTCTCCGGCCCTGTTTGCATAGCAATAGAGCCGCTGGCCTGTAAGATCCGGCATGATAGAGAAATTGTGGGACTTAGATCAGAGCACAGAGAGGATAAGGTGGCATTATATGCAGATGATATGCTGTTGTTCCTTTCAGATCACGACACTTCCCTAAAATATTTGCTGCGGGTGGTTGATGGATTTGGGTTTTTTCCCGGCCTAAAAATTAATTGGGATAAATCTAGCGTGTTCCCTCTGGGATGGGAGTGTCCCGTGACAATGCCAGAAGGCTTACAGTTAAAATGGGCATCGAAATTCAAATACTTGGGAATATGGATCTCTAATACCCCCGCTGAATATGTAGAACTTAATTTGCGGCCCCAGATCAAATACATTAAAGAAAAAACTCATGTATGGAAGAAGCTCCCACTTTCTGTCTCCGGTAGGATAAATTTAATTAAGATGATGGTGCAGCCAAAGTTTTTATATATACTCCAGCAGTCACCTGTATATATTCCACCCTCCATTTTCCGATGCATTGATAGCTATTTGATTTTATTGGTTTGGGGAGGGGGAAGGGCTAAGGTCAAGCTCAGCTCGCTGTATAGATCCAGATCTTCTGGTGGATTTGCACTTCCTAACTTGAAATTATATTATTTTGCCTCTCAATTGGTCCACCTTAGGGCATGGGTTTCGGACCCCGATTACCATGAGCTACATTGGGTGTTGGTACACCAATTTAATTCTAATCACACTCCCTTACAGTCACTGCTGGCGGGGCGGCTTGGTATGCGGGCTCCTCCGCTCCTGATTCAGGCAGTTAAGATTTGGACAATCTGTAATAAAATAATGAAACAAACTGACATTGATCCACACACTCCTATCTGGGGGGCAAAGAAATTTGAGAAGTTGAATACAGTGAAGAGGGCCAGGGAGTGGTCTCGGTTGGGTGTGGTGTCGGTAGGTCAGCTTTATGATACAAATGTACTTAAATCCTTCGAACAGTTGGTTGGGGAATTCTCTGTACCCAGAACAATGTTTTATTCTTACCTTCAGTTACGACACGCCCTAGACACACAATTTAAAGGGGAGACTTTGGTGTTTGGGGTGGATCCACTGAGGAAACAATTACAGGCCTTGGGTTATAGAGGTCTGATCTCTCGAATGTATTCATGTCTTCTGTATGAATCCACTGCAGATGATTTGGATGGTTTGCGGAATCAGTGGGAAATGGCCCTTTATCAGACAAGGAGTGGGAAATGGTTACAGACAGTACTAAAGGTTATACTTCATCATTAAAATTTCAACAAATACAGGTGCTTATCTTACACAGGGCCTACTTTACCCCTATTAGATTGGCAAAATTTCGCCCGGATGCTACCCCTAACTGTCCGAAATGCAATTCGATCAATGCTAACTTTTGGCACCTTCTATGGGAGTGTTCATGTATACAAATCTTCTGGCGAAGGATCAGGAGATGTATTCAGGTTACTGGAATTGAAGTGTCTCTTAGTTCACCGGCCACTTGTCTCTTTGGTCTCCGTTTGAAGGGGAAAGTTAATAAACTGACAAACATGTACATTTCACAGTTATTGATGTTGGCTAAGGTCTGTATAGCGAGGCTGTGGTTGGCCCCGACGAGTCCCACGATTAAAAATTGGAAGGCATTGGTCAATACCACCATAAGGCATGAGAGATTTGTTTATACTAGCAGACAGGCTCTGAAGGAATTTGAGAATATATGGTACAGCTGGTTAGAGTCTCCATTCTATCCTATGTCATCTAGTACAGATGCTCTATCTACTTAAATGTATGGCTACCGCAGTTCTTATAATAAGTATCTGAGTCCATGTAATAAACCCTGCATGTGTAACATACTTATGTATAAGCATTTACGATGTATGATCCTGAATAAATATAGCACATTTATTATTATTATGCTTTAATGTAATCCTGTAAATTCCGTCATTTAATTCCGATATGTATGCGATTGTTTTTCTTTTCTTTTTGTTGTTTAGTATGTTTATATCTTAAAAAATTTCAATAAAAATACTGGATTTAAAAAAAAAAAAAGTATGGAAAAACCTGGAATATGTATTATACATTCCCGATTAAGGATTGTGTTCATATGTCACACCAAATATGCCCAGATATAAGAAACTACAAACACATAGATCTTAGGGTTTTTAGTTTTCTAAATAACAATCAAATACATTTTCAATAGTAATAGATATTACATATTATATTGCCAGTTCAGATAATCATTTATTTATATCAGCAAGAATACATCCAAATAGCAAAAATAATAATTACCTAGGCAAAATTTTTCACCTAACTCTAAATCACGCACTTAGGGCTAGATTTACTAAACTGCGGGTTTGAAAAAGTGGAGATGTTGCCTATAGCAACCAATCAGATTCTAGTTATCATTTATTTAATACATTCTACAAAATGACTGCTAGAATCCGATTGTTTGCTATAGGCAACATCTCCACTTTTTCAAACCCGCAGTTTAGTAAATGTACCCCTTAGTGTTTAAAGTGTGTGCCTGCATTTTACATTTGGTTATCCATGCTAATTTGTCAGTTACTGCACTATATTACCTTTTTATGCATTTCACCATGTAGAGTAAGCTATCCAAATTTATTTATAGTGCCAATATAGATAAAATTGAATTATATGTTGGCTGTAATGCAAAAAAAAACAACAAAACATTTATAATAATGCACAAAAATAATTGAAACTAGCTCACAAATATATCACACCCAATTAAGTTGTTGATATGAATGTAGCCCCTGTCCATCTTTGAGGTGGAGTATTTCCTAGCACAGTGATGGCTAACCTGTGACATTCCAGGTGTTGTGAAACTACAAGTCCCAGCTTGCTCTGCCAGCTAACAGCTAGTTATCTACTGGCAAAGCATGCTGGGGGTTGTAGTTCCACAACACCTGGAGTGTCACAGGTTAGCCATCACTGTCCTAGCACCTACCTCTAGAAATACTTTTACTCTCCTCCCAGGCTTTGCTTTGGCTCCTTACCAGGAACCTGAGGTTACTTATGCACGTTCAAAGCAATTGTGTCAGTTTGTCGCTGCTAAAATATTGAGAAATATGCCTCAAAAATTACCCATAATGTTCAGGGAGAATAAGATAACGCCACTAGGAAAAAATGAAAGCTATATATACTAAAGTATAAGAAGTGATGTACACAATCTGCAGCACAATTACACAATAATATATAATTGTTATACAATTAATTAACTCATTATTGTATAACAGAATCTCTAATAGCATTCAACATTCCATATATTTCAATATATATAATTTTCATTTTCTCTGCATCATTCATTGAAAATCATAACTAATAACCTTTGTATGCACATACCAAACAAATAATCACATATGTTGAAATAAAAATAATATAAGCTGCATGTCTATATTTGTTTTCGTGTTAGTGAATGACCATTTTTCTAACTTCCTCACAAACTAGTATTGAATATTCCATTAAAATACATGGGTTAATGCAAAATATTCTAATAAGCATAAAATCCTAAAAAATAAATTGCCATATTTATGTTTACATTTAAGATATTAAGGGGCATTTATGAAAATATGATATCATTTTGAATGATGCTGCTCATCAGATTGCATTACTTGTAAAACAGGATGCCCATTTTCAAAAACGGGTGAGGATTAACTGAGACAGAGCAGAGCTTATCAACATTACATAACTTAATTAGCGTAGCAAAAACAAACTAGCGTCATTAGGGGGCACATTTATGAAACATACTGTTGCCGAATGATTATGGAAATTTTTAGTTTCCTGCTAATTTATATATGGTCTAATACTGCATTAATGAAACCGTTAAAGACCACCATCCCACAAAGGAATCACATGACTGAAACCAGGAAGTGATTTTAGAGGATGCAGACCTGAATGGAAACACCCGGCGCTGATACCGATAAGTAACAAACGGGGCACTTCTGCCTTACAGCACTGGGATCATGAGTTCAATTCCCGACCATGGCCTTATCTGTGAGGAGTTTGTATGTTCTCCCCATGTTTGCGTGGGTTTCCTCCCACACTCCAAAAACATACTGGTAGGTTAATTGGCTGCTAACAAATTGACCCTAGTCTGTGTCTCTGTCTGTCTCTGTCTGTCTGTCTGTGTGTGTTAGGGAATTTAGACTTTAAGCCCCAGTGGGGCAGGGACTGATGTTAGTGAGTTCTCTGTACAGTGCTGCGGAATTAGTGGCGCTATATAAATAAATGGTAATAATAATAATACTGGTGCTGGCATGTGACATATGGGAACGGCAGTCTAATGCAATTTATCAAGCATCGAAATGGTAATCTTTTTGGAGTTTGTACTCTTTAGCTAACGTCATTTCAGAATGACGTTAACAGCTGTCTTGACATGGAAAATATCTCCTGTTAGTAGACAATCAATTGGGTAGAGGGATTCTTTTTTGATCCCTTCCCTCTCTGACGGCAGCTCATCCTCTCCTCCTTCCACTCATCACATTGGGCACAACCCTGGGGACACCGAGCTATAGTTCATACACCCTGCAAGGACTTCTGTGATGTAAAGTGGTCTTAACACATGCAGATTGTAGGCAGAACTTGGAAAAACGGCTCAATTAATATTAAATCTAAGTCTTTCAACCATTTATTAGTTATTTTTCATCAAGTCTTTCAGTTCTAGAAATGTTTCTGAACCTAAGTTTGTGATGAATTTCACCTCTGGAAAATGTCAGCCCATGGTCAGCAGCTTATCCAAACACATCGGCCTATACATAATGGAGGCTGCCATTTTATGAACTAAATTGATAATTAGGAGAATGTTACATATGGATGCACAATGCAAAACTGACAGCGGGGTATTTGCACGGCAGGAATGGTTTTGTGAGTGACAATACCTTGAACTATACAACCTCTGTATGTATTGGCGTTAAAAGTGTTGCATGAACAGTACCTATGGCTGTGATTGATAATAGTATTGTACAAATGTAAGTAAGGAACCAATCTTACCATAATATTGATTATTGTGTTCTCTTTGCTGGTGACTGTCTTGTCTCAAATCACTTGTTGTATCATTTGAAGGGATCTCAGTGAAATATGTGCATGAAAACATGGTAAAGAATTCAGTTAGAAGCTCTACTTAGGAAAAGGTTATTATGAACAAAAGGGGATTTGATTTTAGCTATGTCCCTTTTCCATTCTCCCGTCTTTCCCCTTGACTGGCTATGGTCATTGTCGTGTCAAGACTTAATTACATCAGTCCTGCAGTTGTATCTCTGAAGTCCATCGGCACCATTTGCCATGCTTCTAGCTCTTACCATCCATTCTTGACTCATTACCCCTCACATTCCCAAATGTAATAATAACCAAGCTCACTTCTGTAATAGCTGCTTTATACTCAGTACCATTTCATTGCCACATTGAGTTCCATTTTTCACAACTTGTTCAAGCAGTTCTCAAGTCACAAAGCAAAATATAGATCTGGGAACCAGTACCTGTTGTTTAAGGTCACACAAATGCCCCACTAGAATGCTTTTGCCTTAATATGAACCATTACATTAACTCCATTGTGTTTGCTAACAAAAGTGATAGCCTATTTGTATGTAGTCTTTCCAAGTTGTTTTCAAGCACTCATGATTATGGCTATACGTCCTTATCTTTAGTTTGCATCTGTGAACCTTAACGTCTGTCCTGTTCAACACTTTTCTAGCTGGGCCGCCACAATGCCTCAAATCAAATCACGCAAATGTGAACAATCCCGGATTGGCTTAACAAGTGACATCACTGTGGGGGCTTGTCTCCCACAGTACATAAGACCTGTCATTTCAACATTGTGGCTTGCCCTGAGAAAAAATACAAAGCGAAATACGTGTCAGTGGTTGTTTTGTCTGTCTCCACTTTACCTGCTCTTATGACTCCTTTAGTATAAACTAGATTTCTATTAGACAGTTAGCAGCGAGTATCCCATCATCTCTCCCAACACATGCGCTTATTTTGGCTAGTAGAGGAAGTCAGCTCTGTGACACATTACCTACTGTTCGGAAGTGCAACTGACATACTGTTGGACCCTAGAACGCTTATAATCCCTGATCAGGTCTATAATCAAGCCTGAATATCAAATCTAGCTGATCTCCAAATTCTAGAGGGATTTTGCTATATAACAGAATAATTACTTACAGTTAGGCAATAATCATCTAATTATTTTCTTTGGGTGATAGTGCAGCAGAAATATTTATGATTTTAAGCGTGATTGAACACCATGGAGTGCCTCATTATATACTTATGTCCCCTCCCTTTTGTTTATACTTATGTTAGAAGTATTTGGGTGCACCCTTCAGATTAATATCTATGTTTATACTCTTAACTTAAATTAGATAAACCCGTTAATTAGGGGGTGTTCATTTGCATATTATCAAATATAATAACTTGGTGCGATTATTTTCTCCCTTATTCTGCTTTTGTCTGATACTCGGTTTTGGCCTGTGACCTGACTACTCCTGATTGCTGCATGGATTGACCTCATTGCTTGTGCCCCTGACTATGTATTGTTGCGATCTGGGTAGTTCTGATGGCTTCACCTGCCAGTATCAGCGCTGCTACATTGGGAGGCACGGAGTCTAACCACGCCTCAGGTCTTCACCAGGGATCTCCGCAAGGAGATTTGGGTTAAGCCGCTGAGATGTGCAGATCGCGGCCCTTCCAGGTAGCTACCAGCGAGGTGTGGTGAACAGTCAAAGTCGTGCAATCCGAGGTCAAAACCGAGCGGGCAAGATAGGGTTCCGGAGGATAAGGCAAAGGAATAGTCAGGGAGCCAGAGGTCAAACCTGGAAATCAGGATGGGTCCAAGGGAGAATCCGAAGAGAGTAGTCAGGCAAGCTGGGTCAAATCCGAGAAGACAGGTAAGTAAGGTATAGAAAGTATTGGAGCCTAAGGACTAGAGACTAGATACTAGTGGTGCCAGAGTCTAGTTTATGTACATAGTCCCCCTATTTCATTGGTGGACGTGGGGTCGGCGGTCAGCTAATCTGACTGCTGACAGGAACTGCTGCCTAGTGTCTTTGTTGCCTTGCAACGGAGATGCGATGTTCGGGCGCATGCCAATGGACCAAGTACTGCGAATGCCCACAGAAGTTACGGGTATCCAAAATATGACTGATCTCATATTCATTGCCAAAGGCAGTTAATAGAGGCTGTGGTGAAGGAGTCTTGCGGAAGAACCTATTAAGGAGCAGTGGTGTCAGCAGAGAGACATGGAAGCTGTTGTGAATCTTCAGAGAGGGAGGGAGAGGCAGCCTGTAGGTAACTGGGTATGGTCCAATAAATATGGTCCAATAATTCGTGGAGCAAGTTTCATCGATGGAACTCGGAGTTTAAGGTTCCGTGTGAAGAGCCACACTTTATCACCTGGATAAAGAATGGGAAAAAATCTGCGATGACGATCTGCAGCTTGTTTATACCGTTGAGATGCTTTTAACAAGTTTTCTTAGGTTGAGGTCCAGATATCAGCAAAATCTCGAACAAGAGAGTGAGCAGCCGTAACAGTAGGTGTCAAAGGAGGAGAGAAGTCAGATAGGATGGGGTGGAAGCCAGAGACTGTAAAGAAGGGTGAGGATCCAGCGGAATCATGTATTATGGGCGAATTCCGCCCAAGGGAGCAAACTGCACCAGTCATCTTGACTACAGGAGGAAAAACAGCTGAGAAATAGTTCAAGATCCTGGATCACACGTTCCGTCTGACCATTGGTCTGAGGATGATACCCCGAGGAGAACTTTAGATCAATTCCAAGATCCTTACAGAAGGCTCTTCAGAAACAAGATATAAATTGAACTCCACGGTCTGATATAATCTGCTGTGGACAACCATGGAGCTGGAACACCTCTTTTATAAAAACTTAAGCCAGTTTAGGGGAAGATGGCAGGCCCTTTAATAGTACAAAATGGGCCATCTTTGAGAACCTGTCAACAATCACCCAAATAGTATTGAAACCCTCACTGGGAGGCAGATCGGTAATGAAGTCCATGGAAATGCTTGTCCAAGGGCGTTCAGGAACGGGTAAAGGCAGAAGCAACCCAGAGGGAGGGAGCCTAGGAATCTTGTTTTGGGCACAAATATCACAAGAATCTATGAACTTTTTAAGATCCATTTGGAGGTTGGGCTACCAGTAGAGTCGGGATAGGAGCAAAAAAGATTTTTTGAATCTGGCGTGGCCAGCGAATTTAGTAGCATGGACCCAACGGAGGGCTTTCAGGCAAAGGTGAGGTTCGAGATAGGACCATCCAACTGGAGGAGTTCTAGCACTGGTCAGAGCAATTATGCTGGAAAGTTCGAGAATGTGAGGAGGTTCAGCGGAGGGTGCCACATCAGATTTGTCAAACGACTGAGAAAGAGCATCCGCCCGAGAATTCTAAGTACCGGAATGAAAGGTGAGTTTCAGGTTGAAGCGGCCAAAGAAAGAATACCACCTCGCCTGACGGGGATTTAGCAAGCGAGCGTCCCAGAGGTAGATAAAAATTTTGTGGTCCGTGAAGTCCAGAAGCGGGTGCAGGACTCCTTCGAGGAGGTGGTGCCATTCTTCCAACGCTGACTTGATGGCAAGCAATTCCTTATCACCAATCCCGTGGAGATTTGTTTTAGAAAAGAATGCACAAGAGCGAAGAATACAAGAGGAGAATCTCTGGGAAAGGACAGCTCCAACCCCGACTGAGGAGGCGTCTACCTCTAAGAAAAAAGGTTTCACTTGGTCAGGTTGGGTTAGGACAGGTGCAGACAGAAAGGTCTTTTACAAGGAAGTAAATGCTGAAATGGCCTCTGGAGACCATACCTTAGGGTTTGCTGATCTTTGGGTGAGGGCTTTATAGGAGCAATAAGCATGGAGAACTGATTGATGAACTGTCTATAATAATTGGTGAAACCAATGAAACGTTGAATAGCCTTTAGGCTCATGGGTTAAGGCCAATTGGTGATAGCAGAGACCATCTCCGGTGCCATTTTCAATCCAGAACCGGAGACTATGTAACCCAGGAAAGGGATTGAAGAAACCTCAAAAATAAATTTTTCAAGCTTACAAAAAAGTTTGTTTTGACGTAAGCGGGACAGGACCTTTTACAGGTCCTTTTACAGGACATTTTACATGAGAACGGTGGGAGACGATATCGGAGAAAAAAAATCAATATTTCATCCAGATATACCACCACTGATAGGTCTCGGAAGATCTCGTTCACAAACGACTGGAATACAGCTGGAGCGTTGCACAGTCCGAAAAAGCCATGATGAGATACTCATAGTGCCCATCTCGAGTACTAAAAGCAATCTTCCATTCGTCCCCATCATGAATCCAGATCAAATTATAAGCGCCCCGCAGGTCAAGTTTAGAGAAGATCCTTGAGTCACTGATACGATCAAAGAGCTCAGAAAGTATTGGCATTTAGCTGTCGATAATCAATGCAGGGGTGCAAGGATCCATCTTTCTTCTTCACAAAGAAGAATCCTGCTCCAGCAGGAGAAGAGGATTTTCTGATGAAGCCATGCTGTAAATTTTCAGCGATGTACTGAGACATAGCCTGATCCTCCGGAAGGAAAAGAGGGTAGATCCTACCCCTGGGAATGGGCTTACCAGGCTGCAAATCAATATGGCAGTCCCACGGACGATGCGGGGGGGGGAATCTCAGAAGCTGCTTTGGAGAAAATGTCTTGAAAGGAAGTATAAGGAGCAGGGATCTCCGGGTGATGAGAGAGAGCATCAAACAAGAAGTGGAGGAAAAGCTTTGTTTCTTGGGTTTAACTGTGAGTAAACATCTCTTGAGACATTGAGGACCCCAGGAAGTGACCTGTGCAGAACTCCAATCGAATTGGGGTGCATGTAGTCTGAGCCATGGGAGACCCAGGATGACCAAATTTCTGGACTGGGGTAAAACCAGAAATTCGATCCATTCAGAATACAAGACCCCTTCCATCAGCCGAACTGGAGAGGTAACCTTGGAAATGGAACCGTTAGTGACACGATTTTCTTCCATGGCAGTAAGGAATAAAGGCTGAGGCAAGTCTAGGGTTCAGATTTGAAGTTGTGATGCCAGAGTGGCAGATATGAAATTTCCGGCAGCGCCGAAATCCACGAAGGCAGAGGTCACTAGGGTGCCACTAGGAGAGTCCAGCGAGTTGGTCACCAAAAAGTCTGGTTTGGAGGTGGAATAGGGAGTGGAAAGTCTAACTCCTAGAACGGCCTCACTGTCACCGACTAGGAGGGAGCGTTTCCTGGCCATTTAGGACAGGAGGCTAGCAGATGACCAGTCTCTCCAAAATAGAGACAGAGATTATGTCTTAGTAGTCTCTCTCTCTCTGTTCAGGAGATAACCGGGAATGTCCTATCTACATGGGCTCATCCGGAGGAGCTGGGTTCGGGTTCTGGAACCGAGGAGCAAGGTGAGGAATAAAACGTCTGGCAGAGGATCTCTCTTGAGTGCGCTCCCGGAAGCAAAGATCTACCCTATTACATAGGGGAAAGAGGGAGTCAAGATCTGCTGGAAGTTCACGGGATACCAATTCATCTTTGATGCGACCCGAAAGGCCCTGCCAGAATGTTGCCACAAGTGCCCCATCATTCCACTTGAGCTCAGAAGCCAGGGTGTGAAATTGAACCGAATATTGACCAACGGTTTGGGATCCTTGGCGTAGGGAAAGCAGGCTGCAGAAGAATCCCAACCTGGTTTGTCAAAAATTTTCTGGAATACCGTCATAAAGGAGGAAACATTCAGAAGGGGGGGCTCATTCCGTTCCCACAGTGGTGATGCCCATGCCAGGGCTTTTCAAGAAAGAAGCAAAATAATGAAAGCCACCTTGGAACGTTCAGTAGAGAAGGCCTCAGAGTTACATTTGAAATGAATGGAACATTTATTAAGAAATCCCCAACACCTCTTAGGGTCCCTGTCAAATTTCTCTGTTGTTGGCAGCCGCAATGAGGATGATGCAACCGACGCTGGAGCAGAAACAGAAGGGCTGGCTCCAAACGAGACAGCGGATTGAACCACCGGTAATGAAGCCTGAAGAGAATCCAGACAGGTAGCTATACCCTGAATACAGTGAAGTAGCCTGGCCTGCTCGGCATCGTGTTGATCAACTTTTTGAGCCAAATGGAGCAGCAGATCCCAGGCGGAGGGTTCACCTTGGCCTTATGAGGTCATGGCCAGAGTATACTATCGCAAGATGGGTATTTCTGATGGCTTCACCTGCCAGTATCAGCTGCTGACAGGACACTGCTGCCTGTTGTCTCCGTTGCCTAGAAACGGAGACGCGATGTTCAGGCGCATGCGCCCGAACCTCCTGTTGCGGCCGGAAGTGGCGTCCCGTTGCTAAGTATCGGGATGGCCAGGAATAGAGGAAGACATCCGTCCTCAGCACCCGGTGAGTGTGCGGGAACGGTTGCACTTTCCCTTGCACTGTGTGGCTCTGCAGCACCATCTCCACACAGACCACACCAGGCATTACCTCCATCCTCTGCTCTACACTGCCAAGCTGCTGTACTGGAAGAAGTTGGTATTACATCATTTTGCAACTTGGTATATCTGGTAAAACTGGTCCAGGTGCATCCTACATCTATATTGCCATAGAGATCTCTGCATCCCACTACCAAGTCCTCTGTGGTGTCCACCTACTTGAGTTAAGTTATCACTACTTGAGACTAAGTTCTGGGGACAACCAAGTACCAGTGAACATATCTGGGTCAATGGGAACAGGGGTTGCTATAGGTAAAGCTATGGTCTACACCAGGTTCTGATTACTAGTAGAGTGATTGTACTACAATCTGATTGTAACTGTAAATTTTCTTAATGTTAAATGAAGTTTACTTTTATATAGTTATTGTATCTTCTAAAAGGCAAAAGTGGAGGTGTTGCCATTAGCAACCAATCATGTTCTAGCTAATACTCATATAGCACATGCAAGAAAATATTCGATAGAATTTGATTGGTGGCTCCACTTTTGCCTTTTAAAAGTTCTACTCAATTTACCTCTTTATGTCGGTTTTAAAGACAGAGGAGGATTAAGCAGACTATGACTAAAAGTGTTTGTATCACACTTTTACACAGAGAATATCACTGACTGGTATTAGCGCTACTAACCTGAGAGGCGCGGAGTCTAACACACCACCGGTGTTAACCAGGGACCCCCGCAAGGAGGTTTGGGCTTTGCTGCGTGCGATGTGCAGGTCGCGGTTCTCCCAGGAAGTCACCAGTGCAGCGAATAGAGGGTAGTCAGACAGGCCGAGTCGAATCCAGGGAAGCGAGGTACCACGGAGAATAGGCAAGAGTAGTCAGGAACGGTCCAAAGGTCAATACCAGAGCGGGTAGCGAAGTACAAGGGGAATCCGGAAGAGAGGTCAAAACAAGCCAAGGAGTCAATACACAGGAGTTCAGGAACAGAGTTATAACTTAGATGCTGGAGCTGGGTAGAACCAATACTCTGGCACCCTAATGGTGCCAGAGTGAAGTTTAAAAAGGGACAGGCAGGAAGCCCTATGGAGGAAGCATTTGGGTTGCCTGGCAACCGAGCGGCGCATCCCGCATGCGCGAGCGCCGCGATCACATGGTCGCGTCCCGTTGCCTAGCAACGGTACGTCTCTTCTAGCCAGAGGGTGTCCGTCTCCGGCACCCAGCGGAGGTGCGGAGACGGCACCTGACGGTTTGTAAGGCATCCGTGCAATGACAGCTGACAATACATCTCACACAAGTTGGTTGATTTTTTTTCTTATCTTATTTAGCATTTGCCCTATTACATGGTGACGGCACGTAAATGCTTAACCAGAAGTTTAATGTACTTTTTTTAATCATTTCAGATGATAAATCAAATAAATTTTAATCTCCTGTTGCTGATCAATTCACATATCAATCTCTCCCTTAGCTGAGCTGGCAAGTTACAGAAATGTACAATGTTCCAAATGAAAGAAGGCCTGGTTCACTGAGTTGCGGCAGTAAATAGATAATTATCATGTGAACTGTATCACATCTGTGCAGGGGTGAGTTGCTATTAAATTGTACACAGGAAATTATACAGTGCAAAGATTTATGTGCGACATAGCAGTAATAATCATATATCCTGTGCCTAGGATTCATAGTGTTGTCAAGATGCAACACACTTCTTACATATTTTTCAGTCACATAGGTATACTTAAATTATGGGTTGTGCCACAAATACTATTTTGATATAACAATATGTTACTCCCCTAGCCATATGCTAAAATACTGTAAAATTAAATAGCATTGTGGTGCTATTGCATATTCATTTTCTTTTTATCTTCTCCAATAAACAAAAAAACATATATTTTATAAAGCTCATTGTAAAGCAAATAAAATGAAAACTGAAAATGGGGATTATAGTGCTAATAAACAAATGCTTGGGAATGGAAATTAAATTATCTTAAAACAACAATTTCTATTAACAATGGCGTTAACAAAAACAATTCTATTTTCCCTATCATATCCCTTTAAACTCTTTATTTTCAGGGTTTAAAGGGAGTTTCAGGGGTTCAAAAGCTATCAAGTGTGCTGTGTACAATATTGCTATTGCTATTGTCCTTAAACTGTTGTCTGAGCTGAAGTATAGAAAAGTTAACTCAAGTCTGTCCTAGCCAGTGCCGTAACTAGACATCTTAGTGCCCTGGGCGAGACAAGGCACCGGCGCCCCCCATCTAAGTGGGAGTGACATTTGCCAAGTGGGTGTGGAAAACCTAATGTGGGGGTGTGGCTAGCACTTTACTGAAGGAATTCTGTTACACATATTTGCAAATGCACAAGAATATATATATATATATATATATATATATATATATATATATATATATATATATATATATATATATATATATACATATACACACACATACACACACACATACCTATATACAGTGGTGGGATTCAAATAAATTAACAACCGGTTCTCTGCCCTAATGACCAATTAAAGTATGCAAAAATATATACCAAAAAAGGTATTCTAATATTTCGTGCACACAATACTCAAATAAGAACAGTAAAAGAGATAAAAGAGTAAAAATAAAATATAAAAGGAGAGAGAGAGAGCGCGCAAGGGGCGAAAAAAACGAATAAACCGAATATGGAAAAAAAACTCTAAAGAGACAGTGTAGTTTAGTGCTGTATCTTCAAATATTTAACTGTGACTGGTAGTCAGATGAAGGATGGAAAGGTAGAATGACATAAAAATGAAGGGAAAAGGTGTGAAATTATAAGAAGGGTGTTTTATCTTAGCAATGCAAGGCTATTATTATTTTTTGCGGTAGTTTACAATTGGACAGGAGGTATTAAGCAAGAAGAGATTGTAGGTACTCTAAGTTAGTGTGCCACATTCAACAAGACAAGACGTGTAAATCATAATAGTCAACTAGGATTTAAAAAAAAAAAAAAAAGGCAACATTTCTGTTCACAGGAAAAGAGAGACGTGAAAATGAAAAGGGGATAAACAGAGTAAAACAAAAACATTGAATGTCAGCTGTACCATTATCAGCTCCAGTAATAAGTGCAGAGATACTTGTTCAACTCAGAAGCTAGAGCACATATAACTAAAACCTTTGACTGATAAGTATTCATACTGCCCTATTAATAAAACAGCAAAAAACATTGCAAAAAACATTGCCTCACAAATCAAAAACAATTTCATTCACAACTTTTTTTGGATGCAGAGATGCAATCACATGAACTCCACACAAAGCTAAAAAATAATTTTAGCTGGAGATAGAAAGCAAATTTACCTTGTGTCGTGAACATAGAGAGCTTGCAGTTATTTCTAAGGGATAATTCATAACTGCAGTGTAAATAGGTTGTATCAAATGAATCCATTGATAAGTTGGTGTAACAGTTAAAGACGCAGAGTCTGATGTAATTGTGTTTGATGGCTTTTTACATCCCAGTGTGAGGAGATAAGCCTGCCACTTTTAGCAGCTTCCAGAATGTTCGCTTTAGAAACTTGAATAGATCTTGTGGTGCTAATCACAGCTGGAGATCCTGGGTAGGCAGCATGTGAAAGCCTATACAGGTATATAGAAATGTGAACTTGAAAGGAAATTAATTCATTCTTCATATTTTGGGAAATCTGGATGCCACTCTGTACTGAGGGGCCAAAACCACACAAGGGTCTTGAAAGATAGATACCAACTACACAGGGAACAGCCATAGGCACATGTATTTCAGGATGAGATTGTATATTGTTGTAATTCCATTATGTTTGGTATTTAAACGTGCGGGAGATTATGACCGGTTTATTGAGGGGGGTGTTATTTCTCTGAGATATATCTGTGAAGAATTACCAACAGGTCAAAACTTAGGAATAGTTTGACCAAACCTGAGGTAACACCCAGGGGACATTTCCGCCCCCCACATTAGCATTCACGCTGCCCCTGTGAATGCCGTCCCATTTGAGTTTGCTTAAAATCCTGTGTCTGGAGGGACAAAGGGTCAGCTTCTTGGGGAATCAATCTAATGTCCATCTTTCCTGCCTGACCCAGGCATACGGATTATTATTTGTAAGTAATGCTCTGTACTTTCATCCCATTTATTTTATAAGAAACAATTGCACTATATTTGTATGTATTTCATTATATTTTTATCTTAAGCATTGTGGATGTATTTTCCATATTAAAGTACACTTAATAAGTTCTAGTCTCTGTGTTCTTACGAATTCACGCAACAGTTTGGTCCAGACGCTACCTAATGGAAACTGCGCAAACCTTGTGGTTTATGTGAACTCTGATTAAAGTAAATTGTATTAGATTAATGCTAGGGAGAACCGAAGGCTTCCTAAATAAGAGTGTCAGCTCTTGTCCGAAAAAAACCTTGGTGGTGGTAATTAGTATCGCAAAGCTAGTGTGTGGCATAGATAGGGAAGGATTTAATCATTTTAGACAGACCAGGTGGTTGTTGTTTGGTTAACCCTGTGTCACATATGCATCACGCAGACTCAGGTGAGTGCTGTTCGTGACACCTTGCATGAGTTGTTTGAGAGAGAGCGAGAAACTTCAGCCTTTCACTTCCTGTCGGTGGAACGAGTTCCACCCCTAGGAAGTTAGAATGCCGAAACTTCCTGTCAGTGGAAGTTAAAGACTGTATATACAGAGCCAGGTAGCGGGCGGCTGCTGCGCCCCCTTGGGCTTGTGCCCTGGGCGATAGCACCGCCCGCACCACCCTAGTTATGGCTCTGGTCCTAGCTATAAAAGATAAACATGCAGTTACAGTTTAATTTATCTTAAATGCCCAGTTCGGTTATATTGGAACAGGGCTCTGTGAATCATGTCATTTGGCCAGACCCCCTAAACTGGCATCACAATTTCTATTACAGCATGGGGTGGGGCTGTGATGACACGCGAATCACAGCTCCGTCCCAGGTTGGTTGGCAGGATTTGAAACCAGGGCTTCTTCTGTGGACTGCTGCTCTACTGACCGAGCTATTCTGGTTGCTGGACAATTCCTTGCCTTTACCCTGTGTTCCAGATCAGTCCCAGTGATCTCCTGATGTTCCAGCATGACTTAGCTCCACCCTCTTACTTCCTATAAAAAAAGTCAGGCCAGTTCCTGTCTCCAGTGCCATATTATTGTGCCCCTTGCCTGTGATCTAGCTCCTGTTCCTGTTGCTTGTCCTACCTGCAGACATCTACTACTCATGTACCGACCTCGGCTTGCCCTCGACTTCGATTCTTCCTTAACGATTGGACCTCATTGCCTCTCTGTGTACCGTACCCGGCTATGTTTGACCATTCTGATCATCTAATCTCCTGTTGGCCATCCTTCCTCCCTACCACAGTCTTAATTCTTAATCTCTTTGAGCATTCTGCTCTGCGTTCTTACAGCCATGTTTTCTTGATGGCCACTCCTAGGGAGAGTGTCAAAAAGTGCTGAACTTTCTCCATTTATAGACAGTTTGTCTTACCATGGATTGATGAACATGATGTTTTAAGAAATACTTTTGTAACCCTTTCCAGCTTTATGCAAGTCAACAATTCTTAATTTTAAATCTTTTGAGTTCTCATTTGTTCGAGGCATGGTTCACATCAGGCATGGATTCCTGTGAATTGCAAACTCCACATTTGTGAGTGGTTTTTATAGGGCAGGGTAACTTTAGCCAATACCTCCATTCTTGTCTCATTGATTGGACTTCAGGTAAGCTAATCCCTGACGCTAATCATTTTTAGAAGTCATTAGCCTAGGGGTTCACATACTTTTTCCAACCTTTACTTTAAATGTTACAATGATGTATTCAAATAACACAAGAAATGTATTATCACTTGTGTGTTATTAGTTTAAACAGACTGTGTTTGTAATTCCAAAGGGTTCATATACTTTTCTTGCCACTATATATATTACTATGTGTAGTGACACACTAAAACTAGACCTCTTTTAAATATTGATTTAGTATCTGACTCATCCACCAGAGTACAGGGGAATCCCCACTGGGCCCCACTTCCTGATGACCCCTACCCCTTTTTCTAGGGGAGAGATAATACTGTGCACTTAGAGTCCAAGGGGAGGAAGTGGAGGAGTGTCTTGTGCTCAGAGTAATTAGAAAAGCAGCCTAGGCTGCTCTGTAGTACTGAGGAATTTACTGCTCAGGCAGGAACTCTTCAGCAGTTTCTGCTTTGCCCTGATTGACTAAGTGACATAATACAGTCACTAAGCCAATTGGAGCATAGACATGCCCTCTACCCACACTGCACAAGCCACAGAGGAAGCTAGGGGCACCACAGCAGGAGGAGGTGAGTGTAAGGGAGTTTGTGAGTAAGTGTGGATGAGAGAGAGAGTGAGCGTGTATGAGAAATGTTTGTGTGTATGCAGGGCCGGACTGGGACTAAAAATCAGCCCTGGCATTTAAAGTACACAGGCCTATCTCATTTCTTGCAGGAAAGAAACTTTGCGTGGCGGCACCGAAAATGGCGTGGCCACATTGTGTTGTGGGTGTGCCCAACATGGGACAATGATAAATACATTAAAATAAAACATTACATTTATCACGCCATCCCCCGAGTCACATTATGACACCCCCAGCCCACTGTACTTATCTATGCTTCTGGTGCTATGGACATCCATCAGGGTGGGAACTTCCTGTTGAGTGAGCAGGAAAGCTATTACCAAATCTTGTGAGACTTAGAGCTCCTCAGCTTGCTCTGCAGACTGTGTCCTATCCAGAGACTTGGAGCAGCTATCCGCTCCCTCCTGCTAACCAGAGCTGGATTAACGCTTGGGGCCTGGGGTATTTAAGACAGGGGGCCCCTATTATGTAACATGGCTATCATTTTAGACAAATGTTAGACAAATACACAGGCAGTACTGTGTGCAATACTGTTAGTTGCACGCAGCTCTGCCTTCACAAGCAGTACAGTGTGAAGCCGGACATACCTCCCAACTGTCCTTGTAGTCGGACCAAATCTCACTAAGCGAAACAGTCACCAAAATTCGGGACTTCCTCACCAGATTCAGGACAGTTGGCAGACTGTCCTGCTCTCTCTTACCTGTCTTGTTACTTTCACCACCCGTGGCTGCTAGTGTCTTTAGTTCATTTGCTTCTTGTCTGGATATTGGAATGTTGGAGGCCCTATTTGGAAAAAAATGGGTACATATAATTTAGAAAACTCCAACCAGCCCTGATATTTAATCAATACAACCCATGTTTTATAATTAGGCCTCCCTCCAGCCCTAACATTAAAATACTAGTATTCACATTTAATATAAATAGCCGCTGCTGCTGATGAGGATGATGATAAATAAACCTATTTCCCTCCCTCCAAACAACCCCACCAATAAATTAAATAGCATTTACATTTAAATAATATACCTATTTCCCGCAACCATCTCTGCCATTAAATAATTCATATTCACATTTTTTTCCCTAACAGCCCCACTTTTAATTAATAGCCCCCAAACCACCCCAGCATTAAATTAAAGGTCCAATCACCCCATCTTTAATTGCTAGGCCCTAATATTAAGTTAACCCACATCACCCCACAAATAAAATAGCACAAATTAAATAATTAGCCCCCACCTAAACACCACAATTAAATTAATAGCCTACCTCCCACATTATATTAACATTCTCCTCCCTCCCTCATGCCTGAGTACATGCCCCCAATTGATATTATGCCACACAGTAGTGCCCAAAAATCATATTATACCACACAGTTGTGCCCCAAAATCATATTATACAAAACACCAGTGCCCCAAGTTGATATTAAGCCACAATAGTGCCCCAGTTGATATTATGCCACAATAGTGCCCCAAGTTAATGTGTGACACCTCTTCTCTTCCCCCCCCCCCCCCATTTTATGTGTGGCACCCTTTCTCTTCTCCCCCGTTTTATGTGTGGCATCTTTTCTCAAGCCCCCAACCCCCCCATTTTGTGTACCTTCTCAGCTTCTGTTTCTGTCTTTTTCCCACTCTTCGTCAGCTGTTTCTAGGACCTGTACTGATCACATGTGCGCGGCACATGTCAATCAATATCAATATATGATGCAGAGTTTGATGCTGTCTTAAAATCTGAATATAAGGGTGAGTGCTGGATGAACTATATGTGAGAGAACCTGTAGCCAGGGGACTATTTCTACATGGTTGGATAGGAATTTTTCTTCCATTACAATCCCACGCTTTGCCCTATTTTAACAAGAACATTCCATAATTCTGTTTAGATGTACTGAATAATGGTAGATTAAAAAATGTGGTAGTTGCAGTCCCCATATATGTTGGTGTCAGTAAAGTACTTTGTGCTCAAATCTTGACATTCTTCGATCCCAGATAAAGTCCCTGACAACTTTTTAAGCTCTTTAGAAAATTTAAAAGGTATTGAAATGGGAAGTGTCTGTAAGTAAAATAATATTTTTTGGGAGGACATTCCTGTCCACGAGAAGTTTGTAGATTGCCAGCTCTTAAGATTTGAGGATATCTTCCCTAATGTGATTTACGCCCATTTTGTTTTAAAGATTTGTCCCTGGAAATGTCTGTATTTTTTAAAAAATTCGCCAACAGCAGAGACATTTCATTAATGACACCTGCATTAGTTCTAAGCATGTCAGGGGGTTGAGCAATTATTACAAAAAAAATATCTAGTGTCCTTAGCCCTAAGCTCCCCACTTGGTTTAATTCCATCTTTGATGGGACCCCCTTTGACCCGGCGACAACCCAAGCCTGGATCCCAGTCATTCCAAAAGAGGGCAAAGACCTTTCCCTTTCTAGTAGCTACTGCCCCAAATCATTGCTAAATATAAATCTGAAAATATATGCCAAAGTTCTCGCGAATAGAGTAAACTCCGTACTCCCCGATCAAGACAGATTCGTCCCAGGCCGACAGACTGCGGGTAATACCAGGCAGACCATAGACCTTATCCAACAACTCTCCCTCGTCTTATCTATAGATTCTGAGAAGGCATTTGACCACTTTGGCTGGTCCTTCATAATGCAGACCTTAACTGCCTACAGTTTCCAAGACCGCTTCCTCAAAGTGGTTTCAGCCCTGTACTTCAACCCAACTGCCTCTGTCCAGGTGAACGGATGTTCTTCCCCCTCTTTCACTATCTGAAATGGGACCCTACAGGGGTGTCCCCTTTCCTCCCTTCTATTCGCATTGGTTACAAAACCCCTAGCCATGAAAGTACGCTTGAATCCTAATATCAACGGCATACATTTACATTCTAACACCCACAAGATAGCACTCTATGAAGACGACATACTTCTTAACATCACCAACCCTTTGACTTCACTCCCTTATCTATTTCAAGAACTTGATACCTTTTGTATGAAATCGAATTTCAAAATCAACATGGCTAAGACAGACATCTTGGATTTTCATATCCCCCCTAAATTGAAATAACTCTTAGAGCTGAATTTTCTTTTTCACTGGAACTTCGACCACATTAGGTATCTGGGTATAGCATTCACCAGAAAGGTAGAAAGTCTCTACCGAGCTAACTATCCCCTGCTCATAGCCTGTATTAAAAAAAATAACTGTAATGTAATGCTGCCCACATATGTTGTGATATCACAGCCAATACTAGGCAATTCAACTGATATTGCAGCGTGTGTGCCCTAAAAAAGTCTACACCCAATAATAATCAATTTATAGCCAGTTGCACAATGAACAAAAAATGGTATATGATTTACACATTTTTTTTTCAAATATATGCAACTGAAACCTCTGATTTAACTATTTTCTTAAATGAGAGTTTTAAATTTGGTAATTTTTGCCATCTGCAAACATGGGTTACTTGACTTCTTTTACTGTATGCAATGTGTTTCTTAATTTTGGGTGATTTTAATCATAAATTGATGAAAGTGTAGTACGTACCTCACAACATTCCAGGAAAAAAATTGTAACAAAAAATGGTCACACACTAATCAACCCACTATGCCCCAGTTCCACCCAGCCAAACTCCAACTTCTCTGAGACCCTGCCCCTAACTTGATAAGTGTTGCCCATTTTGGACATAGAAAATTAGTTCTGTCCAGGAAAATCCAGCATTTTAGTGGCATCAGATACAAACACTACTACACAATTGACGAACAAAACTAAGATCCTAGCTATGGCTACAATGAGCCAAGAAGAAAGGTATACCATAAATTCCTTCACCAATAAGTAAACATCAAAAGTAAAGCAGAGTTTGATTACAACAGGGACATCAATATTAAATAAATAACCAACATTACATTCACAATCATAGTGACCCAAATGTCAATCAATGTGTATACTTAAAATAACAAATTAAAAAAGTCCATATTTGCAGAAACCCGGATCCAGATGGTCAATATGTGTATTCAATCCCAAAAAGAGAAAACAAAATATGCACACACATTGAAATTCTGATATATATTGATACAAGTAACATTAGTGATTCTGTTGCACTTACGTGTTATCTGTGGAAAAAGAGCCTTTCACAAATATGGAGTAATAAATATTCAATCAGATGAAAGTATCCTCTGCACATCAGTAGTGTAATTACTTAATACAATTCTTCAAATGAAAAGTGTGCAGTGAAAAATTATATACAATATCATATTGGGAAATAATGTGCAGGTATATTGTAACCTACAACCTCACATGGCAAAGGAATATAATAATCTTCTTTCAAAGGAAATAGTAATATATATACACTATATATACAGAAAATATGTATTTATTACAACTAAAACCAAAACAAATATAAAGCGTAAAAACGTAATTGGACTCCCACCAGATATTGGCAGTAAATGGGCAAAACAAAGTCCTTTAAAGATGTGAATTCCCGGGTAATTGGTTCTTCGTACTACAATCCACATTCCCATAAGGTAAGGAGTTGTCTTTCATAATCGACCAATGTGCTTTGACCTTTATTTTGTCTTTATCAATGTGGTGGGGACCAGGTGTAACACTACCATTTTTAAATAGATGAGGGATAATCAAAGCAATTCAAAATTGATTCATTTAAAACTAGGAAATTGGATATTTGTAAAACTGAATTGGCAAAAATGATGAGCAGAATAGTGAATACATCACGTCATATGCGAAATGGAAGCTGCGCATCAGACTTTAAAAAATTTTGATAAAATAATAATTTTACATTAAAAGGCAGTGAAGGTTGAAGAAGCAGCAAATTAACTATATCTCTTCTAATCAAATATAAGGGAAAAATACATTCACCATTTTAGTTGTGGGCAAATCTCTATAATATAACATTAGATAATCTCTGCGGGGAAAGGTCTACAAAAAAACAACATTTCAAAATACATATAATAAATACAATAAAAATGCAAGTTAAAAACCAATTCAAATTCTGAATTCAACCCTTTGGGAATTAAAGTGTCCAATTGGAATATCCACTGCATTTCTGCTTTAGCCAATGTTACACTAATATCTTTTTACCTCCAATGGGCCTTAACTACCTCTATACTTATAAATGAGGACATATAACTCAAAGAACAGTTATGAGTAACCCTAGAATGTTCCAATGCGATATGTTTAGCAAAGCCTCTTTGTATGTTCCACAAATGTTCTAATAATCTGTCTTTGATCATACAAGAGGTCTTATCAACATGCTGCTTTCCGCAGGTATGCTGTAATAGATGTATGCAGTTCCTTGGGGTGGGGTATGAAATAACGAACGTGAAAATTCTGACAACAGTTAAATAGACAATGAAATGGCGAACACGATTATAGCGTCATCTACAAAATATAGACTTACGTAAAAAGTGACATCCATGATTTCCGACATCTCTGGGATAAATAGCGACAGCACAAAATGTAGGCAGTATGATTGGCAACACTTAAAACCGCAACACTTACATTCATTGCATTAAGGCGGCAATGAGAGAATCCGCCGGCTGTCTAATCTACAAGCCTTACTAAAAAATATTACAAAAAGCATGGGGGTGCTTGGTATAAACACTATTAACCTTGCCAGAGGTTAATACTGCATACAAGGGTGGCTACCGGGTTTTCTTTTTTTTCAGATTTTAGTAAGGCTTGTAGATTAGACAGCCGGTTTTAAGTGTCGCCAGTCATATTGCCAGAATTTTGTGCTGTCACTATTTATCCCAGGGATGTTGGCAATTATGGGTGTCACTTTTTACATAAGTCTGTATTTTGCAGATGTCGCTATAATCGCATTCGCCATTTTATTGTCTATGTAACTGCTGTCAGAATTATTATAATCATAAATTTGACTACCACCGGTTCTCTGTATGAAGGAATTTACAGTACTCCCTCCGTCTTGATTCATTAGGGTTATCACCATCGCTAGGTCCTTGGTTTTGTTGGTCTAGTGTTACACGAAGGTTTGGTTCCTTATTTCTTAGTGAGGCTGCTTTTCACAAGGTTGAGCGCCTAGGAATAATTTCTGTTTGGCTTTATCAGGTTCATTACACTATTATACACTTGCCAACACAAGCCATTTAGCACAATCATAATATGGTCCAGCTTATTTCACTTACTGTATCTTCCTATTGCAATAAACAAGGTTGGTTTAAGTAATGGATGCTAATTTTAAGGTGTGTTTGATTTATGTGTGCAATCATCTCCTGTTCATTCATGTGTTCACCGCATAACCAATCAAATTCTCAGACTGTTCAGAACAGCAGGACATAAGAGAACTGATCATTTGCAAGGCAGTGACTTGCTCACTCATGTGATTATGTTAGTGAGGGCAGGGTGACTGTAACAGGGACAGTGTCATGGTATAAGGCAGAGAATAAAAGCAAGCAGGAAGACAGATACAATTAGACAGTGGAAGAAGCAGGACCCTAATATCACAGAATAGTGATGAGACTTCTGTCATACTGATGCATCAAATGCACCTCTATGAAACAAAATCCATACATTCAGCTTGCTATCTGTGGCAAGCTTTTAAACAGGCAACTATAGACACAAGCTGCAAAAAGTGTAGAAACCAGCATATAATGAAAATGATGCACTTTTTAATCAATTAAATGGTAAAATGATCTTTTATTACATTGTACAAAATATAAATTAAACAAATCATGTTGATTTTTGTTGGAGGATCCTTCTATTGATTTCTAAAGAGTATGTCCATTTACAATACCTATTGTTATAGGAACAAGAGCCACTCTGGAGTAATACAATCCATCCAGTGGGAATCTACTGCAGAAAAGATTGCTAATTTTCCTGTTTCCCCTCCCCCTAACTGCTATAGCATATCATCAAAGTACTTGGGGGATTTACTAATTTAATCTAAATTATAACTTGTAGTTTTTAACATATGTTAAACTGTTACTATTTGAATAAAATTTACCAATTTTACGGCCACCCTTTTTCTTCACTTTCCCTTTTGCACCACTCTACCAGAGTTCAATAGAAAAAAAACAGATTTGTGAAAAACATAACAAAGCAAAAAACAAATCATGTTTTGGTGATAAAAGCAAAACTACTGAAAGCTCGTTGTGTCAAATGCACATCAGTATAAAATTGAGTTCAAACATCCAGCTTGTATTTTAATCAGGCATGTTATAGTAATTAAAAAAAGCAAGAAATTGTAATAGTGTGAAATGGCCCAAGTTGGCCGGTAAACTTGTTTAGATGTTTCAAAATTAAATAGAAAACATAAAGTCATTTCCTTCTCATTAATGTCAAGTAAATGTGGAGACGAGTTCTGCCTCACTACTATTTTCATCAAACCAAAATGAGCCCCTGCTGCATATTTGATAGTCTATTCATTGCCCATTAGAATAAATCAGAATGTAAAGCTGGTGGCTGTTACAACCAGCAGGGATTAGATAACATGAGTTGAGGCTTTGTATGCCAGTTAAACAATATTGACCTAGATTCCCTAAAATATGTTAAATTGTTGATCATACTCATTTTAAAATTTAAAAAAATTCTATTTTAATGTCTTATTTACAATTGTACACTTTTAAATGTGTAGCTATCTATCTACATTTTGACATACAAAAATAAAGTCATTTTGCAGGGTAAAAAGGGCCTTGCAGACACTTGTTCAATCTGCAACACCACCTAAATAAGTCTCCACTTCTTGTCTTTCAGCAGATGTGTGAGGATATTATCCCACACATAAGCAATTTACACAGAACACTCTGGGCTAATTTATAAATGTAGTGCATTGCAGGCTAAGTAAATAAACCTATCGAAGCATTGGAACTAGCTGCTGTCCATAAAAATTGCTTAGTGATGGGATTCCACATCAGGGCTCACCACTAACCGCTATGTAATACAAAGTATCAAGTATAATTCTGGTGACTACAATATTATATTTAGCCCATAATATAGTGATTATAGTACAATGATGAGCCCATATTCTGGTGACTGCTTTAAAATTCAAAGGCTGTATTCTGGTGATAAGAATAAAAATAGAGATCCAGTGTTCTGAAGACAACAGTACAATGCATAACATATATTCCAATACAATACAAATATCCTGGTGACCCCATTACAATGTAGAACCCATGTTCTGGCTAACACAGAACTGGGTTGAACATACATTTAGGGGTCTGTACTAAAACGCGGAAGTTTAGTGGTATATTTCGTCTGAAGATCCATGACTGCACTGCTAAGGTAAACCAACCTCTAACCATCTCTGATTGACTGAACCTACTCTGTTCCAGTTCTCTGTGTAGAGTGGCAGCCTGAGCAACTGGAGCAGGCAACAGTCTGCTAAGTGGCTAGTAAATGATGTATCCAATTTCCATGAATCCTAAAACCCAAGCAGGTTATTGTAAACTGGGCAGAGCTCCAGAAAATCAGGCAAACTTACCACTTTAATGGGGCTCTGCTTTATATACTACCCACACAATAAGGCTCTGTTTTATGTACTAGCCATCAGAAAGGACTCTACTATATATCCCAGCTGCCAGAAAGTGCTCTTTGTATAGTTGCCAGTAGAATAAGGCTGTTACCATAACAGGCTCTGCACTGATTACTTACCACCAAAATGAGGTGTAAGTAATCTTTCAATCAATGCTCGCAAATTTAAAATCCCATAGATTGTAAGCTTGCGAGCAGGGCCCTCTTACTTCTATGTCTGTATGTATTACCCAGTATTGTTTTATTACTGTTTGTTTCCAATTGTTAAGCGCTACAGAATTTGCTGGCGCTATATAAATAAATGTTGACGATGATGATGAGGTTTGAACTATATACTGATTTTCATATGGAGCACTATATTGCTTATTTACTGTCAGATAAGTCTCCTCATATTGTTTTGGCTTTGTGATGTCGCTCTGCATTGTATATTGGTCATCAAATGGGGCTGTATTTAGTACTAGTTGACTGGAGCTTCAATGTATATTGGTGAAACAGGCTTGAAATAATCCTAGAATTTTTTTTAAAAAAGTTTTAAAATTGTTTTTTTTTTTTTTAATTTTCACTGACTGTTCAGTGAGTTTGGTGTATCTGGATTAGATTTTTAGGCATACTGGATGTCACATGAAACCAGCAACAATGTATTTCCTGTATATTATCATGAATCACTGCAAGAGGAGGCTCTATCTAAATCTAGTGAATCTATCGATGGGAAGTTAATGGGTAGTAAATTCTGGGTTTTAAATTCCCGTTTGAGGGCAACTGTTAGTTCCAATATAACATACTAGTCATTAATACTGGACGTGGTAATGCAATTACCCTATGAGAAGCAGGGCCCATGTTTCACTTTTGCGTCAGGCTCCGTAAAAATTTGATTGAGCCAGCCCTGACAATCATAATTCAGTCACGACATATAATTATTTTTAAAGAAATGCAAGCCATAATAAAACATCTTACTGGAAGGAAATGATTAACATTTATTGTTGAGTGCAAAATCAAAAATATTGTCATTTATTTTAAATACATAGTTTTAAATCAGTGGAAGTGTGGTAGTTATACAGTAGCTCTTTTATTAGTATACGGTCACTCTCATGCAGGAAGATTGTGGTTTCAAATATACCTCTGCATGAAACAAAGTTCAAACCCTAAGGTTCAGGTTATTGGTGGTAAGCTTTTACAAAGTCTATGCAAAATGTAGAAATTACCAAAGAACTATCACATTTGCAGCTTATTCAGCAGTTGCATGCACAGATTTGCCATTGTATATGTCCATGTTTTAGACATTCTCTAAAAAAGTGAAGAAATATGTAAAAGATGTATGGAAAAAATACCTTCTGATATTTACAACATGCTGTCTTTTAACAAACATGATTGCATTAACAGCACTGTCACAGTAACCTCTTGGGAATGTGAGACTTTCAGCAGTGCTTTTAATTACACAGGAACAGCATGAATGTGTCTTTTGTGGATATTCTCACTTTAAGATGATTGTGTTTATGCTACATTTAAGCCTGTTATATCAAGCACTGCTTTTTAGAAATGCAACATAAACATTGTTGTTCTTAAAATCAAATGTGCAACAGTAAATGGTGGTGTACTGTATGCAATTTTAGAGATGTACAATATGAGTTATCATTTTATATTATATGTTTTTTATATATATATATATATATATATATATATATATATATATATATATATTATTTATATTAACTGAATTACCTGGCGTTGCCTGGTTTAAATCTTCAAGTTATTAAGTTGTCAACGATGGACAGTATGGTTGCTTATTGCTTAGCACTTCTGCCTCACAGCACTGGGGTCATGAGTTTGATTCCTGACCATGGCCTTATCTGTGTGGAGTTTGTATGTTCTCCCTATATATACATGGGTTTCCTCCGGGTGCTCCAGTTTCCTCCCACACTATAAAAACATACTAGTAGGGCAAGTGACTGCTATCATTTTGACTCTAGTCTCTGTGTGTTTGTGTTAGGGAATATATACTGTAAACTCCAATGGGGCATGGACTGATGTGAGCTCTCTGTACAGCGCTGCGTAATTAGTGGCGCTATAAAAATAGATGATGATGGATGTAACTGTTAAACTTTTAAAAATAATTAGCAGCTTAGCAGCTCTTCCAACACACCCAAGAGGTGGCGGCCCAGTGTCATTTTTGTTTTTATATTAAATGAACAGGCTCCCGGGTCAAAGTTATGTTCAGCATACACAAACGGAAGGAACTTAATCCCTTTAAAACCTGGCCAGGCTCCAACTGGACAATTTTGCATTGGTTTCATCCCATTTGGTGCATTTGGCATTGGTTTCATCCCATTTGGTGCATTTGGTGCAGGGGTGTCCGAATGCAGTCTCAGAACAGGCTCCCCAGGTCAAAGGTCAATATTTCTCAATCTGTCACTATGTGGTCTAATGGCTTACTCTTTCAATACTAAATCACTATGTAAGATTTGGCAGCTTTACCTTGAGAGCTGTGGAGGATGCTTGCCAACAAACATACAAACAAACAGACAAACTTCTTCTTTTATACATAGAAAGATATATATGTATGTGTATATATATATAGATATATATATATATATCTATACATATATACACACACACATATATATATATATATATATATATATATTGTCGAAGTCAGCAAATTGGATAAAGTCATTTCAATTAAAGTCTAGCAAACTTGGTTGTCTTTGTCTGAAAAGATGCGTACGGTACGCATCGACGTACAAGGGCACGCTACGGCGTGAAAGGGCGTACGCATTCACTACACGTGGCAGCAACAGTAATTGGTCTTTTACCATACATTCGCACAAACACGCATACTTATAAAATAGTACACATTAATGGTAGTTGCAACACATAGTCAGTTATGTCGAAATATAGTAGTATTTATATGTTATATCAGAGTTACATGCATATTAGTGAAATACACGGAACGGGTTGAAGGAATAACATGATGAGTGGTATCATAATGAACCTTGTTACATATCCTACTGTTTGGGAATCGCAGAGTGCATACACAAGTTATGAATGATAGGGAATTATGGACTACTTAAGACTAAGGAATCTTGGCGGGAAGAGCAGAGCATACCCCCTGCAGAGATGACCCCCTCCTTTGGATTCCTTAGGATGAACCAGCCAATGATTGACAACCCCTTGGACATTCCTGAGACCTGGACCAATAGATGCAAGCTATACCATCTTCATTGTATTACTGTATTTGATTGAGTATATAAGCAGCAGCTTGTGATCCAGCATGCAGACATCTTGTCCCCAGACTTCAGGATTGAATGACTGCACTGGATCCAGAGCGCCTGCGATAAGTAACGGCTGTATTTACTATTACTTTGCTTGAGCATATTATTCTACTTATTGCGAATAAATCTTTGTGCTTTGGAAACACAAATCGAGGTTCGACAATCGTTATTGGTTAGCGACAATACGCACATAACAATTTGGGGGCTCGTGAGCTTTGGAGGTTTCGTTGCCGATGATACGCAAGACCAACGGATTTCGGTTCCTCAACAAAGGGTGGAGACGCGTCATAAACGGGTAGGAACACATGGTGTTCAAAACCTGAATTATACTCTGTGTTGCGAGACCGAATGTCCGTTTTGCATTATCTAGGGCACGCTAACTAGAACCTAGGGATAAAAGAGAAAACTGTTTCTTTTTTCTGTCATTGTGCGTTTTAACTGTATTGCATTGCTTAGCGTATGTGTATTTCCTGCTGTGCGTACGCGAACTTCCGGTAGACTTGCCACGTGGTTAAACAATCGTTTTGATACTTATTGTACATGTATAGTATAATTACTTGTGAAAGCCTCTGAGATATTATTACTGTTGTTGGGAACTTTTGATTTTCTGCGCAGAAAAGGTGTATAGTGTGTGATGTTGTAACGTAGATATACTGTTCATTATTCATTGTGCTCAGTTGCTGTCTGACGAGGCGGATTGCCCAACTGAAGGACGGTATACAGGGCAGGTATACCGAATGCGAAAACCGGGTTTTCGCAAAGCGCTACCAATAGATCGCAAAGTTTGCTAATAATTAGTATTGGTAAGCAGTGCGATCTAACCGCATCTTTAGTGCGAATTGGTGAAGCAGCTAGGAGGAATTATATTGGAAAGGCTGGTTGATTGTATTGACTTTGTTCTCCCAGTTATAATAAACTCAACAGATTTTGTGGTTGAGCCAGGGTATCGAGGAGCTGATAGCCCTTGGGGCCCACAGTGATATTTCTGTATTAGGGATCCTCGCCGGGTGCGAGAAAAGCGAGTGAACGTGGCTAAAGGAAATACGTTTACCGAGCATTAGAGATCTCTAGCTGTGATTGTAGCAACAGAGTTGGTATATTGTTCAACATGGGTGCTAAGCATACGCTAGAGATGGTCAGTGTACTGCCTAAGGAAGGCCCTATTGGTTCAGCGAGGTTTCTCATGTGTAAGAAATATGGTGCATACGCAACTGTGTATTGTGACACGTGGGTCAAGATGACCAAAGCTTGTGATAGGCCTTTCCCAACAATAGAAAGTTTTAATGCAGAGGTACTAAATACTGTAAAAGATAAAGTATGGTTGATCAAGTCAACGAAAAAGAGAAATAGACATAATGATTGTTTAAAATTGTGGCAAATGGAAGGTAACACGTGGCAGAGCAGCGAATGCAAACCGTAAGTAGGCGTGGCGAAAAGCGCGTGCAAGGCGGATGTAACCGGTGAGAAGCGTGGCGAACTCAGCGCAAGCGCGCCCCCGCCACCTTATGTAGCGGGAGGGGTAAGTACAGCCGTTGTTAAAACTGAAAATAGAAAAATTGCTAAGTTGTATCCTGTTTTAAGCCAGTTTAAATCAAGTGTATCTGAAAGTGAAGATGAACCCACTGTGATTTCGGCCATTGCCCATGCTGTTAGTGTACTAGAGGCTCAGCGCAAGTACGAGAAAATGGCTAAGATAGGTGAGAGTAGAGTGATCACTAGGAGTGAAAGCATTCTAAATCTAGAACCAGCAAATCCTGTAGTGTCCCCTGAAGTCAGTGTACCAGAGGGTGCGTTCCTGGTCAGCACAATATCAGTTCCCAATGGAAAACCGGATAAGGATGGTGTAGTTCCTTTAAGAAATGTTACAATGCATTGTCCCTGGACTAGATCAGAATTACGTTCCATTATGACTGAATTCCCAGATCCTAGAAAAGAGTTGGCTAAGTGTCAGAAATTTGTTAAAGACATAGGAAATGCCCACGAACCAACCAATAAGGATTGGCGTGTAGTGTTGAGGGCGTGTCTTCCTCCCAATACTAACATACAAAAATTCATTGAAGATTGTTTGTTGGAGGAAGATGACA
Source organism: Mixophyes fleayi (assembly GCF_038048845.1). Lineage (NCBI taxonomy): Eukaryota > Metazoa > Chordata > Amphibia > Anura > Limnodynastidae > Mixophyes > Mixophyes fleayi. The sequence continues at coordinate 183,321,737 of NC_134402.1, read as the reverse complement.
CCTTGACTGATGAGATTAACCAAAAGAATATAGAACAAATTGTCAAACACTTAGCCATCTATTTTCCAGTAGTAGTAAATTGGAGTAAGATTTTCACCATTAAACAAAAGATAATGAAACAGCAGCAGATTACTTCACTAGAGCTATAGCAGCGATAACATGGTTTACTGGGATATCCAACATAAGTGAGGACCCACATCACAGAGAGGTAGCTGTAGGGGTACTGATGGATGGCCTTAGAGAAAATTTGAAGACGAGAGTACAAACCACATTACCTAATTGGAGAGGCGTCACGGTAGACTCTCTTAGGGAGTCTGCTGTGGAGCATGACAAAAACCTTTTTAGAAAAAGGGAGGAGAAAAGTGATAGGTTAATGATGGTAAGTATACAGGCTCTAGAAAGGGTGCACACACGACCACCAGCATACAACCCATATAACAAGAAACCTAAAGTGATCAGGTGTTTCAACTGTAACGAGGAAGGACATTACATGAGAGATTGTAAAAAGGAAAGATTCAATGCACAGAAGGGTGGGTCACATAGATACCCTCCAAGGAGGGATCCACATAGACTAGAAGACTCACAACTACCCGCGCATATTACGGCAGCAAATGCTGCGCGGGAAATCAATAGTCAGCGCTAGGGGTCAGGTCATACCTGTAGTCTACAGCCAGTGAGGTTAACTGAGAGTCAGAGTGAAGAACCAAAAATGATAGTTGACATAGCTGGTAGGAAACAAACTTTTCTTGTAGATACAGGGGCGGCCCGATCTGTGATAACCTCTCCTTTCAATGTACAGGTGACCAGTAAAACCATTCCAGCTATGGGGTAACGGGAAAAGTGTTACATTATCCTCTAACTAAACCCGCTGAAGTTACTATTGGGCCTCTGCATACTAAGCATTCGTTTCTCTTGGCTGCGGCGGCTCCTACTAACTTGCTAGGGAGAGACTTGTTATGTAAAATGGGATGTGTCATATACTGTACTTCTGATGGTATGTTCTTAGATATACCGGAGAAGGTCGCATATGAGGTGCAGGATATATTGGACACCCCTCAAAGGTTAATGTTACACTCTCCTGTTATAGAACAAAGTCCATCTCAAGTAAAGGGGATGTTGCTGGAAATACCAGGTTCCCTATGGACCAGAGATGGACAGGACACTGGACTGATGGCAAACGTAGCCCCTGTCATGGTCAATCTAAAAAGTGGTAGGATAGCTCCAAAAATCCCACAGTATCCATTAAAACCGGAGGTGGAACTAGGGGTATATCCTGTTATTGAGAGGCTGTTACAACAAGGGATTTTAATTCGTACAGCCAGTACAGCAAATAGTCCCATTTTCCCTGTGAAGAAGAATGGGGGGAGGGGCTATAGATTAGTCCAGGACTTAAGGGGAATTAATAAAGTTGTTGAGAGCCTATTCCCTGTAGTGCCAAATCCAGCTGTCATCCTCATGCAGATTCCACCGTCTGCCAGTCATTTTACTGTCATTGATCTATGTTCTGCTTTCTTCTCAGTCCCTCTTCACCCTGACTGCCAATACCTTTTTGCATTCTCCTACAGGGGAGTGCAATACACATGGACCAGACTACCCCAGGGGTTCATTGACAGCCCCAGTATTTTCTCCCAAGCCTTACATGACTGTTTGCAATCCTTTCAACCCCACAATGGGTCTGTTCTAATTCAATATGTGGACGATTTGTTGTTGTGCTCCGATTCTTTTATGTCATGTTTACATGATACTAAATTGTTGTTGCTTCATCTTTCACAAACAGGTGGCAAAGGATAAATTACAGCCATGTCAGACTAAGGTCAAATACTTAGGACACTGCCTCACTAAGGGGCTAAGACACCTGACAACTGACAGAATTGAGGCCATACAACACATGACTCTGCCGCAGAGCCAGAAGCAGATTCGTACTTTCTTGGGGATGTGTGGATACTGCAGATCCTGGATCCCAGGGTTTTCTATTCTGGCATTACCATTGCAGGAGCTAGTCTCTTCCTCGAAACCAGAACGTGTTGTACACACAGAAAATGTCAGAGCAAGCGTTCTTTAATCTTAAAGATAGTCTGACTAGAGCACCTGCATTGGGAATACCTGATTATGAAAAGCCTTTTGAGCTATTTTGTACAGAAGCTGATGGTTGTGAAGCAGGTGTCCTCGCACAGAAACATGGTGACGCTAGCAGACCGGTAGCATACTACAGTGCACAATTAGACAATGTGGCAAGATCACTCCCAACATGTCTCAGAAGTGTAGCAGCAACGGCTCTTCTGGTGAGTAAGATCGAGGACGTAGTATTAGGACACAATTCAACTATCAGCTCTGTTAAATTCAGCCCAAACCAGACATGTTTCTTCAGCTAGATTCACAAAGTGGGAACTAGCCCTGATGGCACCCTCAAACATCACCATCAAACGATGTAGCACCTTAAATCCAGCTACATACCTTCCATATGTGTCTCTAGAGACACAAAGGGTGGGGGGTGAGGAGACCCTGGTTGATGATGAGTTAGGCAAGAATACTGACACGCATGACTGTATGGAACACCTGAATCAGACCTTTACTGCAAGGCCCGACATACGTGACACCCCCTTAGAAAATGTAGATTTTACGTTTTATACAGACGGAAGTTGCCATAGACAGACAGAGACTGAAGAGCTATGTACTGGTTACGCTGTTGTAGACGATCAGGATGTGGTAGAAGCTGAACCCCTTGGTCCACCTCACTCAGCCCAGGTGGCAGAACTAGTAGCACTAAGGAGAGCGTGTGAATTGGCAGAGGGTAAATCAGCCAATATATATACTGACTCTAGGTACGCCTTCGGGGTAGTGCACGATTTTGGGGCCCTTTGGCGTCTTAGAAACTTTACGACAGCAGCAGGTACACCAGTGGCACACTCACAACACATAAAAGGACTTCTGACAGCGATACAGTTACCCAGAACAGTAGCCGTCATAAAGTGCAAAGCCCATACCTTTGAAGAAGACCCAGTGTCATTGGGCAACAACAGAGCAGACGAAGCTGCTAAATGGGCAGCAGGGCAACATATGACTGTATCGACCGAGACTATGATGGTTTTTCAGACATTAGACATGCAGAAATTAATTGAAATGCAAGATTTGTGTTCCCTGCAGGAAAAGGCGGTCTGGAAGGCGAAGGGATGTGGTCAAGAGTCCTCAGGACTCTGGAGGGATGGACAAGGTAAGCCTGTAGTTCCCCGAACATACTATCCAAGCCTGGCTGAAGCAGCACACGGCCTGACTCACCTGGGTAAAGAAGGTATGTGCAAACTGGTGAGAGCATACTGGTGTGCTCCCGGATTTTCCTCTCATGCTGGTAAGAAAGCAATGTCAGGTCTTTCTTGTTTGAGGAAAAATGTTGGGAAAACTATTCCAACTGAGCCATCCCACATCCCTCCTACAGACGGACCTTTCCAGGTAATATAAATTGACTATATCCAATTACCACCGTGCAGGAATTTAAAGTATGTGTTAGTGTGTATTGATGTGTTTTCCGGTTGGGTAGAAGCATATCCGGCAGCCACTAATACTGCTGTGTTTACTGCCAAGAAAATTGTACAAGACTTTGTGTGTAGGTTGGGTATCCCTAGAATCATTGAAAGTGATAGGGGTACCCATTTTACTGGTGATATCTTCCAAAATATGTGTAAACTCATGGGAATCAGTAGCAGACTTCACACCCCTTAACGACCACAAGCCAGTGGTAAGGTGGAGAGAGTAAATGGTACTATAAAGAACAAGCTGGGTAAGATAATGGCTGAAACTGGGTTGGCATGGCCTGAGGCTTTGCCGTTGGTCCTCCATAGCATTCGAACCACTCCTAGACCTCCTCTTAATCTGTCCCCCTTTGAGATACTGTTCGGACGACAACCTCATTTGATCGTGAGTCCACAAGACGACTTGAAGTGTAATAATGAAGTGACTGTACAATATCTTATAAGAATGAGTAGACAGCTAAAACAACAACAACAAAAACTAAAAATGCTGTCACCTGGTATGCCAGAGACGAACTGTCATGATGTTGAACCTGGAGACTATGTTATGATCCGCAATTTCTTACGTTCAGGTTGTTTAACAGACCGTTGGGAAGGCCCGTACCAAGTGCTGCTGACCAGTACTACATCACTGAAGGTTGCAGAGAGAGACACTTGGGTCCATTCCACCCACTGCAGGAGAGTCCATATTCCGGAGAAAGTGCAAGAGACTGACGACATAGATCTGTCACTTGTGAGCCTGTTCCGGGAGACCTAAAGCCTGCAGTCGAGACACCTGAACCAGAGACGTTGCCTCAGAATTATCTTTCCAGCGATGGAGTGGCGGTTTTTGTTTTTCTTTTGTTCCAGGATTTTCCTTGTTTTTACTCTTTCTAGGACATTCTATTTTTGTGAAGGAGGATGGAGGACGGAGGAGAGTTCTGGGAGTGATACGGATGAAATGGAGGCCGAAGAAAAGTTAATAGGATACACAGAGCAGCCCATTATCAAACTTGGTCCAGGGGTTATAAAAAGGTCTGCTAGCTCAGGAACTCGGAGGATGGGTGTGAGGGGCTATTGTCTGATGAGTATTGTATCTGCAAGTTCTGCGACTCCCTAGCTGAAGAGAGATGCATCCAACGATGCCAGTCCCCCAGTACTCTGAATATAGGCGGGCATCCTTTGGAGGATTATCACTCCCTGGTGGGTAAGGTGCTAAACCAAACCGAGTGTTGGGTGTGCTCTCACGTGCCTCAAGGGCAGCATAATATAGGACTAGTGCCATTCCCTCTAAACATATCTGAAGTACTTGAATTGAGGGGTGGGAGGCCCATAGACGGGAGGTACAATAACACTAGGTCCCCTAGTCTGACGCTTCGACAATACTCCATAGGCAGATCTTTGCTGTGCCTAAACATATCTCATGCAAAGCGCCTGGAGAATTGGGAGGCTGACCTATCAGATCAGACAATGGCTCGTCACACTCATTTTAGAGGGAGACTCACAAGGTCATTACTAGGCAGGAATGTTGATGGAGGTCACAAATTAGGGCGTATAACCAAACATAAGAAGGTATCCATTGGAAAAGTCTCTACAGATAAATGTAAAAATGTCATTAATGCCGACACGTGTCTAGAACAAATGGAGACACTGGGCATGGGTAGTTTTATCAAAACTCTGTGTGATATAATCCATGGGCATACTGCTCCTTGTGTTCTCCCTGATGATGTGTATTTTGTTTGTGGGAGGAAAGCTTATTCCTGGGTGACTCCGAGTTCCAAGGGCTTGTGTTTCTTAGCTAAACTGGTTCCTGAAATCATGACTATTACTCATGAAGAAATGGTTGATATTCACAAGACTACATCACCACCATACATACACACACAGTATGAACACCGTGGCAAGAGAAATACGATTCCTGGTGAGGAACCCATAGCTACAAAATTGATTAGTGAAACTGCTGGTTTCCAAGTTATGGTTGCTCTAGATCTCACCAGGACCGCTCGGGGAACATTAAACTTTAAATATATCCAAGACCTAGCCAAATTAATAGATAATATCACCGAGATGTACGATGACACTTTCAGGTATACTGGAAGGGAGTTACAAGCGTACAAGAAGGAGTTGGTGCAACATAGACTGGTACTAAATTATCTCACCTCTATTACTGGTGGGTACTGTGTGACACTGGCCACCCAGTTCGGTGTCAAATGTTGCACGTACATTACTATTAATACTGATGACCCTAAAGAGGTTATAGACCGGAAGATGGACGAAATACTACAGCTGAAATGGGAATTTCGAAAGAGTCACAATTCTTCGTTATATGCGGTCGGGGGAAAGGTGGCGGGTTGGTTCTCGTGGTTGAACCCTGTGAAATGGTTCTCTGGTCTGGGGGAGTGGGTACAGGAAATGGTTGCTAGTGTAGGTAAGCTCCTTCTCCTTATACTGGGTGTCATCTTAGCAATTGGTTTAGTTGTCAAATGTATTCCTACTGTGTTGAAGTGTGGAAAACGGTCTCATAGGAGTAACACTGAGAAAGAGACTGAAAGGGTGGACCCAGATACCGAGATCATGGTCTGTGAAGAAGTATTGTATAATCCTGAACTTGAAACGGTGATTGGGTGATAGTTTATTACACTATCAAAGGGTGGAGCTGTCGAAGTCAGCAAATTGGATAAAGTCATTTCAATTAAAGTCTAGCAAACTTGGTTGTCTTTGTCTGAAAAGATGCGTACAGTATGCATCGACGTACAAGGGCACGCTACGGCGTGAAAGGGCGTACGCATCCACTGCACGTGGCAGCAACAGTAATTGGTCTTTTACCATACATTCGCACAAACACGCATACTTACAAAATAGTACACATTAATGGTAGTTGCAACACATAGTCAGTTATGTCGAAATATAGTAGTATTTATATGTTATATCAGAGTTACATGCATATTAGTGAAATACACGGAACGGGTTGAAGGAATAACATCATGAGTGGTATCATAATGAACCTTGTTACATAGCCTACTGTTTGGTTCACTCTGCGAGGGAATCGCAGAGTGCATACACAAGTTATGAATGATAGGGAATTATGAACTACTTAAGACTAAGGAATCTTGGCGGGAAGGGCAGAGCATACCCCCTGCAGACATGACCCCCTCCTTTGGATTCCTTAGTATGAACCAGCCAATGATTGACAACCCCTTGGACATTCCTGAGACCTGGACCAATAGATGCAAGCTATACCATCTTCATTGTATTACTGTATTTGATTGTGTATAAACAGCAGCTTGTGATCCAGCATGCAGACATCTTGTCCCCAGACTTCAGGATTGAATGACTGCACTGGATCCAGAGCACCTGCGATAAGTAACGGCTGTATTTACTATTACTTTGCTTGAGCATATTATTCTACTTATTGCGAATAAATCTTTGTGCTTTGGAAACACAAAATCGAGGTTCGACAATCGTTATTGGTTAGCGACAATACGCACATAACAATAAATATATATATATATATATATATATATATATATATATATATATATATATATAATATTCCAAGAGGGAATGCACTAAAATCACATCATGTAAACCGTGCACAGTCAATAAAAATTAAAAAATAAAAATAAATCCATGGATGTTCAGTGTATATGCACAGATCAGCACAGGCTTAGTAGAAAATATCACAAAGGCTTATTGTATCAGATATATACATCAGAAATAAGGTATTTCCTCTAGAAAGGTTAAAACAGAAAAAAAACAGATTTTCTCCCCCTGGTCTCAGAAATTAAAGATTTCCTTTCCGAAAATATCCACAATATACACAGTTGGTTTACTCTGTTATTAGCGCCGGAGATTATTCTCTGTTTGAAGTTTTTTTGTGGGTAATGAAAATACCTGCAGGAGTAATGAAATGTCTTAAGGTGTATTTAAAAAATAGAACAGCTTTGAGGGCCATGGTCTTCTTAATGTGTGGTGGTTACATGGAAGCTCTCTGTGGTCTCAGCGATCACTAGAATATTAAATACTAGTGAGATGGGGCTGGTAGAGATTAATATTTGATTGACCACAAATGTTTAGGTATTGCTTATATATGCCTGTACAATGGGGTACTTTTATCTGGCCATAATGGAGTGTTTTGCTTGAATTAAGGAGCCTCATCATTCAGGGTTTTTTAGCATTTTGCATTATAACACAATATAAGATACAATTTTCAATACAGGACTCCAACTTTCAAAAGCCAGCGAGAAGACAACAAAGCTGCAAGAACAAGCAAGAGAGAAGAGCAAGAACAAGAGATAAATTAATCTCCTAAAGAGGAGATTACGAACTACGTAAGAGTCACATGGTCTGAGCGATCACATGTACGGACGGACGTCTGGCATATCGACATAGAGAAATCAGTAGGAGGTCCACTAGTCTTTCATGGAGGGATTCAGGCAGGGCTAAGGGCGAAAGAATAGGGGAAGTGGTAGAGCCCCGTCTACCTGCACCCATACCATCTGCGGTATATTCATGCCACTTGCACCATTTCATAATGGGGGCTAAAGCAGAGGTAGAATAAGGCATATCTATTGTGACTGGATCACTATTAAATAACTTTTGGTAAAAATGTATTTAAAGCAAATAGAGAAGGGCACTTATTTATGTAATTGCATTTGCACTTATTTTTTGATATTGTGTATATTGTAAGATAGGAAATTGTTATTTCTGAGACCAGGGGAAGAAATTCGTCTCTTGTCTAACCTTGCTATAGGATAGCCTATTTCTGATGTATGTATCTGATACAATGAGCCTGTGTTTACAAAGCCTCTTGTGTATTGTGATGTGGGAAACTAGCTTGTTTTGGTTTTTGTTGTTCTGTGTGAATATGTACTCCAAACGGTCTGATGAAAGGCCACATGTTAATTAGATCTTTTGATGTGTGAAGGTCCAACATTGAAGGCAGGAACTTTTAATTAAGACTGGCTCCTGGTTTCTCTGCTGTCACGGGCACTAGGAGTTTTGCCCAGGATTCACCAGTTGACTATGCTTACCAGAGGGGCGGAGTTTGCACAGCGGTCCTCTGGCAGCAGGGTGAATAGTGGAACGTATATAACAGCAGATGGAGAGAGGATGCCAATGGAATTGATGATAGTCAGTGACTTGCAGCTATACTGGTAGATAAGTCAGCGACTTGCAGCTATAGTGGAAGGCAGGTTTCAACCACGGAGAGCCGGGTGGACGTGAGCAGGTGAAGGAAGGTAATGGGAGAGTCAGTGGTCTGCGCTCAGCAAGTTGTACCACTGCTGTGAAGGGAAGACTTGTCCAGGTGCAGGTAGGTAGCGGGAAGTCAGTGGTCTGCGTTCAGCAAGTTGTACCGCTGCTGTGATGAGAAGACTTGTCCAGGTGCAGGTAGGTAGCGGGAAGTCAGTGGTCTGCGTTCAGCAAGTTGTACCACTGCTGTGATGAGAAGACTTGTCCAGGTGCAGGTAGGTAGCGGGAAGTCAGTGGTCTGCGGACAGCAAGTTGTACCACTGCGAGGAGGTGAGGACTTGTCCAGATGAGGATAAGTGGAGGAATGAATAGAGTCAATAATTGTATGAATACAATGAGAGCACAGAGGAACTTGCTCCAAACAGATATGCAGTGTTACAGCTAATAGTCTATAGCGGGTATGGATACCGCTGCTGTGTAGGGAAGCTTGTCCACGAGGATATGCAGGCACAGCAGGAGCGCTGAACGGCTGAAGCGGGTATGGGAACCGCAGGTGAGCAGAGCAGGTAATCCAACAGACAGCTGAGGACACGAGCAGGATACAAGAGTCAGTAGCGGGTATGAGAACCGCTGATGAGCAGAGCAGGTAATCCAGCAGGCAGCTGAGGACACGAGCAGGATACAGAAGTCAGTAGTGGGTATGAGATCCACCGATGAGTAGAGCAGGTAATCAGCAGGAAGCTGAAGACACGAGCAGGACACAGGAGTAAGTAGCGGGTATGGGAACCACCGATGAGTAGAGCAGGTAATCAGCAGGTAACTGAAAACACGAGCAGGACACAGGAGACACCTTCAGAGACTCACAGGGAATGAGACTCAAGATCAGGCAACGATGTAATGAGCACAGGTGCCTTAAATAGGGAGAGGTGCCTGATCCTCCAATTAGATTAAAAGCAAAGGTCATAAGAGTTCTTGGGTGCTGCGCAAGCGCAGTCCATCAAGATGGCGGACGGCCGCGGCTCAGGACAGACGCCGGCAGGAAGGCTAAAGAACCACGCACCAGCGCAGAGGCACTCACGGTCCGGTGAGTGACATCTGCATTTGAAAACCAGGTGTAGGCCATCACAGCGTTTTTAAGACTTTCATAGCTAGGTATAAATATTAGTGGCTTTGCAATGTATGTAAATCAATGTTTTGGTAAACGGGGTTACATCCTGATTCTAAAAATAGCCTATGTCAGAACTGTATAAAAGATGAGCTGTGTGAGCATGTAAGTGTTCTTCTGGCTTCAACATCTGACTTGATCACTGGTACCTTAAACCAGTGTGTGTGACTAAATAAACCATTTTGCTTCAAAGACCTGCTTGGAAACATCTTCAATATTGTTGTATTCCTGTGATCTACAGATTAGACCCTAAATCTACTCTGTTCTCTGGCTGTCTCTGCGGTTTGGACCCAAGCTTTTCCAGTACTATCGCTCTGCCTGCTACCCATACAGCCCTGGTTAGTGTGATAGGCCAGGGGGGATCCATTCACAGCAACCCGGATCCATAGTAAGAGGTCCAGAGTTACCAGCCCAGGTACATCAGCAACAAGGTACACTAGCAGCGTCATTTACCCAGAAGAAACCCGGTACTGGATGCCGTAAGGAGTCCAGTGGTGGCAGCATTATAAGCCCCTCCTACTGCGGTAAGAGGGCGCTTTTGGGATAACAAAAGGGAACGGTGGCAAAGTAAGCCCAGCCGGTTCCCAGCAACAACAGATAGGGTGGCAAAGGCGGTCCATCCTGTCACATCTATTATCTCCATTTCAAAGCTGTACTGGATTTTGGAGATTCTATTCATTCTTTTTAATAAATATAAATCGATAGGTCTTTTTGAAAGTCATGTAACCTTCAGGTGTATAATGAGCTTTTTAAACTGATACATATGCATAAATATGGATTTTTAAAAAAATACTATTTATTGAAACAGTTCATAAAAAGATTACAGTGATACAAAACAAAAAGTAACAAAAACTGCATAAAAATCCATAGACAAAAACTGATGATGGAAATTGAGCAAAGAAATAAGGGAAGGAGTACAAAGGAGGGCTTGAGAGCAAAATAAAAGAAAGAGTAAAAGGAATAGCAGGGCAATTACTCGTGGTTAAGGGGTAACAGGGGAATCACTAATATGTAGAGATGTCAGAATGGATCTGAACAACATAGTAAACAAATACTGTATTAGCGATTAAGTTGTCTGTGAAAAGAAGTCCAAGAAGTGCAAACCTTGAGAAGAGATGTATAAAGAGTACTTGTTACATGTTTGATAAGTGTTCCACAGCCGGTTTTCCACGATGCTGCTATTTGACATGTCGCCACATTCATTATGTGCCTAGGTAGTTTAAGGGAATGTTTGGGGAAATCTGTAATAGGCAGAGTGAGTAGGATATGCTTAGGATCATGTGGAATCTGCATGCCAATGGTGTGAGTGGCTAGAGAAACAACTTCTGTCAAAAAGGTTGGAGCTTGGGCAGCTCAACCATATGTGCATGAAAGACCTTGAATGGTCACAGTTCATCCAACAAACATCATAAGCATCAGGATAGATGGTACGAAGTCTAGTCAGGATGTAATACCATCTGTAGAGCAGTTTGTAGGCATTCTCCTTGATGGAGACACTGATAGAGGTTTTAGCAACTCCCTCATGGATATCAGTCTAATCCTCCAGGTCTAAAAAAAAGGTTGCAAAATTAGCTTCCAATTTTAATTGACATGAGTTCTTCTCATCAGTTGTGATGCAGAGGATAACACTATATAGCACTGTCATGAGACTTTTGGAGGAATGATCCATTAGACAGAGGTTCTTCATTCTAGAGAGTGGCCTGCTCAGAAGGCAGTTTGAAACAGGAGTGGAAGAAATGCGAATCTGCAGATATGGATATTTGTTTTAATTAAAAAAAAATATTATTGTAATATTTTATATTTGACTTCATCATCATCATTTATTTATATAGTGCCAACATATTCCGTAGCGCTTTATAATTGGGGACAAACATAGTAAACTAATAAACAAACAGGGTAAAACAGACAAAGAGGTGAGAAGGCCCTGCTAACAGCTTACAATCTATTGGACAATTGGAGTTTGACACATGAGGTTAAGTCTACATTTGCAGTCGGCCCAGCCAGACTGCAAAGGTAAAAGTGACTCATAAGCTAAATGATCCTGTCACACAACAATGTTGGTCAAGGGGTAGTTGGCTAACAGGTGGTAATAGGGTAATGTAGTGAGGTTAAGAGGGTGGTTGAGGAATATTATAAGCTTGTCTGAAGAGGTGGGTTTTCAGAGAACGCTTGAAAGCTTGTAGACTAGAGGAGAGTCTTATTGTGCGAGGGAGAGAATTCCATAGAGTGGGTGCAGCCCGGAAAAAGTCCTGTAATCGGGAATGGGAGGATGTAATGAGTGTGGATAAGAGACGCAGATCTTGTGCAGAACGGAGTTGCCGAGTTAGGAGATATTTTGAGACAAGAGAGGAGATGTATATTGGTGCAGCTTTGTTGATGGCCTTGTAGGTTAGTACATCATTGTAAATCAATCTCAATATATTGTCAACTTGTACTGTTTCAATCAAGTTTTTTAAATTAATTTGGTGAATTTGATAAACGTGGGTAATAAATTTAGAATGATAAATAGTATTTAAAATAACTATATATTTCATTAATATCTACATGAACATAGGACACATACAATATTTGTATATATGTTTGTATCAATTTATACACAGAGAATTAATTTAATAAAACAAGATAGTCCTGGGCTTGCCAAACCCATAGAATTGCAGCAGCTCATTATAAAACGAGCAGCTGATGTAGCATACTATTAGACCATTGAGAAAGCACCCTTAGTGGAAAGGTGGAACGCAATAGTAACTTACGGTTCTGGCTTTCAGTTAAAGGTGCCATTGGAGTTTGATCCACTGCTACAGTCACAAGGATAGAGCAAACATATTGTTTCTTACTTATTTGTTACTTTTTCTGTAATAAATCATTATATGTTTTACAAATCTGTTTTATTCTTTTTCGTTCTATTATTTGGATTTTCTTTTGCATTGCTAGATAAGTGGAGGATCAAGCCTGGATCAGTTGAAGTTCATTAATAAACCAGGGAACCATCTATCCAACACTGAATCTTTATTTTATAATAAGACTGTCTTCTTTGATAATGAGAGAACACATGCTTCTTTCAATGATGGATACTTATTGTAAAGAATAAATACATTGTTTTGATCAATCACACTCAAAATATCTTTTGTTTGGTATTTCCATGAAAATTCTTTGCTTCTAATGTGAGGTGCAGAGCAGCTAGAAAAAAAGGTGAACAAGTAAATCTGGACTATCTAGAACCAACTCCAGTTTACAGGTAAAAGAACCTCTGACTTTGCTCAAGACTGCCCTTTTGCCTCCTCTTAGTTGTCACACATGTCTGCACCTGATGTAAGGCCTGATTGATAGTTTCTTGGTATGCAGTCTGACTACATAATTTTTATATTGTTTAGTAAAAGTAGTTTCATAGTAAACATACAGAGGTGAAATTACATTTTGCTGTTTACCTAAGCAGAGAACGAAGTAGTGTTACGATATTTATTCAGCATATTAGCTTGACCAGTATGAATTGAACAGACTATATTTGATGAAATAGAGACTAAAGTCTCCAGGTTTGTGCTTGTGACTGCCTACAAAAGAGAAAAAATTAAAAATTATATGCTTTTGGAATATAGCTTTGATATAAAAAAAAAAAAAATTAGAAAGTCTCAGACTTAAATAGCATCAAATAACAAGCATGAGAAATATATGCATTGGCTAAAAATAAATGAAATATGAATTGGAATGTAGATGCTTGGATAATAATTATAATGAAGAAAAAACACAAGAAAGTGTTATGATTCCTAGTAACCTCAGCAAGCAGCCACGGAAGGATAATACATATGTCTTTATTCCAGCAAAATATATAAACAGGGATTCAGTTCCAGGAACATGCAGGTTTTCATAAACAGGTATAATGAACAGGTATGGCAGGAAGGTACACAGGAATGAATGGTTCCAGGAACATGCAGGTTTTCATAAACAGGTATAAGTTTTTACCCCAGTCCAGAAGGCACAAGGCTGTCCAGGAAAGTAGATAGAGTCCAGGAATATTGTGAAATAGCATACAGCGGTGGTGAAGTCCAGGCAAAAAGGTCAGGGCTGGCGGCAAACAACAAATCCAGGAAACAGGCAGAGATCGAGGTCATAGGCAATACAGCAGAGTCCAGTACACGGTCCAAGGTCATACACAGCAAGATCAATCCAAAGGCAGAGAAGGGAAACTGAGCAGGAACAAACGGGAACACAAGCAGCAGCCAGGTATATATAAGGATGAACTGCTCAGAGCACAGCTTGAGGCAGGTACTTAAAGCAGTGCCACAGGTGCAGTTCCAATTAGGTCTCAGGTAAGGAGATTCTCCTTCAGGAATGCAGAAGAGTCTAGGACAGAACAGCAGCACCTCTGGTGGAATAAGGTACTGCTGCTAGGTACAAATAACAGGCAGAGTTGTAACAGAAAGTAACAAAAAAACAAGAAAGTTACCTACCAGAATTGCATTTTTGTTTACTAAATAGTACCTCATTACTGGTTTTGTAATGAGTATTATTATTTATTTTTAAACAATTTTTATTGCATCTTTGTTTTTTAAGCCTGTTTTCAGTTTCTGCACATGCATTTTCCTTCACAGATAGCAGTTGAATGCAGAGGTAATTGGTCTTGTAGCACAGACCTTAGATCTACCACCCATTTAATTCATTATTGTGCATATTAGGAGGGAATATGGCTAATGAAACTTATTAAATCAAGATGTTATTATTCCAATTCAAAACTGTAATCCTGCTTTGTTACTGGTAGGATAGATGTATTGCAATGAAAATACTTTTGAACCAATATCGTCCATTAGGGCTCTATAATTGTACAGATATCAGTAACGAATATTTGTAAGCAGTTGGCCATTAAAACACAAACAAGCAAAGAGGTCTGCTGGGTTTTTTAATTGTCTTTGTTCCTAGGAAACCTGTATAAATATAAACAACATTTGAACAGGAAGGGAGGATGATGGGGGCAGGGGGGGATGGAAGAGGGAAGGATAGTACTCTACTTTCATAAAGCTGTTAAGCAATTACAACTGATAAAATATTGGGAAGAATATCACAGACCCCAAGTACACCTCATGTTTTATTGTGAAATATTCTGTATTTAACCCTGCTTCTTTGTTTCCATATCCAGCTGAACAAGTTGCACAATACTGTATTCATCACTTATCTTTTCAGTGTTGATGATGCTTACGAAATAAAGCTGGTAACTTGTTTCTGGCTATGATGCCTGTTCTCAGTAAAAATTAGTTGAGTGGGGTTACCTAATATCTGTCTACTTAGCACAGGTATCAGAGTGCATAGCTCAGATGCCCACATGTGTGCTTGTAAAGGGTAAGTCAGTGGATACTTTTGCAGGCATGCCATTGGTGTTAATCATGATTATAGACAGCTTTCAAAACAAAGAGGTTACCTCAGTTCAGCAGGTTAAGGTTATGGTCCTTATATGGATCAGCTATTAAGTACAGTGATATTATCGTTTGATATACTTGAGCACTCCGTTCTATCAATGACCTTCGCCCTGCCTCCTCTCCTCTAACCACCTTTCATTCCTGCCTTCAAGACTTTGTCCATGCTTCTGGCCACCTGTCTGACCAGTTTTGCCCCCAGCCTCCAATCTTTCAGGCACTCTCTCAAAATTCAACTTTTCATGCTTGCCTTCCGCCCCCACCATCCAAATACAGCGCTCTACTGATGCTTTATCTGTCCCTTCCACTCCAATCCCTCCACCTTAATGTTTCTGTTTGCTTCCACAGCCCATCCTAAACAACTTGCTCGTCTTGCTCCATCTACCCCTTCCACAAACTGTCCTCCACTCCTATTGTCTCCATTTGCTTCCCTGTCCCTCTTTATTGTTAACTTTCACAAGCTTGGCCCTCTCTACCTTCTGTCTCCTTGTCCTCTCTAAAAATATTCTCCTGTGCTGTAGTTATGTTTTATAGTGTATTACTTTTTCTATTGTCTTTTAGCAATTTTTACGATGCTATTGTTTCCCTTGCCCCATTCTTATTTGTATTTTCTTCTGTTTATATTTTGTTGATTGTACTACACTGCGGATTCTCTGGAGACTTATAAACAAACTATAATGGTGATGATGATGATGAGATTCTAAATGTCTAGCTGAAACTTCACTCACTTCAAGTATCAAAATTAAATTCTTTGGTTGACAACTTTGCCAAGACAGTGGTTCTCCAGCAAAAAAAAACAAACATTCTCTTCTAGGTACTTCCACACTCCAAAATGAAGCCCAGGAGCCTCAAAAGGCCACATGGATTTTTTTTCGCCGTAATGTGCAATCAAAGCACCAAATGGCCAGCTGGTGGCTCCACATGTTCTACTCCCATATCTGGCTCAAGGACAGCAACAAATGGTTCACTTCTTCAAAAAGAGGAATAATTTTCTGTTGTAAACCAGGACTTATATCCAGTACACAACAGTGATGACAAATCTGCTGTATATACCAAACCTATAATGTAGGTAAATCTAAAAAGACAAAGCAATCCACACAACCTGCCATGTACTTTATTTGTGAATTTGCATTGATTTCATTCAAATGAAAAGATGATATATTTTTAAATATCTACTAGCTATTATTTGTATGTATTCAGAATGAACTGAGGCTTCTCCATGTGCAAACAACAGCAAGGAAAACTATTAGAATAATTTATTCCCAGGTTTGGTATTTAATTATCTAGTAATTCTCACTGTGTGGTACGGCTAACGGCAACTGACATAAACCTTTAGAACAGATATGAAATGTTTTCACCTATAGCAGCCGCCTTTCCCCTAGAGCTAGTCATGCTTACTGATACTCTGATGCCCCCAGGTATTAACTCTTGCGTAGTAAAGGTTTATGTGCAGACACCATAGCGCCAGGGCTGCCGAGAGGGGGGGGGGGGGGAACGGGTACTAATTACCCGGGCCCGGGAATGCCAGGGGGTCCGGCCCGGGCCCTCACTGTTCTTGCCAGGGGGCCCGGTCCGGCCCGGTTGTTTGGGGCCCCGCCCCTTCATTGGTGGGGGGAGCAGGGTCCTCTCCCCTCAGGTATGCTGGAAGGTGTAATTTCCAGTAACCAAGGCAGTGTTTGACAGCCTCCCTCTAACGGTGTCTTCTCCTCTCCTGTCTCTCAACTCCCAGGATAGAGCACTACTAGACAGGGGAGTGCTGGGTCCAGTTGTTAAACCGCTAACAAGTGAGAGCAATGAGCGATAAATAACCATATATGTGCTTAGAAACCAGGAATAGACCCAAAACTGAAGTTATGACAGCTTACTTCCTCAGCAACTGCATTTCTGTGCCCTTGGAAATGTCACTGTCACATGCAGCAAAACAACTAGATTGCAAACTAAACTGGGTGAACAAACCTTTCCTAAAAAGTCAGTGCACTGTGCTACGCAAAAATACATGCACTAGAAATAAATAGTAAATACTAATAGCAATGGGACCTGTCATGAGTTACAGGAACAATTAGTTACAGCTTGTAATGTTTACTTTCACCTATGCTCCTTTTTATTGCTCAGTGTGTTGTTTAAAGGGGGGGGGGGCGGCTGCCCGGGGCTCTGCCCTTTCGTTGGTGGGGGGAGCAGGGTTGTAAAAATAAAAAAAAAAAATAGATATTCACGTGATCGCGGCGCCGGCTACCTACTCCTTCCTCTCTGCTCTGTTTACACTGACTGCCGGGCGTGAGGTCATCAAGTCACGCCTGACAGATCAGTGAGGAGCAGCGCAGAGAGGACCAAGACAGAAGAAAGAAGCAAGAAGAGAGAAGACAGAAGAAAAAAGGAGAGGAAAACAGCTAATACAAATGTAAGTAAAAAAAAAAGGGAGAAAAGCACAGTGTGAGGAACAACAGGGGGGAGAGAGAGGCACACCATGAGTAAAAGGGGGGTAGAGTGATTCATAGCCACGCCCCCAATTATACGACCACATTTTTGTGTGGGTGTGGTTGTACAACTGTGGGTGTGGTCGTACATATTTATTGTGTTGCACAAATTTTTTCATCCTCAATTATAAGGGGGGCCCCATGAAGTTGTTGTACCGGGGCCCTGAATTCCTCTTGGCAGCCCTGCATAGCGCAGAGGTAGGAGAAATAACCGGAATACAGAAGACGATATCCAGAAACAGCTCAAGGTTCGTGGGTCAGTCTGTAGCAAACAGGATAACTAGGGACAGGTCAAAGGTCAGGGTGTCAGAATTCCTAATATAGAAACCACTGAGAAAATGCAAGTGGCACCAAGTGATACACAGGAGAAACTGGAGACAGGATGCAATGGTCTGCAAGGCGTTACCACTAAACAGTGGAGGTAACACACACAGGGTGCAATAGTCTGCGGACCAATACACAGGAGATACTGGAAACAGGATGCGATGGTTTGCGAAGCTTTACCACTAGACAATGGAGATGACACACAGGATGCAATAGTCTGCTGTCCGATACACAGGAGATACTGGAAACAGGATGCGATGATTTGCGAGGCGTTACCGCTAGACAGTGGAGATGACACACAGGATGCAAAAGTCTGTGGACTGATACACAGGAGATACTGAAAACAGTATGCGAACTGTGGGTGCTGTCATAACAAAGCAGAGTCAGGGGTCACAGGAAGAGATGCCAAAACGAGGGACAAGCAGAGGTCAAAACCAGGAAGCCAAACAAGGATAACTCACAGGAGAACCAGCAGAGGTCAAGACAACAGATGAATTGGCGAAGGCTGCTGGGACAGGCAGGTTTATATAGGTCAGGGACAGGTGCTAAGTATCCTGGAGTATTAAGCTTAGCTCTGTCAGGTAGAACAGCAGTCAAAGTACCACAGTGGCCCCTTTGGTGGAACAGTGGTACTGCAAGCTGGATACATATCAAGGCAAAAGTCCAACATAGTACCTGGCAGACAGGAGCTGCAGGAGGCTGATTGTGACACATGGCAGGTTGCAAACAAGGAGAATCCAATAGACAGGCAGAGGTCAGCGGCAATCAGAAAACCAGCAGGGTCCAGAACAAGCCAAAGGTCACAACAGAGATAAGTCAGTATTTGGGTAGAGTATCCACAGGGAACCTGGAGCTGGTCGGCAAGTGTGTTGCACAGATGCTATAACTGGCAGGGAAGATAACCCCTTCCTGTCTTAAATAGTACTGGTAGCCAATCAGATGCAACCAGGAACGAACACCTAAATCAGCCACAGGAGGCTGATAGTTAATCTAGCCCTGGGCATGCACCCCAGCTGTAAATTCTTTTGCAGGGACGTGGAGAACTGACAGGAGCATCCCAGTCACACAGGCAATGTCTAAGACGCATTGGCCTGAAGTGACGTCCCAAATGCCATGGGAACAGCCGGGACGCGGCCACAGAAGAAGGTGGCTTGTGACACTGTGGCACACATTTCATTCAATAGTTATCTAGAGAGTACCAAAATATTTAAAGTATGCAGACGAGGTCTTCAGCTTATTCAGCCTACACAGAGAAACACCTTTACCTTATATAGTTACAAAGTCAAACTCAAAATCACACAAATTTTGGCTTATGGTAAAGGAATTTGCATATTGTAACAATATTATTTTCCATATGCTGTAGCAATGCTCACTCCAATGACATGTGCACAGCCAATATTTGTAGACTCTGTTCCATTGATCACCAATGCACTTGGACACATCGATGCCACTGAAGTTAATTCTTGCTTAAACAAATGACTGCGTTCCTAAATCAGTATGATGTGCTTTAAACAAGATTCAAAGGGAAGAATCCAGTTTGTCCCTAAAACTTACCTATACACTACAATATAAAGAATTACATATGTACTAAATTTCAATTAACACTTTAACTGCCTTATCATTTGCTCCTTTGTTTATAATCACATTAATAATCAGCTAAAAATGGGGAAATTTGATATGGATGAAAGGTTTTCTCATCCGTGAATTGGATTAAATGGACCAAGATTAATTCAGGGAAGTCCTTAAGCAATGTTATACACTTCTCCTCTTAGCAATCATTTTCATGTTCCTACCCCTTTTTGTCAACATACATTAGCTTACATTTTTTCAACTGTTTATACTTAAGGCCAAATGTTCTAATTCAAGACAATTCCCTTGGAAATACACTACAAATGCAAGGAGTCCATGTGGTATATGTGAGCATATAGTTAGTTATATTAAAACTTCAAGCACCAATTGCCGTTTTCTTATGAAAATGTTGTTATCAACCTGAACATGTTTCCCAAATGACTGTAACATACTTCATATCTGAAAACAAAAGACATTGTACTCCCAACATATACATTATATCAGTGGTTACCAAACTTTTGCAGTTCACGGCACCCTTAGAGTCTCCAAATTTTTTCAAGGCACCCCTCCAAAATAATTATTGAGCAGTCCTGTTTTAGAATTAGTTGGGTCAAAAAATTGTAATAAGTATTTAGGTCAGGACAGAAATACTTATTTAGTTGTATGCAAAAATGCCCCCTCTGCATCCAGACACACTGCCCTCTCTCACACTGCCCCCTCTGCCCTCTGACGCTGTGTCCCCCACCACTGCCCCTCTCACGCTGTGTCCCCCACCACTGCCCCTCTCACGCTGTGTCCCCCTCCACTGCCCCTCTCACGCTGTGTCCCCCTCCACTGCTCCTCTCACGCTGTGTCCCCCTCCACTGCCCCTCTCACGCTGTGTCCCTCCTCTGCCCCCCTCCACTGTCCCTCTCACGCTGTGTCCCTCCTCTGCCCCCCTCCACTGTCCCTCTCACGCTGTGTCCCCCTCCACTGCTCCTCTCATGCTGTGTCCCCCTCCACTGCTCCTCTCATGCTGCCCCTCTCACTCTGCCCCCGCTGCCCCTCTCACTCTGCCCCCGCTGCCCCTCTCACTCTGCCCCCGTCACTCTCCGCTGCCACGATCCCTGTCACTCCTCTGCCACTGGCCAGACATAGAAAAAAAAAAAGAACACAGAAACTTACCAACCCACCGGGCGCCGGGACCCAGCAGCCTCCTCTCCCCGCAGCTTGTTACTGACGTTGATATTCAGTGACAGCTGCTGCGGGAGAGAGGAGGCTGCTGGGTCCCGGCAGATTGGTAAGTTTCTGTGTTCTTTTTTTTTTTTCTATGTCTGGCCCGCGGCACCCCAGTGACAGCGCCGCGGCACCCCTGGGAGCACCCAAGGCAACGGTCAGATGCCTCCTCAGCGCCGCGTCCTGGCAGCCAGGCGCGCATGCGCCCTAGGGACAATCAGGCAGATTCAGCCTGTGGCTGAATTAGCAGGCATTAGCCTGCAAGTGTGGATTTCAGGGCTAAGCCCTGATTGGTCTTGCTAGGTGCTGGCAATAAGCCTGCAAGTGTGGCTATGTCTAGGGGCAGGTTCTGATTGGTTGTGGGTTGTATTTAAGGCAATGAGGTCTGCTGCCTGATTGCCGGTTATAGTCTCTGTATCCAGTCTGCTGTACCTGCTCTCTGCCTGGTTCCTGTCTATTGGACTTGCTGTTGTTTACCCGTGTATGACCCCTGGCTTGGATTTGGACTTTGCTTGTGTATCCCGTGACCCTGACCTCTGGCTTGAATACCGACCTCCCTGTCTGCTCGTGACCCTTTGACCTCAGCTTGTATACCGGTACTGTTGTCTGCTGCCGGCCCCTGACCTCTGCTTGGATTCCACTCCGCTTGCTTGGGTTCTCCCCAACCGGTACACACTTCACGACCCTCTGACAGTCTGCAGCCCAGTCTGTCCCCACCATCAGGGGCTCCAGTGAACACCTGACTGGCAGAGTAGATTCCGGGTTGTGTCGTGCCGGCTGGAGGGGTTCCTAACAGAGGATTATTATTATATGTTTTATTTATTACCATGATCTTCCTACCCACAGGGAGGTTCTAACTTTGTGTTAGGGCAGAGTAATGTGGGCCATTGGTCAGCACCAAGGCTGAGAGGTTGAGATATAAGACATTTATTCCTCTCAGTTCCATGTGGTAGCATTTTTTTTGCATGTATGACTAGTAAACTATCATTTTTTATTGGCTTCTGGGGCTATGACCAGAACAAGGAGATCTTGTGAATTTGTCAAGGATCAATGTCAAGAATAGCCCACTCTGGCTACTCCCTGATTTAATATCTTATCATATATTCACACAGTCAGACAATATATCACCTTTATTTTGTCAGGAAACCTCTGCTAACTACCTTTACCAGTCACAAACCGCACTTTGAGCACTTGGGACTTGCAAGTGTTTACAGTATGGGGTTACACATGATCCAAACACTCAATCTTCTTCTACCCTATCGCACAGGTTACAGATTTGCTGAATTGCCCCCAAACAACACTCACACAACCACACCCACTCCAGTCTTACCACCACCTTTTAAATGAAGGCAATAGGAACCCACTATCCTGTCCCACACTGGCACGCAATGAGCACTCCTTGTTACACACAGTTAGCAAGGCACACACCAGCAATCAAAGGGTTAACACCCTTAACCCCTTATGGTTCTGTGACACAAATGTACATGCAGGCAAACACTAGGCTTGGTATACAAATGTATTCACAATTCACACCTCAGCAATGAAAGGTTTAGCATGGTCAAGCAGTTTGTTTCTTCTACATAGGCAATGAATTTGTTTAGAGCAATATGGACATGCACTATTAAATTTTTAGATTTAATATGCAAAACGTACAATGCTTACAGATTATTAAAAACAACTAAGATGACATGACATACATAGCAAGCAAAACAGTTTAAAATAAAGGGATCAAATTCAGAGTAGAGCTTACAGATAAGTGGTATATTCTCTTGAAGGGAAATTGGCGTGAAGATGGACAGCTTATCAATATGGATTGATTTACCAAAAGACTGACAATTTCTTGTAACTGGTCTCAGTTTTTAAAAGACACCTTTATCCCTTACCCCACCTCCAGGGGTTGTGGTCTGTGACACTTTTTACAATCACCATTTCCATGTTGTCTGATTTACTACCCAATTCTACTATGTGACCTAACTTTTCTGTGGAGTGTCACACATACCCAAGTTTATTATTAATAGATCCCCTATGAATTTACCCATTTATTGATACCAAACAGGCTCAGGTACAGGGTATCAGTTGAGCTTATACTCATTTCCTCAAGTTCTCTGTGTGGCAGAATTCATAATTTGACATATGAGCTGCCCTTTATCATGCTATTAAGAAACATGTGGTTGATCACAACTTTTATTGATTTTAAGTGGCGTATTTGAAAATTTAATTATTTTGTCTATATAAAATATAGCCAGTCATCTTATGGTCTCCTTGTGCCAGACACCATGCTGAGCAATTCCTGAAAGTCTATTCAGGTGTCAAAACTCGATCCTACGCCAGGATATAGCTCACCCCATGAGGTCTTTGAGGCAGGGTGACACTGCTATCTTCTAACACCAGGATGTACAAAGCCACCGAATAAACACACAACACACCCTCTGACTTCTCATATTACACATTAGTAGTTCAATTTATTAATGGATTCCTTTGATATACCATATTTACACTGCGGTTATGATTAGGCCTTATTCCCCCCAGTTATGTTATAGGTTGATCCTTATAACTTTAATTCCTCTATGTTTACTACAATCAGGTTTACAGTTTTTCAGATTTTGTGTATGACCTGTGGTCCTGGCATAAACCCAACCAGATTGGTAAGTACTAGGAAAAGTCTGGCTTGCTAGAATATTTGTGAACAGCTTCTGATCTATATTCAATAGCGAGATAGGATGGTTGCTCTCACAGGTGTTGACCTCTTTTCTGGGTTTAAGAATAACTACAATATCTGGTGGTGGCCAGTTCAAATGTGGAGCCTTCTCACTGGCTCAGTGAGTTCGAAAAGATACTACACTGCTCAAGGATTCGCAAAACCTACGGATTTCGGTTTACCAAAAAAGGGTGAGAGACACATCATATACGGGTGAGAACGCAAATAGTTATATGCCTTTATATCATTCAGTGTTGCCAAACCGAATATCCGCTTTGTGTAATCTATAAGGCGCTAGTGAGGACTTAGGGACAAGAAAGAAAAATTGTTTCTTTTTCATGTCATTTTGCGATTTAAATGTAATTTGTTTGCATAGCGTATTCATATATATTTCCCTGTATATTTGCCACATGTTTAAAACAGTTGTACTGATATAAAGTGCTGTTGTGTTTTATAGTGAAGTGAACTGTTAAAATCTCTGAGAAGTTATTACAACCAATTGGGAAAGTATTTTTATGTGCAGAAAACAAAGGTGTATGGGGATTGTAAATTGCATGATTGTGAAGATAAAGTAAAGTTGAGGTTCCAGGTTACTGTTGAAAGAAACAGGGTATAAATATAACCTGAGGGAATTCCAGTTACTGTTGAAAGAAACAGGGTATAAGGAAAACTGATGTAAGTATACGTGGTATACAGTGATACGAATACAAGGGTTTTTCGTTGCATCCCAATAGTAATCGTAAAGTTTATTGATAACTAGTATCTATAAGCGGTGCACATATTGCAAACGCAACTGTGATTGTGACTTGGAAGTTGTGGAAGGAAATACGCTGGAAAGGCTGGTATTAGTAAATATTTAGTGCTCCCTGTGGTAGAGTACTCAACAGAAACCTCTCTGGAAAAGCAGGATATTGTTTTTTTGCTGTACAGTGTTGATATCTCCGTCAGTCCAGTATAAATTTCCTGCGTTAGGAACCTCGCTGGATACGCTGACAATTGCGTGCATTGTTTAGTGGTACACATTGGATTAGAAGTGAGTGGATGCAGCTTACGGAATTCATCCACGGCCAATAAAAATCTTAAGCGGGAGTTTTGTGTTCTGAAGCATTGAGAATTCCGTTTCCACATGGGTGCTAAACAAATGTCTGAGATGGTCGATGAGGTACTGGTTAAAGATGGGCCAATAGGTTTGGCAAGGTATATTATGCGTGTGGCATATGGTGTGTACGCAACGGCGTAATGTAGTAAGTGGGTCAAGATGACCAATGAATGTGTGAAACCCTTTCCTACGGGTGGTAGTTTCGATCCAGAAATTTTAAATACTGTTAGAGATAAAAATCTGTTTGATAAAGTCTTTAAAACTGAGAATTAAAAACAATGACTGTGTAAAACTGTGGCAACAGGAAGGGAACATGTTGCATGGTAGCGCGTGCGTAGTGGAAGGAAGCGTTGCGAGGTGAGAAGAAGGGAGCGCAAGCGCGCCCCCACTGCCATATGCGGACGGGGGGAAAAGTACAGCCGAAACCAAAAATGATAAAAGAAAAATAAAACAAGCAATTTATATCCTATATTGAGTAATTTTAAAGGTAATGTTTCTGCAGATGATGATGAACCCACTGTTATTTCTGCCATTACCCATGCAATTTACATGCAAGAGGTGCCACGCAGACAAGGGACTGAAATTGGTGAGAGTAGTGTAGAAATCAAGAGGCGAGGGAACATTCATTGTACTGAAACAGTAATTCCAGCAATTAGTCCAGAATTTAGTGATTTGGTAGGTTTACATCCTGTCCGCACAATAGCAGTTCCCAATGGGAAAGCGGACACAGATGGTGTAGTTCACATAAAATATGTAGCAATGCATTATCCATGGACTAGATCTGAGCTGCATTCAATTATGTCTGATTTCCCAGACCCTAGGAAATATTTGACCAAATGTCAGAAATTTGCTAAGGATTTAGGCAATGCACATGAGCCAACTAATAAAGATTGGTGAAGTGGTGTTGAGGGCCTGCCTTCCTCCCAATACTGATGTACAAAAGTTTATTACGGATTGTATGTTGGAGGAAGTCCTTAACAGATGACAATAATCAGGAAAATATGAAACATATAACCTCACGATTGGACATATACTTTCCAGTAGTAGTATACTGGAGCAAAATTTTCACTATAAAAGGATAGTGAAAATGCATCAGATATCTTGCCAGAGCTCTAACAGCAATGATGCACTATACTGAGATATAAGACATAGAGGATGAAGTGCATCACAGATAGGTAGCTGTTACAGTACTAATGGATGGTCTCAGGGAAAATCTAAAAACCAGGGTACAAACCTCTTTACCTAATTGGAGGGGAATCACGGTAGATACCCATAGGGAGTCTGCTGTGGAGCATGATAAAAATATAGGTAAGAAGATAGAGGCGCTAAGTGATAGGCTAATGATGGTAAGTATCCAGGCGTTAGAAGAACTACATACACAACCACAGACTCATAACACATATTATAAGCAACATACGTCAATGAAGTGTTTTAATTACCTTAAAGAGGAACACATAATGAAGTACTGTAGAGAGGGAAGGTCGGAGCCACTTAGGAGGGAATCACAGAGATACCCACAAAGGCGGCATAAACAAGTTTTACAGGGTTCCCAACAGATGCCCGCACACATCATAGCAGCAAATGCTTTGCGGTATGACAATAGCCAACACTAGGGGTCAGGTCATACCTGTATTCTACAAACAGTTAGGTTAACTGAGAATCTCAGGGAAGAACCTACAGTGACAGTTGATGTATTTGGTGTAACACAAACTTTTCAGGGAAGATCCCAGTTTGAAGTGATAGAGAACTGACACAAGAGATGTGAGTTGCCCCAGGTAACCACTAAAGAGTGAATGATGATTAAGGTAGAGGCAGTACAAAAGGGGAGTGATGATCAACAGCAGTTACCACTATCAAGTGGAGCAGGTAAGCGGAGATCAGCGGCAGTACACAGAGAGGTAAAGAGCGATGATCCACGGCAGTTACCACTAATGAGTGGAGCAGGTAAGCAAAGATCAGCGGCAGTGCACAGAGAGGTAGAGAGCGATGATCCACGACAGTTACCACTAACGAGTGGAGCAGGTAAACGGAGATCAGTGGCAGTGCACAGAGAGGTAGAGATCGAACACATTGAGGATTAGGGAGCTGCTTCCACGCCAGGAGACTGATGCGAAGAACCAGCATTGAGGAATGAGGGGAGGAGCCTTATAAAGGAGCGCCCGAGGGGAGCAGCCAATGGAAGCACCGGACAGGTAGAACAGGTGAAACGGTCTGCGCAGGCGCAGGACCGTCACCGGTGTGAGAGCCAGAGTGGGGAAAAAACGGAGGATCAGGGAGCAGATAGGCACGCCGGTCCCTGAGTGGCAGCCGTGGTAGACCGGCGTTTGACAGTAGCTCCTATAATGGTTAATCTGAAAATCCCACAGTAGCCATTAAAACCGGAGGTGGAATTAGGGGTGTATCTTGTAATTGAAAGGCTGCTGCAACAAGGGATCTTAATTCGTATATCCAGCACAGCCAATGGTCCAATTTTCCCAGTGAAGAAGAATAGGGGGAGGGGCTACAAATTAGTCCAAGATCTAAGGGGAATTAAAGTATTTGAGAGCCAATTCCTCGTAGTGCCCAATCCAGCTGTCATCCTTATGCAGATTCCACCGTCTGCCAGTCTTTTTACTGTCATTGATCTTTGTTCTGCCTTCTTCTCAGTCCCTCTTCATCCTGACTGTCAATATCTCTTTGCATTTTTCTATAGGGGGGTGAAATATACATGGACAAGATTTCCCCAGGGGTTCATTGATAGCCCCTGTATCTTCTCTCAGGCCTTACATGACTGTTTGCAATCCTTACAACCAAGCAATGGGTCTGTTCTAATTCAATATGTAGATGATTTTTTGCTGTGCTCTGATTCGTTTATGTCATCTGTTCATGATACTAAACTGTTGTTGCTCCATCTTTCAGAAACAGGACACAAGGTTGCAAAGGATAAATTACAGCCATGTCAGACCAAGGTTAAATACTTGGGACACTGTCTCACCCAGGGGCTAAGACACCTCACAACAGACAGAATTCAAGCAATACAAAACATGACCCTGCCACAGAATCAACAGCAGATCTGTACCTTCTTGGGGATGTGTGGATATTGTAGATCATGGATTCCAGGACTTTCTATTCTGGTATTACCATTGTAGTAATTAGTCTCATCCTCAAAGCCTGAGCGTGTTACACACACAGAGGAGTCAGAGCAGGCATACTTTAACCTTAAAGAGAGTCTGACTAAAGCACCTGCTTTGGGAATACCTGATTATGAAAAGCCTTTTGAGTTATATTGTACGGACACTGATGGTTGTGCAGCAGGTGTCCCGACACAAAAACATGGTGACGCTAGCAGACCGGTAGCATATTACAGTGCACAATTGGACACTGTGGCAAGATCACTCCCAACATGTCTCAGAAGTGTAGCAGCAACTGCTCTTCTAGTAAGTAAGAGCGAGGACGTAGTATTAGGACATGATTCAACTGTCTATACACCCCATGCAGTATCTGCTCTGTTAAATTTAGCTGAAACTAGACAAGTCGCCTCAGCAAGGTTCACAGAGTGGGATCTAGCTCTGATGGCACCTGCAAACATTACCATCAAATGTTGCAATACTTTAAATCCAGCTACATACCTTCCATATGTGCCTCAAGATACAAAAAGGGTTGAAGGAGAGGTTACTCTAGCTGAAGGTGAATTTTGCAGGTATACACATGACTGTATAGAATATCTGAACCAGACTTTTACTACGAGACCTGACATAGATGACATCCCCTTATAAAAAGTATATTTTATGTTTTACACGGATGGGAGTTGTCATAGACACACAGACACAGGAGAACTATGTACCGGTTATGCTGTCGTAGGTGATGATGATGTTATAGAAGCTGAACCCCTTGGTCCACCTCACTCAGTCCAAGTGGCCGAATTTATGGCACTAAGGAGATTGTGTGAGTTGGCAGAGGGTAAATCAGCTAATATATACACTGACTCTAGGTACGCTTATAGTGCATGATTTCAGAGCCCTTTGGCACCTTAGAAACGTTATGACAGCATCAGGCACACCAGTAACACACTCACAGCACATAAAAGGTCTCTTGACAGCGATACAATTACCTAAGGCAGTAGCCATCCTCAAGTGCAAAGCCAACACATACCAAGAAGACCCGGTATCAGTGGGCAATAGCAGGGCAGATGAAGCTGCCAAGTGGGCAGCAGTGTTATTTGTAAACATGTCAACTGACAAGATGATGGTTTTCCAGACGACAAACACACAAATTAATTGAAATGCAAGATTTGTGTTTCCAACAGGAAAAGGTGGTCTGGAAGGTGAAGGGATGTGGTCAAGAGTCCTCTGGACTCTGGAGAGATGACAAGGTGAGCCCTTGGCTTCCAGAGCATATTTCCCAGCCCTAGCTGAGGCAGCACATGGTCTGACTCATCTGGGTAAAGAAGGTATGTGTAAGCTGGTTAGAGCATACTGGTGTGCACAAGGTTTTTCTTCTCAAGCCAATGAGAAGGCAATGTCTTGTCTTACCTGTTTGAGGAAAAATGGCGTGAAGACAATACCAACTGAGCCATCCCCTATCCCTTCTACAGTCAGACCTTTTCAGGTAATACAAATTGACTTCATTCAATTACCACCCTGCCGGAATCTCAAATATGTATTAGTGTGTACTGATGTATTTTCTAACTGGGTAGAGGTATTTCCAGCTGCGACTAATACTGCTGTTTCTACTGCTAAAAAATTGTTCAGAAATTTGTATGCAGATATGGTATCCCTAGAACTATAGAAATCGATAGGGGTACTCATTTTACTGGTGATATCTTTCAGAACATGCGTAAAGTTATGGGAATTGATAGCAGACTTCATACTCCTTACCGACCACAAGCCAGTGGTAAGGTGGAAAGGGTAAACGGTACCATTAAGAAACTGAATAAGATAATTGCTGAAACTGGATTGGCGTGGCCAGAAGTTTTGCCACTAGTCCTCCATAGCATCAGAACCACTCCCAGACCTCCTCTTAATCTGTCACCCTTTGAGATACATTTTGGCAGACAACGTCATTTGATCATATGTCCACAGGATGATTCAAAATGCAATATCTCATAAAAATGAACAAACAGCTAAGACAACAGCAACAGAAACTCAAAATGCTGTCACCTGGTATGCCAGAAACAAACTGTCATGATGTTGAACCTTGGGAATATGTCATGATCCACAATTTCTTACGATCAGGTTGTTTAACAGACAGGTGGGAAGGCCTGTACCAAGTGTTGATGACCAGCACCACATCTCTGAAAGTAGCAGAAAGAGACACTTGGGTTCATTCTACCCACTGCTGAAAAGTCAACAATGCAGAGAAGGTACAAGACAAAGCCGAGACAGACACCACAGATCTATCACTCATGAACCTGTTTCGGGACACCTACAAACTGCAGCTACTGACACCTGAGCCAAGGAGTTATACAGATTATCAACCCAGCATGGAGTGGCGGTTCTTCTATTCTTCTTCTTCCAGGATTTTTCTCATTTTTATTCTTTTTAGGACATGCTACTCTTGTGATGGTGGACAGATGATGGAGAGAGGGTCCAGTAGTGATACTAATGAAGTGGAGTTGGAGGAGAAGTTGTTAGAACAATCAGTGCAGCCTGTTGTCAAACTCCGTTCAGGGGTAATGAAAAGGTCTGCCAAATCTGGAACTCGGAGACAGTGTGAGGAGCTATTGTCTGAGGAATATTGTATCTGTAAGTACTGTGATTCCCTAGTTGAAGAGAAGCACATCCAGCGATGCCAGTCCAATAGTAGTTTGGATTTGAGCGGGCATCCCCTAGATGATTATCACTCTCTAGTGGGTAATGTCTTAAACCAAACTGAGTGCTGGGTGTGCTCTAATGTGCCTCAGGGACAACATAATGTAGGATTAGTACCTTTCCCACTAAACATCTTTGAGGTCCTCGAATTACAGGGAGGGAGGCCCATAGAAGGGAGATATAATATCACTGGGTCCCCTAGTCTAAAGCTTCGCTACTACTCCATAGATCAGTCATTGCTTTGTCTGAAGTTTTCCAATGAAAAGAGACTGGAGAATTGGTAAGCTCACCTACCTGATCAGACAATAGCTTGCCACACCGGTATTGATGGGAGACTCTCAAGAATACCAATAACCAGAAATACTGATGGACATCATAGACAGGGGCATATCAACAAACATAAGAGTATTCATTGGGATAATGCCTTTAGGTTGTTGTCAGAATAATATACATGCCAAAACTTGTCTTGAACAGATGGAGACACTAGGTATGAGGAGTTTTGTCAAAACTTTATTCAATATTATTAATGATCGTACTATACCTTATGTCCTCCCAGATGATGTGTATTATGTTTGTGGAAGAAAGGCTTTTTCTTGGCTAACTCCGAGTTCCAGGGGTTTATGTTTTCTAGGTAAATTGGTTCCTGAGGTTATGACCATTGATGAATGATGAAATGATTGATATCCATAGAACATCACCACCCTGTAAGAACACTTACCTTTCTGCATTCCAGTGCCTGTCAACCGCTAATCCGGGTTTTCGGATAGGAGCTCACATGACTGCCTGTTGGAAAACACCATGTGATCTTGTGGCGGGGATTCCGAAATAAAGGGAGGATCTGACATCATACCTGTGTCAGATCAACAGGTTAATCCTCCTGACTAGGTCCTTGCGTTCCTGGCATCCTCTGTGGCAATCTGTTCTGGCGTCTCTGCTTCGGCTTCCTGAAATACTACACCTGTGTGGTTTCCGCTGTCTGTCCGGAGTATCTTCGCCACCTGACTTGTGTAGCGAACCGGCTTGTATACCCGACCATGCTCCTGCTAAATCCTGTGTACCATGGCCATCTAAACTGTGTACCGAACCGGCTTGTATACTAGACTATTCTCCTGCTAAATCCCGTGTACCACTGCCATCTGAGCTGTGTACCAAACTGGCTTATATACTAGACCATTCTCCTGCTAAATCCCGTGTACCGCGGCCATCTGAATTGTGTGCCTACTTGGCCAGGATACCAGACCGTGCTCCTTCCAACTCCCAAGTGCCGCTGTCATCTAACCTGTGTATCGAACTGGCCTGTGTACCGGACTACTCACTGTCCACTCCAAAGAGCCGCAGTCATCTATCCCGTGCACCTTATCGGGACGCATCCAGCTCTCCGCCTACTCAGCCCAGCTTGTTCTCAACTATCCTCCAGTGAAAACCACAGCACCATCAAGTTATCTACTTCCACTCCTTTGTATCATATCGACTTCACCTATCCGCTCATGTCTAGGGGCCAAACCAAGGGCCGCGACCTGCAGTTCCCTCGCAGCTAAGTCCATCCCACCTTGCGCTGGTTCTTGGTGAAAACCAGGGGGCTATTAGACTCCGCACCTTGCTAGGTCTGCCAAATCTAGACTGAATATATCCTGAGTGTAACAGACACCCATACATACATACACACACAGTATGAACATCGTGGCAAAAGAAATATGATTCCCGGTGAAGAACATGTAGCTACAAAGTTAATTAGTGAAACTACAGGATTTCAAATTAAGGTCACATTAGACCCCACCAGGATCGCTAGGGGTAACCCTAAATTTTAAAGTATATACAAGGCTTGGCTAAATTAATAGACAATATCAAGAGACGTATGACGACACTTTCAGGTATACGGGGATGGAGCTACAGGCTTATAAAAGGGAGTTAATTTAACACCAACCTATGTTGAACTATCTCACATCCATTACTGTTAGATACCGTATGAGATTAGCCACCCAATTTGGTGTCACATACATCACCAATAATACAGATGGGAATTTTCAGAAGAACCATTATTCTTCGCTGTATGAAATAGGAGAAAAGGTTGCAGGTTGGTTTTCATGATTGAACCCTGCAAAAATATTTGGTGTGAATATAATAATTGGCTCAAGTGTCAGATGTGTTCCTACTGTGTTGAAGTGTGGAAAGCATTCTGCTGAGGTAAAAACTAAAAATGAGACTTTAATGATGAGTCAAGTATCATGTAGCAGGAAGAACTGCATTATAATCCTCAATTAGAAAGTATAATTAGGTGATAGTTTTGTGCACTATCAAAGGGTGGCCTGTGAAAGTCAAATAATTGGATGAAGTTGTTTCAAATTAATAACCATCGATTTAATTGGCTTTATCTGAAAATAATCTGAAGCTAGATGCATCAATCCTGATAGAGAGCTAGCGCAAATAGTGTTAAAATTTCAATTAACTTATAGCTCTACATGTCATCATTATTTATTTATTTATTTACATGGCACCAGCAGATTCCGTAGCGCAAACAGTAATAAAACAACACTGGGTAATATATACATACAGAGAGGTTAGAGGGCCCTGTTCGCAAGCTTACAATCTATGGGACAATGGTTTGATACACAAGGGTAAGTGCTACATCATATTGAATATTTGTCCAGCTAGAATGAAAAGGTTACAAAGTATTTAGTGGGCTGTATGCTCAGTCACACAAATATGTTGGTCAGAGGGTTGTTGTCTTGTGTTAGCTGTGTAGAGGTTGTTAATAGGGTAACCTAGGGAGATTAAGAGGGTGGTTGAGGAATATTATAAGCTTGTCTGAAGAGGTGGGTTTTCAGAGAACGCTTGAAGGTTTGAAGACTAGTGGAAAGTCTTGTGGTGCACGGTAGTGAATTACATAAAGTGGGTGCAGCCTGAAAAAAGTCCTGCAACTGAGAATGGGAGAAAGTGATGAGAGTGGAAGAGAGACGCAGATCTTGTGCAGAACGGAGGTGTAGAGTTGGGAGATATTTTGAGACAAGTGAGGAGATGTATGTCGCTGAAATTTTGTTGAAGGCCTTGTATATTAGTAGAAGAATTTTATATTGGATCCTTTGAAAAACAAGCAACCAATGTAGAGACCGACAGAGTGACTCAGCAGACAAAAAATTAATCTAGCCACTTTGTGCAAAATAGATTGTAGGGACTCGAGTCTGATTTTAGGAAGACCAGTAAGGAGGGAATTACAAATTAGTCGATGCGGGAGATGATGAGTGCATGAATTAAAGTTTTGCAATGTCTTGTGTGAGATATGGACGTATTCTGGAAATGTTTTTTTAGATATATGCAGCATGATGTAAATATACAGTTGATGTGGGAAACAAAGGATAGTTGTGGGTCAAGGATTACACCTAGGCAGCGAGCTTGCGGGTGGGATTTATGGTTATGTTATCAACAGAAATAGAAATGTCCGGCAGGAAGCTTCTATTGTTGGGTGGGAATATTATTAATTCTGTTTTTGAAGCATTTAGTTTGAGTTGTCGAGAGGATATCCAAGATGAGATGGCAGAAAGACAGTCAGTAACGCGAGGCAACACAGGTGGTGAGAGATCAGGAGAGGTTAAATTTGTGCATTATCCACATAGAGATTATACTGAAATCCAAAGGAGCTTATTAGTTTTTCAAGTTAAGTGGTGAAGATAGAGAATAGCAGAGGACCTAGGACTGAGCCTTGTGGTACTCCAACTGATAAAGGAAGCGGAGTGGAGGTTGCTTCAGAGAAATTAACTCTGAAAGAGCAGTTACATAGGTAGCAGGGGCATTTTAAGGGGGGGTTTCCAAATAGTTGAATTCAGAACAAAGAAACAATAAAACATAAAAAATAAAGTGCCACAATAAGCCTTCAACATAAACTTTTTTTTTTTTACTGTAGATAACAAGTACATGTGAGTCACAAAATAAATTGCAATTGACAGGGGCATATTCAATTGTCGCGGGTTTCCGCGGCATTACAACTACTACCGTTACTACGGTAGTAGTTAGCTGGATTTCAGCTAGCGGCTCAGGGAGCAGCGAGCTGAAATCCAGCAAGAAAAATACCGTAATAACGTTTTTTCCACGCACTATTACGGTAACAACGGTAATAGTGCGCGGAGCGAGAGATTTTCGCCGACAATTGAATATGCCCCACATAGTCTAACATTATGTATAAATAAGATAGCGGTGCGGAACTAGTGATGCTATATAGATAAATGGTGATGATGATAATGATGTCCACCAAAAGTGTGGAGGATTAAAGGGATTTTCCCAGGTGAGTGATATAAAATCTACAACCTCCCAGAGAGGTTTTATAATGACAAATTTGGGAGATTTTTGTACAATTCTGTGTAATCATGTGACATTTAAACACAGAATTTTTTTATTTTGTACAAAAACTTCTCTTTATCGGCACATTTGTCTTTATTATTAAAGAGTGTAAGCTGCAAACGTGCCTCCTCTAATAAGTTAATAAAACAGTGTCACCCAGTGGCCATATATATTGAATCATCTGTGATGTCACTGGATCCCAGGGAATGGATAGTGAATGTTGGTTCAGCCACAATATAGCTGCCTCCACCATAAGTGAAATTCCTCAGTGATAACGTTTTATGCAGATAATGGCTAGCTTTGTTTACTGTACAAGTGTAGAAAAATAAAGTGAAACAGTCATATATTCAGCTACATTAGCCCTGGAAATTGGGATTGCTGCAAGTCAGCGCAGGGCTGGTGCTTCTATGGGAGGAGGGTGCTGCAAACAAAAAATAAAAAATATAAATATATATAATTTGTTGAATACCCAGGACTCATCGTTTAGCAGGGCAGCTAGTGATGTAATGCCTCACTCTGGATATGCCTGGGAGGAGCTGCTGTGGCTGCGCATGCGCAGCAGCTGCATTCCACCGATACTGGATTGTATAGCAGCCACGGCACTGTCAGTGAAGCGTCCGCGGCGGTGCTGTGGAAAGGGGCAGTGTTTAGCATGTTTATACATGCTTTTGCTGCCCGTTCATTCACGGAGGGGGGGGTTTCTGGAGAACCAGAAACCCTCCCTGCGTGCGCCCCTGGGTAGGAGGAAAACCAGGATAGGACAGTTTCCTATCCTGGTTCTCATGTAACCTATAGTCATACAATTACATGTTCTGATGTAATTGTAGCTGTAATGTAGTAGAGAACATAAAACACCTTCACAGTATCCAATAAACAATGAACTATCACAATATGTTTTTTTAATTTGAATGAAATCGGGAATGTGCCTAATTTTACCTAATTCTAAGATGATAATCAGGAACATCAGTTAAATCCAGGAATAGCTGCATTACCTTAAGGTGCTCTGTAACTTAAGTAAGGTATATTTGGGCTGCAACCCAGTAATGTGTCTCACTTATATAATAGTCTTTAGATGTCCCCAAATTTCACATGTGACTACATCATTTGAACCTTGTCAATGTTAATTTTTAAAACTACATCTTGCAAAGTTTAACAGACATTGTGCAAAATGTCCTAATGTGCTTCTACAGTTTGCTTTTAAGAATATTATCCATTTAATTCTGTATCCTAGAGGTTCTAAAACATTTCAGCATAGCTGCCAACTTTTGAATTCTCCCTTCTGGGAGATCCCAAAGGGAAGGTCAAGTGGCAAGTGCAGGCGAACATGGCATCGCAAATTGCATCTCTTTGGGCCCTCCCTCCATAATGAAATGTCGCTATCATGTCATCTCACCGCGGGGCAGTGCCATTTGCACGATTTGCAGCAAAGAGTCACTGAGGCCCCCATCACACCCACTTCACTAGGAAGTGCATGAGATCTGGGAAAAAGTGAATCTCTGTTAGTGATGTTGCAAATTTGTGTTGGAATCTCTGTAAAAAAGTGTGATTTGTGATCTGTCCAAAGGATCAGATTCAGAAAGCCTACCATGACACTCGTGTTGCTAGAACCTATATCTGCACAGAGGCTGAATCAGCAAGATATTGTTCATCCATATAGTTGCTGTAGGGTGGAGCTGGAAACATTTTGAGTCATCAGAAAGGCAGTCATTTTGAGGCATGCGGAATTAATGCAGTCCAAATATGCTTTCTAGGGATAGGTATAGAATGGACAAGGAATTTGAAATGTAAGGATTGGGGAAAATAAAGAGGGAGAATCAAGGTAGAGATAGAATGGACGGTATAATGGACATAGTTGGAGTGAGAGTAGGTAAATGATAGGGAAAGAGAAAGTATAGAATAGAGCTAAGTGTAGATCAAGTATAGTAGGATATAGTAGAAAGGACAAATGTTTTATTTATAATAGGAAAATCTAAATTATCTAATATATAAATGCTTAGTGGCATCTGTGTGTGAAAAAAAAAAAAACAAGTTGCAGCGCCACCTGCTGGGCAGAGTTATACACTGACCTACTAAATTCTTAGTGTGTGGGAAAAAAAATTCAAAAAGGGCTGAAATTTGGTAGGGCTCAAACTCATTTTCGTGAGGTAATTTTACCTCATGAACACACATTAAAAAGGGCGCTTGCGTCGGGAAGTAACGATCTTCCCCTGAGGAGGCCTGGGCTAGGCCCAAATGCATGACAAGAACCTTTTTAAGACCTTAAGTATCTTGATTTGACTAGAATGCATGAGTATCATGCACGGGTTAACTTGTAATAATATAAATATATAATTTTAATGTTTAAATGAAATCTAAGAAATAGAGTTTGAATCTGAGCAGTAGAGTTTCTTTTGGTTGACTATAGGGGTAAATTATATATGAGATTAATCAAAAGGTATATAAATAAAAGGTAGATTTTGATCTATAATAAGAGGATTTAAATAATTGCTATATAATTATAAATCACTTTATACCACTGAAGGAATTTGAAACGTTATAAAATGTTAATGAATGCTTCAGACTACTTGACACATGTTTTAAGTTGGCTAATTAGTTCATTTCTTGTGATTGGGTCAAGTGAGTTTAAAAACAAGAACCTGACTGCAATATGTTATCTCTGAAGAAACCACGCTTTTATAGTGGAGAAACGCATCAGGTGATTGCATTCCATGCCGAATAATATGAATAGGACCTAAGGTGAACTTTTTTACTGGATGTGATATGCTGATCACCACTCTAGATGAGTATCACTAGGTATTTTGCCCAAAAGAAGATAAAATAACTGTGGACAAGCTTATGTTTACAAGACTGTGGAATAAAAATACTCGTTATGCGGTTCCAATGGGCGGAATGTAGAAACCGCTAATAGAACTACATGAGTCAGATGGATTGACGGTGATTCCTTCTGTTAAAGTGACACACAGATTAAGTGGATATCCAAGTGATTGAGATTTGCAGCAAGTGTGAATGGGATTTTATATAACGTCATATTAATTCAGAAGAGAATTCAGAGATAATTGACAGTGGAAATAATTTTTCCTATAAGTCTACTATAGCTGATTCTTTTAATTATAATCAAACTGTTCCTATTTATTGTTATGTAAATTTATTTTATTTTATGTTTTATATTTTTAATGATATTGTTATTTTGATACATATGTCAATACAATTTTTGGTGGTATTTTACTCTAGAGAGGATATACTTGCGCTTCTCTTTTTTTTTAATTTCAATTGTTATGAAGTTGAATCACAACAATTTCTGTTGAGTGGCTGCGTATATATCCCCTTTGAGGTGTAGAAACTGTGGTCTTGTTTACAGCGTATATATTTAATTTTAATTATCTATTGTTTATTCCTATGTGATTGAGGATTTATTAATAATTACAGCTTGGCTATATCCCTATTGCCTATATGGTTAAAGTATTACCTTCTAACATTACATTACAATGTCTACCCAACACAGATAAATATCACAAGCAATGCACACACAATTCTTTCACAGTTGTTTTAGCTTTGCAACACATAGCACAGATATACATTTGGAAGTCAGGTAGATATGTAGAGTTATGCAATTTCTGTCATGAGGTAGTTTAAACACGGTTCTCTCCTTCTCTTCCTCAGTTTGAGCAAACATTTAGCAGCCAGCAGTACAAAGCAATGTCATGGTCTTTTATCCCTCGGTATGTGCTTAACCCTGATGTTCCAAACAGTAGCACCTCACTATATCACTATCCTCAAACATAATGACAGCATATACTTTACTCTCTTGCCACTTCCTTTCACCCCTTGACATACAACATGTTATCGCTGTAATGAAATAGACTCCGCACCATGTAGGTGTATGGATTGCTCACATGTAGCAGATGAGAGTAAAGCAATTGGTGTAGTTTCTCACAAATTAAACTCAGTATCTGTCCCCTACCTTACTTCCCTACACTTCACCCTTGCAATTATATCTCAGTGCAGCAAGAGGGTATAATACTATGTTCTTCAAGCCTTCTGACTTGTTCCCTACCTGACTAATAACACAATGCACAGTCCAAGTAAATCAACAGTAAATAAATATGGGTTACCTATCCCCGCTGATTGATCAGCATCTGTAGCCAAGATGGCACCTCTCAGTTCAAGTGTCTGCAAAAGTATCTCACTCTTCGCTGTGAAGTCTTATCCAGTCTCTCTCTCTCTCCCTCTCAGACTCTGGTTTTTCTCTCCCAGGATGTCTGTCCTTCCGATTCCCCCTCAGAATTCCAACTGCTGTTTGCAACTAATCCTTCA
Organism: Mixophyes fleayi; assembly: GCF_038048845.1. Taxonomy (NCBI): domain Eukaryota; kingdom Metazoa; phylum Chordata; class Amphibia; order Anura; family Limnodynastidae; genus Mixophyes; species Mixophyes fleayi. The sequence goes on along the minus strand of NC_134402.1, from coordinate 183,282,660 downwards.
CAAGCTCCTCCTCCCCACTGCATGCTGGGAGATGTAGTTCTCTGCTTGCAGGGGAGGCATCCAAAAGACATGTGCGGTTTGCTCGGATTGTCAGTGCCACATAAGTAAATAATGGAAAAATATCTACATTTGACTCATAGGATTCAGGGACAGGAAATAGGGTGAAATAATAGGTGGCTTAATGTAGGAGCATGGAGCACTGATGCCATGAATACTGAGTAAATATGTATTAATAAGTAGTAGGCGGAGAGGTACGGTGAATTAGTATAAGTGTAAGCAGATTTTAAAATGGAAAATAATATGAATAAATGGAAAATTAATCTGTTGGGAGATGTGGAGTTCTTAAGATGATGGTTGTGGATGGAAAGATGAGTGGATGTTGGTAATTATAGAAGCTGGTGTAAGGGATTATTGATGGAGGGTAGGTAATAGTATTAATAGATATAGTGAAAGTAAGTAAGCAGCATCTAAAGGGTAAAATGTCAAAGGTAAATTAGGCAACTGTAGCAAATATGGTAACAGGTAACAATAAAGTAAGCAAAACATAATAAAGCTAACTCAAAGTGTATCTGAAGTCTTCACTGGACTGCTAAGTAGTGTTCCAAAGTTCGCCAATGGTAGTGGCTTCCTTAGTGGAGTTTTCACCTTACATTGCTTGGGCTAGCACTAGCCTCTAATCTGCTGGTCACACCCTGGTCATATTCCTCTGGCAATTACTGTGCTCCTAGCTTCTTAGCTGGCTTTTTTATTCAGTATCAAGGGGGTATGCCTACTGAGCTACCTGTCTCCCCATCATGCAGGTTCCAGCAAGCTAGGTTGAGACTACTGATGGAACAAACTCCTGCATAAGTGGCCACCAAAACCTTCCAACATATTTTACATTGGCAATATGGAACATTTTAGAGACTACTGTATAACTTTCAAACATTGCCAGAGTCAGAGTCCCTAGTGCAGTTCTCTCTTCCCTCCAAAATGGTTATCTGATCTGGGGGGAAAAAAAGAGTGTATGCAACCTCATATTCTGCAAAGACCATCAATATCTGGTGGCTTAAGCATTCCTCATTTTTGCAAATATGATTATGCAGCTAGACCAGCACAGTGTGTATAGTGGCAGTCCCCACCAGGGTCAAGGTTTGGGCCGACATTGAATCTAGAACTATGAATAAATTGCTGTGTATATCAACTGCCTGAGACCTTCTGTGGCACTCTCCCACCAAATTATCCTCTTATCCTTAGCAATTTGCTCCAATTGCTGCAGTTCTAGTGACTTAGCCCCTTCCACCTCTCCTCTAATCCTTTTATGGCGAAAGTCAGCCTTCCCTTCAGGTCTCTTGTCTCAGATGTCTAATTGATATATTTTAAACAGGTATATAACTTCTGAAATATATTTCCCTCAATTTTCTGAACTCCAGAAATGACACAGGTTCTCTATGGGGCAGTTCCACCAGTAATGACAGATAAGACAATTATCCAACAAGCAAAAAACACCTCTCCAGCAGGTCACTCTCCACCATTCAAGTACTATACCTTAGTAATCACTCCCCAGGGGTCTTATATTAACACTTCCCTCATCCCCTTATATTAACCTCCTGCACATATAATTACCAAATATGATGGAATTACAACAATATCGGATCTCATTCCGAAAGACATGTGACTACGGCTGTTCCTGTATATTTGGTATCTGTGATTCACAACCCTTGTGTGGTTTATGCTCTAGAGTACGGAGTGACATACCGATTTCCAAAAATATGAAATATGAAAGCATTTTCTCTAAGGTTAATATTTATATATTTTGTATTGGAATAAACAGTTCATCTGTCAACTATATATGGGTATGCCATACCGCCAACTACTCCAACTATTTTGATTATAAAGCTATCAAATTTCATTCACTTACTTTTTCCACTTCAAATGCACACTAATCTTTTAAGTAAAGATTATTATTGGTATACAAGGTTTATTTTTAAAAATATGTATAATTTTCTGTATTTACATATGTATCATATAACAAGGCATATTTGTACATCACTAACCCAGAAATTACTTTACACAATAAAATGCCCAGCTGAGTGAATAAATTATATTAATTATACATGTCAATGTGTTATTAGTAATTTATATGGCTAATGGATAGGAAATAATAGTCATGAGAAACAAACCAGCTGGAGTAGCAGCAGAATGTATGGTTGCAGGATATATCTATTACTTAGAAGGCAGTAGCTTTTTGTTTATGAAATGCATTAACAGCATTAAATTACCTATAGAATTTAAATCCAACGAATCTCCATTTTTCAAAATTGATATTATAAATCAGTCACAGATATGCTTTGCTCTTCGTTAATATACGTTGATTGTTTTCTATATTTAGACATGTATAAGGATTTTCTATATCTTTGTAGTGATGGTATTAGGTTTTAATTTTTTTTTCCACTGTTGACTTTAAAGTACTGTTTCTGTTCTTTGCTTCAATAAAAAGGATTCTTAAAAAAAAATATCTATGGAAAGTGTAACATTCATTTTGAAACATTTCATTTAAAAAACACTTTTTGACTACACGGTTGAAAAAGAGAGCAATGTGGTTTTAGCAGTTTTAGATAACATATTTTTGATTACCTTCTTTACTTGCCCCACATATTTAATGCAGACCTGTATTTTAAATTTTCAACTAATACTCTGGTTTCTTCTCAATGGGATTCTGAGACAGCAGGGACAAGCAAAAGGGATGGAAACTTTCTTCATGTTGTCTTGACACTTTCGCTTCTGGCCACACTGATTAGAGGCAACATGAGCATCCAGGACATAGAAAGTTACTGCTATATTATTATTTACTGTTAAAGTTGTATTTATAATAATAATAGAATTTATTATGAGCAACCTGATTTGCAATATTATTATATATTGTCGCTATTATAAACATTGTTTGAGGAATTGCTGGGAAAATACTGGGAAAAGTCTAGGAAGTATATCTTGTGCAAATAAATATCTCTTCTAAGAAAGTAGATCTGTGAAGTGAATGCTGATTCATTGTAAACCTCTGTGATGACATTTTGTAAACACACCCATCATTGTAAAAGTTTTTAAAGTAGCCTGTAGTCCATGTATGGGGCTCTCTCTGCCACAAAATCATGGGCCTGCAGGTTGTATGGGAACTGAACTATCTCTTTAGTAACTTTGTAACTTAACAACTAAAATGAAGTAAATTTCATTTTATTGCAAAATCTACTATTGGACTAGACCAGGGGTGGGCAAACCTGTCCTCAAGGGCCATATCCAGTTCATGTTTTTAGGATTTCTTTAATCATGTACAGCTGAGTTAATCTATTTGGCTGGGTCAGTAATTATCCCACCTGTTTCTACAGACAGAAATCCTAAAAACATGAACTGGATATGGCCCTTGAGGACAGGTTTGCCCACCCCTGGACTAGACAATATTGATTTATTCTAAAATAATTCAACATTACTATTCTGCTCACTACATAACTTATGCTGTTCTCACAAAGTTTGGGACAATATCAAGGTGTGGAAGGTCTAACAAAATTATTGCTGAAACCCCATTTTGACATTTATACTTTTATGTGTGTAATATATATATATATATATATATATATATATATATATATATATATATATATATATATACACACACACATATATATATACATATACATACATATATATATATACATATACATACACACACACACACACACACACACACACACAAGTTAACCCGTGCATGATACTCATGCATTCTAGTCAAATCAAGCTATTTAAGGTGTTAAAAAGGTTCTTGTCATGCATTTGGGCCATAGCCCAGGCCTCAACCACCCCCCACTGTCACTTCTCCTTCAAGAAATATATATATATGTTTTTAAAATCTTTATAAACACTTTTAACAATTAAAAAATTAAATTAACAAATTAAAAACATCTTAGTATACCAAATTTCAGCCCTTTCTGAATTTTTTTTCACACACACACTAAGAATTTAGTAGGTCAGAGTATAACTCCGCCCAGCAGGTGGCGCTACAGCTTGGTTTTATTTTTCCACACAAAGACAGACTAACACACGCCACTAGACATTTATATTAGAGATATATAGATATATATATATATATATACACATATACATACATACATGTCTATATACATATCTATATACATACAGTGTCGGACATGAAGGGTCCACCGGGGGATTGCAATGATAGGTGCCCATGAAATATTGTGTGCGCCGTTGCAAAGCCTGAAGGGGTATGGTCAGATAGTAAAATAACTTCCCCAGTCACTTTACTTGAGTGATTCTTCTCCTTCTGGCACAGTGTCAAAAAGCAAGAATCACCACATAAGGGATTCTTATTTCCTTATTACGCATGGGACACATTTCGAGTTGGAGAAAGGCCGGTGGAAAATGCAGGATTTCTACAGTAGGGTTTCTATGCCATACAACCATAGTCGGCATGACCTAGCATCGCTGGCTATCATTTTAGCCAGTGCGTGGCTGCTTTCAAGCCTTTCTCATCCACTTCAAATACAATGGCAATGCTGTGTGCACTATTGCTAGGTGCACGCAGCTCACCTTTCACAAGCAGAGTAGTGTGAAGCAGGACATACCTTCCAATTGTCATTGTGGTGGGGACAAAGTCCTTTCTGACCAGGACAGTCAACCAAAATGGGGACTGCCCCACCAGAATCAGGACAGTTGGCAGACTGACCTGCTCTCTTCTACCTGTTCTTGCAGGTTTCATTTCCTGCTGATGTCTTACGCTCAGCTCCTGTTTGGAAAAAGGGTTAGGTACATGAAATATGGAAAGCCTAGCAATGGGTGAACCTACTAGCCCTTATTCACCCAAACCATTCCCAACGTTAAATCAAAAGCACCCAAGATTAATAAATAGGCCTGCCTACCTGCAACCAGCCCCAACATTAAATCAATAGCATTCACATTTAATAAAAAGGCCTATTCCCCCGCAACCTGCCTGCCATTAAATAATAAGTACACATAGCTAATAAATAAAGACACCCACATATACAAAAGTGGAAGCTGCTCAAATCAATTTATAGGCCATAACAGGTGCTTGAAAGACACCCCCCAGCAACCCCATATTTAAATTATTAGTATTCACATTTATTAAATAACCCCAATTTTCCATATTAGCCCTCAAACATTAAATAGTCCCATCACCACAAATTAAATAGGTACTACCATTACCCCTTCTATAAAAAAAAAGTCCCCACCATTACATGAATATCCTAATTCACACATTGTATAGAAGTAATTTCCTTGAAAATAGTTATTACTGAAAAAGTGGACCACAATTGATGGCACAGTGTGGAATGTGGTCCTAATAATTGCAATCCCAAAATGCTTGTTATGACAGCCTTTTTGGGGGCAGCTGAAGTATGATTTTTCAGCTTTATATAGCTAACATTGAAATATTTTGAAAGAAAATGAATGCCGTTCAGTAAGCCTCTGATGGCCTTTATGCAGTATTTATCATTCATTTCTGACAGATTAATTAATCAGTATTAGAAGAATACAATAGAATAGGTTGCACTACAAAACAATCTTGTTTTTCTCATCTAGTAAAGGAGTCTCTCTCTCATTCCCTCTGTGTGTATGAATGTGTGGTTTAGGAAATTTAGACTGTAAGCTCCAATGGTTCAGGACCTGATGTAAGTTCTCTGTACAGCGCTGTGGAACAAGTGGCGCTATATAAATAGCTGCTGTTGATGATCTAGTAAAATACACATATGATGACACCCCCCTCTCTCACTGCTCCTATACTATCAACGGTCTTGGACTCCCTAGTTCTCTGCCACCCTCTCATTCCCAGTTATCACTACACTGCCACCCAACACCCCAGGGTCTTTCAAATTGCTGAGGTAGCTTACTTACCTAATATAGGAAGATAGATTACACCACACTGAGTGAATAATAGCCCCTCTATTTGTGTACAATCAAATAATTCAATAACCTGATAATCTTGAGTGGCAGTGCATCCTCATAAAGTTATATTATTGACGATCAAAGAAAAGAAAAGAAACTGTGTATCAGGGGCATTCATATGTTACTATACAAAATTAGACATAAATGCAAAGTATTCAATTATTGGGTATTATTGTCAATTAAGTGGTTTTATATTATTTTATCGCAAATGCCTATATCTATGATTTGTAGGCATTAAGGTCAATTCTAAATTTCACAGAAGTGTAATGCTACAAAAATTTGCAGTCCTTGTATAGCACTTAACCATCACTGCCCATGCATACTTGTAGCTGATTGAACTGATGCTATATAACATCTGGTATTAATATATTATTTGCTATAGTAATCCAGGCTAATGTAAAATATTATCTTAGTAAGTCTTGAGCCCTATAGAGGTATAGCTGGATCTCAGTCCTACAATTCCCTGCATGTGGACTGCCTGACAGAGGACTGCTGTTTGCTGCAGTAATTAAGGCTAATGTGCAATACTATCTTAATAAACCTTAAACCCTGTAGAGATATATCTGGAGTACACGTTCCTATCTCACTTACCTGTCAGCTTCGTCTCTTCTCTCTTCCTCTGCTTCTGTCAGCTGACACACGTGACCTATTGAATCACATTGCGGCACCATCGCGTTTACTATTCGGGTTTGTGAAGTACACAGTCTGTTCCCCACCCTAGGGTAGGTGAGGGACCCTCAGGCAGTGAGGCCCACTGGGGGGGGGGGGGGGGATACCCCAGTCCAATACTAACTATATATATATATATATATATATATATATATATATATATATATATATATATATATATATATATATATATATATATATGTTTGGACCCAGCTTTCCTGTACCAACACTCTGCCAGCTACCAAGCAGCTCTGGCCAGGGGGGATCCATCCACAGCAACACTGATCCATATGAAGAGGACAGGGGTACCAGCCCAGGTGCAGCAGCAAGGGGGTAAACTAGTAACGAGGACAGTGAAGGGGGAAGGAATTTGACTGGGTTGGCACACCTGTCAAACCATAACGCAGGTGTCCTAAGGCGAGCTCATGAAGGACAGAAACCTCCCCCTTGCTGGTGTACCTGGACTGGTACCCCTGACCTCTTCCTATGGATCAGGGTTGCTATGGATGGATCCCCCCTGGCCCATCACACTGGCCAGAGCTGCTGGGTAGCGGGCAGAGTGGTGGTACCGGAAAGCTGTGTGCAAACCTCAGACACAGCCGGGAACGGATTAGAGTTGGGTCTAATCTGTATGTCACAGGAATTTCAGCATGGAAGAAGAAGGTCTTTGAAGCAAGTGATGTTTGTTTAGCTCCATTAGTCATAGCAAGGACAGTTCACACTGGTTTAAGGTACCAGTGAACAAGAGGATAGAAGAAACAAGAAGGCAGCCAGATGGCCAAGTGGTTAGCACTTCTGCCTCACAGCACTGGGGTCATGAGTTCAATTCCTGATCATGGTCTTATCTGTGTAGAGTTTGTTTGTTCCCTGTGTTTGCGTAGATTTGCGCCTGTGTGCTAGGTTTTCTCCCACACTCCCCAAAAAATAATAATATACAAATAGGTTAATTGGCTCCTATCAAATTGACCCTACTCTGTCTGTATGTATGTCAGGGAATTTAGACTGGAAGTTTCTTTGGGGCAGGGGCTGATGTGAGTTCTCTTCACAGCGCTGCGAAAGTAGTGGCGCTCTATAAATAACATGTTAATAACCCTCTGTAACCAGAGCCTGTATTTTTCCACTGGAAAATTATTAGCGACACGTAACCATATGTCAACCTCACAATATCTAGCTCCTTAATGAGCAAGTTAAGCTATTTGAATCACTTATGATTTTCAATTGTTAAGCAGCCAATCCAAGACACTCCTATGACATTATCACCTGTTTCGTAAGTTAAAAAAAATTCCTTATCATTCTGCAGCAGGTACGCTTTATAGATTGGAAGGCTATATTTAGTGATAAATGTATCTATTGCCCAAATTTGCTTAAAATAACTGTATTTTCAGGTGTAGCCTTTCTAGTCTACTCATTTCTTACGACAAGTTCAGCCAAGACTTCACTAACCTAGATGGCTAAAAGGGAAGCAAACTTTGGTTCGTCACTTACTGATTAAGAATGGCCAAAATATTGAAGACTAAATGTTCATCAATAATCATGTACAAATTTGTAGTAACCCCCCTCCCCCACAACAACAAAAAAAACCTGTTTTTTTATAGCAGAATTTTTGCAATGAAGCTATTTTTAAATCTCTTGAAATGCAAAAATGATAGTTGACCTAGAAATTGGCTGTACTGTGAAACTTGTTGCTGTTTTCAGGTGTCAGCATTCATCTCACTCTGACAAAAGACAAATTACTTACACTACAATGATAAGTTAGTGTAGTGGTACTCCCCTATATTATGGCACAGGTATTCAAGATTTAAACTATGCCAAAAGGGTGATTTAAGTCACTAAAGATATCTGGTGGGTTAATATAGAACTGTCAATAAGGGGCATGTGTGAAGCTTGTCTTCACAAAAAAAATCATATTGAATATTATAGCTACTGTATACATTCAGGAGTATGACACCATATAAAGCAAGGCCATTCGCTAATTATTGTTATGACAGACTAGAGATACATTATACTGACAGAGCTTTGTAAAACTGGTGCAAATGCAACCACTTACATTTTTGCATGGGGAAAAACTATCATCATTTGATTGGTTGCTATAGACCAGTGTTGGCTAACCTATGACACTCCAGGTGTTGTGAAACTACAAGTCCCAGAATGCTTTGCCAATATATAGCAGCTTACTGCTGGAAGGGTATGCTGGGACTTGTAGTTTCACAACTCCTGAATTGTCACAGGTTAGCTAACACTGGTATAGCCCATACCATCTTCTTACTTTTCACTGGTTCCTTTAAAATGTTTCAAATATTATATTACATAATAAAAATTTTGTTTAAAGATACCTATAAAACAACACCCCCCCCCCCACACACACAAAAATGTGTCCAATATAAAATGAAACCACGTGGAAAAATGATCAATAAATGCAGCCACACCACTGTTATAAACTTTGAGTGAGAGGAAAAAATACACAGACACAGGAATTCACACAGAAGCAAATTTATTTTTAAGACAGAACAAATATAGTGGCGAACATCAATAAGCAAATTCACTGTATAACTTGGGTAAACAGACTTCAAATACAAAATATATTAAGGGGATTGTATTTAATATTATTTTTAACAGCAGCTCATGTCTCCATGTCACTTCCTATTTTTCCAGCAAGATTTATGTCAGATTTAATCCATCAGGCCAAGAAACTTTAACAAAGGGACTATAAAGTAAAGCTTGCTTTAATTCAATTATGTTATGAATAAGGTTACTTTATAATGAGGAAAATAGCACTGAAATAAGTAACTACACTATGGACTTGTACTTTATGCTAAGCCACAGTTTTAGAGGCTTGACATAGACTTTTGCTGGAGAGTAGTAATAAGAGGTGAACTATTTTTGGCATTTTCACAAATAGTCTGCATTAGCAACACTCGAGAATGATGAATCATTCATATTTTATAACCTGATAAGATTAAAGCATTCTTTTCTCAAAATGAATGAATATGGAGGAGAGAAAATGTGTGAGCAGTTCAGAAATAACTATTCTTGCATTTATTTGAACAAATATATGATAAATTGATCCTTAACTATAAATCAGGGGCACTCCACCCCATTCTGCCCCTCCTTAAGAAAGGATTTGTAACACTGCCAGCAACACACCCAATGCAGGAGCATCATACGGTCAGTCTCTGCAATAATATGTTGACAGAAGTGTCATCCATCCTAATGCAGAGTCCACTAACTGGAAAACTGGGAGAGGCAAACTCATTTCTATTGTATCGATGATGGTGCCACTTGATATGATTTTCCCACGCCTAGGCTCATGGAAGGAATGCCCCTCACCTATAGTAACATTTTTTCCGTTAACTATTGGCACATTTTGCTATTTCAAGCAAATTTTCACCAGGACTGTGGACACACTTGACCACATAACTTTTGAACAAGCACTTCGTAACTATTCCTAAATAAGAATCAGGATGGTGAAAACATAGTTTGTACCTGCATGTCTTATAAACAGTGAGGAAATTGTGCATTCTAGATTGTACCAGCAAATTATACAGAAGAATGCCAGTATCTATTAATAAGTTGGAGCTTAACAGTAAGTGACTCCACAACAAAATGTCTAAAAGCTGAAGAAATTATGTGTTCTGATATTGCCGAATCAAAAGGTCTGACCATAACACAACTGAAATGTTGTGGCATGACCTAAAGCAAGCAGCTAATCCATTAGCCCAAAATAGAAATGTCTTGAAACCATACAGTAAAGAAAATTGGGCAAAAAAAATTCAAAGCCATTTATAACAAGCTAATAATTATGGCTGAAGTCAAATGCTAAAAAGAAGGTTCAGTAATAAGGACAGTAAAAAATATGCTTAATATGTGCAATAAATACATAAAAAGTACAGCTGTAATGCTCTTTGTATAATGAGGTTATCTTAATCTTCACCTGAAATAGATTTGTATCTAATAGATAACCTTAATAAATAAACAAATAAATATAAATACAGATAATCCTAAAGGGATTGGACCTTCCTCCTTCTCCTCTGGGTGCTTCAGTTCTTTTCACACTTAAAAAAAAACAAAAAAAAAAATCAACCCCCCCCCCCCTACTGGGAGCTTAACTGGCTTCTGACAAGATTAACCAGTTTGTGTGTTTGTGTGGTAAGGAACATAAAAATTGCATGTGCCATTGGGGCAGGTACTGATGGGAATGATTAAATATTCTCTCTAAAGCAGTGAAAATCAGTCAAAAATAGTATATGGATTTCAAATGCTTTTCACAAAAATGATGGTCTTGTTAGTCATGTAATTTTAATCAAGTACAATTGGCTTTTGCCAACTAAGAGTGGCGTTTCATTTACACCTGCACCTAAAATGGCTTACAACGCTTACAGGGTCTTTATTCGTAAGAAATCCAAAGCCCAAACAATAACTATTATGCAGATCACAATATTACAGATGCCTCACTTGCCAGGAATTGGAATTTCAAATCGACTAGTGAATATAACAAAAAACCAGTAAGGGTTTGCTAGTTGTGAGGAGATTGTTGTAGTGCAGACTACTTTAATTCTCATTGAATGAACCACTAAAATTAAATTTATCATTTATGAAGCATTTTTTTCAGTGTTTACTTTTTAACAGAGCAACAGTGGAATGTCAAGTATAACCTCACCGCTCCCTTACACACAGCTGCAACCCCTACCACATCTCTATGACAATGCATTATAAGGTTTTGACCTGTGGAAGATCCCATTAGGACAGTCATTTGAGTTGCTGTGAGATCACTAACCCTGTGTATGAATACAGCATTTCTGCACAGCAAAGATGGCACTCAAACACTGCTTGCCCTGTTAAAAGAAACATGTCCCTCCGAATACAGCAACCTGCTACAGATTAAAGATTATTGTGTAAATATTTTACAAGTATGAACACTCCAGTTATTTTGTGTATATTATTCAGCTCAGCAATACACAGTCTATATGTATTTTCAAATAGTAGTTTTACTTAATCTTTAAATAAACCACTGAAGTTGTGTAATAGATTAGTATCTACAATTAGCACATTTTTAATTAGTTGCATAAAGCTCTCTGTAACTACTGTATTTTCAGATTATACACCGTTTCAAAAACGCTACCAAGTGTTTTAATAATGCCTAGGCAAGATCTAACCAGTCGGGTTACTAGTTTTCAGATGCTATTTTCCTCAGAAATCTACATATGAAAATTACTTGTTCTCTCAGGAATTCTGCATCACATATGGAATCGTGCAAACTACATGCCAAATTTACCATGCAAAAAAACATTACAGTCACATCACAGCTTACAGAGCATTGTTACATTAAAAAGGTGGTCACCCACTCATATATATTACATTGTCCAGATAGTCATGAACCCTTGCAAAGCTCAATAAGGTTCTTGGCCATATCAGGATTGAGCAGAGAAGTCATAACCCCTTCAATATTGTCGTGAAAGAGGTTTACATTAATAGGTCATTGAAACACCTTGGCTAAAACAGAGAAGTTTGTGAGATCTGAGAATGACGTATGGTTTGGATAGGATCAGAGCTGCTTTCTTGAACGCAAAGGAAACTGAAGGGCAAAGAAAACCCCATATAAAATTGTACGCAGATTGTCAATGAGTCATTGAAAGGAAATTCAAGTTTATCAAAAATTGTCGCCATGTTTACAGACAATGCTGCAAAATAGGACTTCTATCTTCAAGCTTTGCTTAGCATGTGTGCAGTTAGCATCCACAGAAGCACCATAGGAAGAGATAGCACCACATATGTACGTTTTATGTTTTAGAAGCTAACTGTCAACGTGCATCTGAAAACTTGGAACTGGTGTTGATACACACGAAGGTCCAAATACAAGGCCATTTATAGTTATTTTTAATACAGTACAATACATTTAAAGAGAACACATTTTAAAGTACAGTACAAAGGTAATATCACTATGCAACCTGTGGATATTGGAATATGGAAAACGATTACTAAACGATAACAAGTTGTGTGACATTTAACACCAGATTCACCATTGCAACCCAATATGTTATTTTCTAATTAACTAATACAACTGCATCTTGCATATACAAAGTGTGCAAGGTTATTTTGATGTATGAGTTGTGTACACAAACACTGGCCTGTAGTAGTTTTTAAACATAGTTATCAATCATGCTTTACCTTCACCATGAGCCACATGGTAATTATTGCAAAGTGCTGCAGCAGGGTTAATGTTTAATATATGGCTCCAAAATAGACACTGAATAGTATTCCACACCCATAAGGTGGTTTGCTACAATGATCAGGAAAAAAAAGTGAAACAAGTTCTATACTTCAGAATTCCAATTCTTCTGAGCTCCGATAAGGTAATTGTTAAAATTCAGCCTGAACCGAAGTACAATTTACCAATGAAATGTTATAATACAACTTGATACAAATGTGTAATTACTATATATAGACATCTCTTGTACCTTCTACTAAATAATTACTGATTGCATCTATAATCAATAAGATGCAACAGAGAATTAGTAGTAAAGTTGTATGGAAAATTGCACTTGCGACCAAAGGTAGATGGCCTGACACGCAAAGGACAGCATTAGTAAAGGACCTTTTTGGGGTTTAATAGTTATACAATTAAATAATAAAAATTGAGTTGCAAAATTTAGTTACTCGGAACAAACAAAATGTACATGTATGTTATAGTGTATGTGTTGTGTTTCAGTCTCATTGAAATGAAAGCCTTTTACACAAATGTAAAATTGCACAGGTCCAAAAGAGGTAGGGAAAAGTATTACACAATGTATCACAAAGTGCACCTTGCATGTATGTAAAAGATCCAACTATTGCAAAGTTTAAGCATCTCTTTTGATTAGTGAGACATAGCAAATCTAGTCACAAATAAAGTTACCAATTTGTAAAATAGCTTTGCTAAATATACACAAATTTCTGTATGGCCTAATGTACCAAATGCAAAACAGGTTAAAGGTCTGTTAATTACATGAATGACTGATCCCTGTAGTCGCTGTGTACAGAATGTGCAGTACATTCCAGATTACCTACCAGAGAATAGGCACTTCATCCTTAAACATATGTTGAGCTTTGTTTTTCATTCTCACATGAAAGTGGGAACAGACCAACATGGCTCACAATGAGAAAAAAATATGTAACACATCCACATGAACATGTGAATAGATCACCTGTAATGTATGTATACTGCATATGGAGCTATGATGTTTGTTGTCAGCACCCTGTAGACGTTATCTTTAGTATAGTACACTTTCTGATGAGTAGTTTTAAACATGACTGGGGAGTGGAATTTAAAGACTGCTTTCATTAGAAAACTGAATCTGCTTTTCCATTTTATAATTCTGCCACAATGTAGGAATGTTCATTTTTTTCAAGTGACTGTGTATGTCATGAAATGCTCTTTCATACATGAGCAACATATATAGCATGTTAGGAATTGTACAGAAAAGCAGCAGCAACTATTTAAAACAAGTCACTCACCAAAAATATACAGACCCTGTTTATTTCTAGAGGTTACGATGGGAAGATACTAAAATACTTTATTTGTCACGTCTTAACATAGCATTAACTCTTTCTATGTAAAAGTGCATGTTCTAAACCAGTTAACTTTAGTTTTGACAAGACAAAACAAACGGAACTTGTAGTTCTACAGACCTTGGCAATTGTAACAATAACAAAATATATCTAATACTGCAAAACAGTAGCCACACAAATAATTCATAAACATGACATTTTTAAATATTGGTAAAAAACTAGACCTAAGACTAAATTATGTGAAGTTAGATTTGGTTAATTTATAATAGCACCACAGGGAAAACATATGCAATATTACTAATGTTAACGGTAGAGTACATTTTCAATCTACACTAATTTATTATTACATATCAGCACCATGTTTGCTAGCATATACAAGTATCTGGCCTCACCGTGCTCCAAGTCAGTGGCCGTCATGATATGAAATGAAAGTGGAAGGAGTCCCCATGCAGAGAATGGAGGGACAGCAGAGTGCTCCTCAGCATGTAGTCTAAAGGAAATATCTGGACCTTTGAGGCCACTTAGCGTGCTGTATATGTTACTTGGAATGATCCAATACTGGCTCTTACACTAGAATGATTGGAGTGGATTACATATTAAAAGCAGAATTCAGAAATTAAATTCCCACTGCCAAAATAGAACCTGGTGAGTTAGCATTTAAAAGCACCACTATTTTGATTTTTACAAGTATGCAATTAATGTTTTAAATGAAAGTCTCATTCAACTCCCAAAATATTCCTTATTTGAGAAATATAGTAATGATGTACCGTGCAGTATTTCAAATAATTTCTGTTGCTCCCAGTGACATTAAGATTTGCATCACTTACAGTGCATGACATAACTAATAACTTTTCCACAAGCATGCATTAGAAAATGAAGATTTTTTTTTTGTTGAAACAGTTTAACAGGATTACAATCAAGTTTTCTAAATTTATACATGAGGCGTTGTTCTGTCACTCTAAAACAAACAAAAATTTAAGAGGTTTAAATTATTTTGAACACAAGAATAGAATATGCTATAGATGGAATCCCACTCTTCAAACACTAACATATGGCAATGGCAATATCTAAACAAATTAGTCTACAACCAATCCCACAAACTATGACTAGAAATGCAAAAACCACACTTACTTCTAAGGATGCCATATTTATTATCCGGTGTGCCATTCACCTTTTATGAACAAACTTGAGACTTATGTATACAGTATATATAACACATTATACAAGTTCTCCTTGTGAACAGCTTACAAATAACACACTTGCAAATATGAGCCAACACAACTGCTTCTCTAGGACTAGACATGTCAGTATTTGTATAGCTATCATATCACAATTGACATCCTCGACAGTACAGTTGGCAATTAATCAAAGTGTAAAGTAAAAAAATATAGTTTTTTGAGGATGCTGTATAGAAAAGTGAACTGTACCACCTTAATATACGACTACCATAAAAAGCTATAAATCTGAAGGTCACAGTTCTGAAAATCATTCAGAAGTAGCTCACCGTTTGGTATCATGTATCAGTGAAAGCCTGACATCCTCCAAATTAATGACTTTCATCAATAAAATAACTGTTCCATTAGCAGCGGTTTATGCTGCATCGCCATGTTTATTACCTCTTATACATTACACATCAATGGCATGCTCCAGTAAGCAGATGCTGGGATGAGAAAAACAATGTAAATCAGCCTAAGAACACACATTTATAATTTTCAACATGCAAGAATAGATATAGTATACACAGGGTTTTTAAACAAGAAGCCAGATACCAACTGTCATGTTATAGCAGAGTTTATGAAATTAACTTATATTCTTATTGGCTGCTGTGAGCTACAGCACATATTTAAGAACAAACTGTGATGTGTGTACATAACACTTTCAATAAAGTAAATGACCGTGTCAATTAATGGATGACCTTGATGATCCTACTGTAACAATTACCATATTACTTATTCGTAAGGGAAACCCCTACATGTATAAATTCAGTTACCACAATAGTATATGAACCTCTTAAAATTAATTTGGTGTCTGGGAGGAAAAAAAATAAACAAACAAAATAAAAAACATGCCAAAAAAATAAATAAAAATAAAAAGACAGTTTGGGTTATCATGGTAATCTCATACACTACATTGCTCTTTTAGGAGATATTAATATAATCTTTCAATATTTTATTACCATAAACGTTTCAACGAAACTACTAATTAGACAGATTTTTCTTATCTAATTATTAAAGTGTTGATAGTACACCATCATATGATAACCACAAACTATATGAGAGCAATGTTGTTTATCTTGCCTTCAAACTGCTTCACTGTAGTCAGATAAGACTACTCGTTTTTTTTTTAAAAAAGAGGCTTTGCCTTTTAAAGCAGCAATCACACAAAATGTTTTTTTTCCTATAAACAACAAGTTAAGTACCTTTTAACCACACAGTGGATAGTTATTTTTCTGAGCTGTCCTTCTACAAATAATCATCGCCTTTTCAAATTCTCTCTGGGGGGCAGACAAGTATGACTGCCACTGCACACTAGCTCACAGCATGTAATATGAAGGCAAAGGGGAGAGAAGGAGGGGGAGGATTTTTACAGAACAAATAGAGCTTTGATGGGCATTCCAAAGTGTCTCTGCTTAAGAGATAATATCCCATGTAACTGTGATTGCTACTGTAGTCACAGGACACTGTCAAACCCTGCAGAATTATTGTTCATTAATAACAGCTTGCAGAAAAACAATGAAAAATGGTAAATACCAAGCCTGCCAATGAGATGTTAAAAAACAAAAACTCCTTTTATTTTATGGGATTGCTGCTTTAAGTGCATGTTTTCCATGATGCCTTCAGTCATATTATTAAAAAAAAAATTAAAAATAAATACAAAAAAGTAGAGACCATAAAAAGGGTGCACTGTATGCAAATGCCCCGAGCCAAATACAGATTTAGCCTTCCTGTTATGTAGCCTTCTTATAACATGACAGCACCCTGCCTAGTGAGTGTCTACATGGCAGAGGGGCAGAAATAACGGAGCCACCCAAGACTGTGTACAGATCACTGTGTGGCCTGACTTGGATGCATAAGGTGAAAAATGCATTAGAGTTCAAGTAAGAGGTTCTCTGGACCAATGTAAATGCTGCATACACACAGGAATGGCAGCCATTTTGCAGCATCATGCAATAACCAACCTCACAATTCACTAGGAACCAAGTTCAAAAGTAATTTGATAGACTACTTTCTTATATTTATTGGTTCAACCAAAAAAATGGTTGCCTCCAGAAACTGGGCATCCTAGCTTCATATAATGGCCTCAAGGCTATGCTGTAATTATTTAATTTAAAAGCTTATCATGGTATTAGCAGCTACTGGGAGAAACAATCAATATCTTCCTATTGCACATGCACTTCAAATAAAAAAAACAGAACACTACATTATGGTATAGTAGGAAGATAATCTGATTTTTGCCTTTTCTCTTTGGTAGCTAGTGGAAGCCTTTCTCCTTCAATTCTATTCAGTCTGCACTTTGTAATTTCAGTACATTTGCCTGGGATGGCAAGGAAACAAAATAAGTAACAAAACAAAGACTTTATTTTTACTTAGTCCTTTCATTTAAATTGCTATCCCCTACACACTATGTACTGTTGTTTATTCTTTCATATGTTTAAGTGCTACTTTAAATAAGTCATACATTAAGTTTAATAACAAAAAAACCAAAAACAAAATAAAAGGAAAGGAAGGCAAAATGGTGTTACTCCCTCTTACATGCGCACCTGGTAGACAAAGGATCACATGTCCTACAAAATACTTCATTATAAGCAACAAGGTAGTTTCTTATTATATAGCCAGAGGCCCATATTACTTCCCCAGATTTGACACTTTTTCCATAAGCCTATAAAACAAATGCACTTCAATAGGCCCATTTTCTCTATACCCTGCATTTTTCACAAACGTTGTACTGTATTGAAGTTTTGACGTGTATTACTACACTTTACTAGTATAGTAGGTAATTTATTAGCTATGCAAATCACATATATACTAAATTTGCTGTATCAGACCAGGTATAGCTAGTATTTAAAAAAAGATTAAATCAGAATGACAAAATTATAAACTTCTGTATGCCTACATGTACCTAATCTGTACACGTTGTGTTCTATTTACAACTATGGCAATAAATTCATTTTAAGGATAAACATAACTAAAAATGGAAGGTATACACATGTTTAGTTACAACATAAAAAACATAATTGCAGACTAGCAAAGCAATTTACCAATTTGAATTAAAAACAAAACAATATTATTGACATTTGAAATTGGATCCCCCTCTACCAAAAAACAACAAAAAGTAGACACACTGAAATAGAATATCTACCAAAGGGGGCGTCTAAGATACTTTATTAACATGGATGAATCAAATAAGTATTATGAATCTTGTCCACATGATCACCACAATGTAACTGAAAGCACACATGCTCAAAAAAGCAGAGCAGAGGCCTCCAGGACAATAATTAGATATGCATGGCCAGCCCCACCACCCAATATTGCTGTGAAGCCTGGTAATTACACACCTGTATCTCAATGTGGCACTATTCTATAGGAATGTAGTTTAGTTTTATTGCCTTACATCATGAATATCCTCCATTTTGCTTGACCTCTCCCCTCTCTAATAAAAAATTATATATATATATATATATATATATATATATATATATATATATATATATATATATATATATATATATATATATATTTATTTTACACTCCCACACTCTAGAGTGCAGCAAGAAATGAGAAGGAAGGAAGGAGGTTCAGTTACGGTTGTGGACGATAATGCTTCTGCTTTATAGCACCTATACACTTTCCCAACCAAGAGCTACAGCTGTTATTCTGCTACTTTATGTATCAAGTGTTCTAAACATATCTTAGATTGTAAACTCATTTGGACGGTACCTTGTTTCTTATTATTGTTTGCTAATGTGTTTTTTTCTATGATAACCAACCCCCTCAATGTACATACAGCACTGCGTAATATGTTGATGATTTATGAAAGGATAATATTTGTGTATCTATTCTTAACATGAATGTATTGCCACAATTTGCCATAGTCATCTCAACCATTACTTACTTGCCTTTTACTTGATGTAAATAGCTTACCGGCATTACAGCACTAATTAAAATGGTTATTGTGATCTACAACTCTCATAATACCTTCCGCTGGGAGGGGAACAATTCCAGCTTCTGAGGGTCAGGAACATTGAAAGGCCATTGTACAGGGAACATGTGCCCATTATCAGGCCGCTACTGCCGTCTCACATGAAGACCACTTGCTGGGAGCCTATTATAGGAGAGTCTATGAGCTGCTGCAGTCACTTATTTCAGTACATATAAATTAGCCATCGCATTAACATGGATGGTGACCACTGTTGATTACTTTTTAAGTGACTGAATCTGAATAACCAAATTCAGAGTACAACAATGTGAGAGGATTCATTGATTTGTGGTACATTAAATACATATCCTGAGCTTTACGCATTAACAGGTTCCAAGTAGGATTGTTCTCGCATCGACGGTGTGAAAACACTTTTAAAGAAAGATTTTAATGCAATTAAAAGTATTGTTGGTATATTTTTACATATACGCAAACAGTTTATAAGTTTGTCATCCCTATAGTCAGTTATCCCTTAGTGGTTAGAGCTAACAATTTAGTTAAGATATAGCATTGATTATTATATTACTTTACTTGACATTTTGAGTGATCTTATGTATTTAAAGGACCCAAAACGAAATTAATGTGAAATGAAGAAAATGTCTTCTGTTAAAGAAAATCCTGTTTGATTTGTCATTATAAGGAATAGGAAGTAGCATATTGTAAAGGGGGCTGTAAACTGTGGTAACAAGTTTGGTACACGTTTGATTGATTAAATTGAGTTCATTAGGTCAATTGATAAATGAAATCTGGGTAGAATATCATTTCAAATATTGAGGCAAATTAAAAACTCTCTCTTTATCCAAATACAGTTGCAAGCTACTAAAAACAGTTTTGCAAACATAAACCTTTATTTTGCTCTATGTTTTTTCTCCCATCATAAGTCTTCTCCTGGGTGAGCATGTATCTTTGCTCTTCTCCCATAGGTCTTTCCTTCTGTACTCGTTTCCCACGTCAGTGTTCAACAGTACCAGTTTTCATTTACATGTTGATCAATATTTCTAATATGCTACATACATCCAATGAGAGATGACTGACAAGTTGGCTCAGTGTTCAGTTTGGCCACACAAGTAGATGTTTTAATTTAGATCCTTACTGGAAGCAGATTTCAGGCTACACATGCTGTAATATTATTGGCTGTTCTATTTCAGCATCAGGATAACATGACACACACCTACAGTCACTCACACCACAATAAGACCTTTAATGCTTCCATAAGTAAACTAGAACAAGTAGACTAAACCTTTAATATGTTTCACACCAGGCAATGGCCAGGTAAATTGGGATAATTCTGAAAATAAGATTTATATTTGATTAGAAAAACTAATGCATCTATGGCTGCAACAAATCAAATAATTTTAGTCAACTCCAACACAACCCCCCACAGATACTCCTGGAACATACAAATCCTAAAATCAAGCCATCCAAAAATTTAAATAAATCATCTTTACCAGATAACTTAAATAATGGATTCCATGTTTGTGTTTTTAAATTTTACACCAATATATCATAAATGTCATAACTTATTAGGACTAAAAATTGCCATTTTAAATTCATTTTTTTTATATAAAATAGTAGAAAACCCAAAAATTTAAAATCGACACAACCGTTAATTAGTCAATTATATTAATAAAAGGTTCAAAAACATTACTGCAACATTTTAAGCACTCAATTTATACATCCATCTTCAAACTACTTTTATAACTGGAGAAAACTACCATAAGAGTATAAAAATCAAACAAAAAAGAACAAAAACTTACATCTCACAAAATACATTGACTGAATTTATGATTAAGAGTAATGTTTTTTTTAAAAAACCAAATCAAAACCACAACTATTTTGTAACCAAACATAAAATACTAAAATTCAACATCAATGTAATAGTCGAACATCTGTTTGGACAGCCTTGGGGACTGCCAGTGATAGTATATGATTGGCTGCTTTGGGCTATAGCACATGTGCTTTTCTAGCACTATATAAATAAATCCAAAAGTGAGAATGAGAATTTTAGAAATATAAATAAATCTCAACACAACACCATGCTTGGTCCTAAACACTGTGTTAGAGCTTATGTTCTTTACATAAAGGGTATAGTGATTTGAAACCAGCTCTGAAATAAAAGTATTCAGGAGAATAAAGTAAGCATATGACTTTCACTGGGTCATGTAATCTGTGAAATGGGCATTAATTATTTTGGCATCAATTACTTGAGCACCAGTTTGAGCCCATGGAGGTCTTAACCTGCCACTGCTTACTGGCGTTGTACATTCAGCACGGACATTAAGCTAGAAAGGAATTATTTTGCAAAGGCCTTTACCTGTTCAAACTGGTGGCTAGTTGGGCAAAACTATTTCTCATGTAGACACCGTGGCTCTAGTAACATAACTTCACATGGCCAGATAAAATATAATGTGTGACTTTTGATTTGTACAACCTCTTTTTGTAGAAAGGATTTAGAGGTGACTGCTTTAAACTACAACAGTCAAAAAAGATTTGTAAAGCACCACTTTATACTTCACCCCTTAATACAAATATGTGAATACTTCATGCAACTCATAATCCTTTTGTGTTTAGAGATTTTGGCAAGAAAAAAAATCAGATTCAACGCTACTGAAAAGGGGATAATCACCTAATGGTGGCCTAAGAAAAGACTGGCATTACTTTCCTCCAATTTAGAAAGAGGACTGGCTTCTTAATGAAGCTAGCATTCGGCACCATGTTTATGTTCATTCATGCTTTGCATGGAAAGACATCTTTGTTTTTCCATATGGGAGAATGTTTTTTGAAGAACAGACAGCAATGTATTTACTACAAACATGTTTATTAGAATTCACGCATCACATGGGATTTTTTTTAATAATGCATTTCAATATATACAATGATCTTGGTCATCGAATGGATTAAAGCATACAAAGCATGTACAGGACCCTAGTCCCTGAATTCAACGGTTTATCTTAAATCTTACTTTGATTAGTTACATTGTTATCTGGATATTAATATATTATTTTGAAGACTGAACTTTTATAACAAAGAAAATATAAATATATAGCTATGGGACACTTGTTTTGGGAAGCTTAGTATATGTAGTCATATGCCGCTTGTTCTCATTAATAGTCTCTAGCGATTTATTCTAGCCCGGGTTAGACAAATAGTCACAGATTGGACACAGGAGGGATGCAACAAAGGGGGCTTCCTGACCACTGTTATTAGTTTTAGAGGGTTTATATATTTGGCCCATAGGCGTTAATCACTATACATGGATCCGACAGTGCTGTGCGGCTAAATTCAATCTTGAGGATTTGCTTTATTTAATCTATCATATGATCATAGCCTGCACAACCCTGCCTTGTTTCAAATGTGTCATTATTCATTACCACTGACTGTGTCATTGGGAATAGTTTAATACGTAGACACTTGTTTTCGTGTATATTATTTCACCAGAAATAAACATGGAGCTCACAAGAAACAGTGAGGAAGCAGGCATAAAAAGTTATAACAAATCTACAAGTATGAAGATTCCTTAAAAACCTGACAATTTATAGAAGGAAAATGCATCACAAGTTATCAAAGTCTGAAGTCATTTGATGCTATACGTTTATTGTAATCCCACCCATTCCCAACTGTCCGGATGGTATGCCACCTATAGTGTTCCCTGTGGACTTTGCTCTTAGTCTAGCATGGCTAAAAAGGTCCACTTTAATATTAACTTTTCAGTCATTATTAGTTTTTGTTTTTTTAAACAAAACAAGCCTAAATATAAAGTGTCTTTATTCAATTAGTACTTTTCACTGCAATAGGATTACTGAAGTGATTTACTGAAATTCTTTAAAAAAGTGTAAATATTTATTTTTACTTTTGCATTTTACGTTGCATCTCAGTCTACTGGTTCAGTTTAACTGAGACAGGAAGCATGAATTATGCCAATACTAAAAGGAGAGAAAGGTTATATAGTCTACTGCAGAACAACCCATCGCCCAGAGTGCGAGAAAAAAAAAGAATGCATGTATGTATATACACACATATTCTAGATAGTCAAAAGTATGTGGACATTCAACCATCACATGCTTATGTGCTTGTTGAACAGCTCATTCCAAAACCACAGGCATTAAATATGGAGTTGGCCCCACCTTTGCCGCTAGAATAGCCTCCACTCTTCTGGGAAGGCTTTCCATTAAATTTTGGAACATTGATGCAGGGATTCACATCCATTCAGCCACAAGAGCATTAGCGATGTTGGGCACATATGTTGAGCTATAAGTCCTGGCTCTCAGTCAACATTCCAATTTATTCCAAAGATGTTCAATGGGGCCGAGGTAAAGTTCTTCCACACTAAACTCAGGAAACTATTTTTTGAAGGACGTCACTTTGTGCAGGGGTGCATTGTCGTACTGAAAAGGGAGAGGACCTTCCCCAAACTGTTGCCACAAAGTTGGAAGCACACAATTCTAATTCCCCTTCACTGGAACCAAGGGGTCCAGGCCAAACCTGAAAAACAGCCCCAGACCATTATTCCTCCTCCAACAAACTTTACATTTGGCAGTGCGCAGGTAAATAAGAAGAGTACTCCTTGCATTCACCAAACCCAGATGGTGAAGCGTGATTCACCACTCCAGAGAACGTGTTTCCACTGCACAAAGGGTGAAGTACTTTGCTACACTCCAGACAGGCATTACACATGGTGATGCGAGACTTGAGTTCAGCTTCCCTGTCATGGAAGACGAATCCAGGAAGCTACCAACCAAAAGTTCTTGTGCAGACATTACTTCAAGAGGCAGCTTAGTGAGAATTGAAACAAGGGTAGACTATTGGTATGTGCTTGAAAACTCTGCTGTCGGATTCTGTGAACTAGTGTGGCATACCAATTTGGGAGCAGCAGCAGCTCATTCACGGATATTTTCACTTCACTATAATAGCAATTACAGATGCCTTGGGCAGCTCTAGCAGGGCAGAAATTTGACAAACTGACTTTTTGTAAAGGTGGTATCATATGACAGTGGCATGTTGAAAGTTACTGAGCTCTTTCCGTACGCCCCTTACTACTGCTCATTTTTTAATATGTATTTTGCATGGCTGTATGCTCGATTTTATGCACCTGTCAGTAATGATTATAGCTGAAACAGCCAGACACAATAATTAGAAGTGGTGGCCACATACTTTTGGCTATGTAGTGCATGTGTGTGGGTATATATACATAACTTAAACCTGCCTATGTATAATGTACTTCTGACTTGCTGTATTATGTAGTTCCTTAGTTTGCTAATAAAAGCAATCCTATGAGTCCTAACTGGAATGTTAGCACTTTGATGTGTGAGTACTGAAAACTTTTTTGTTTTGGTTTCTTTTGGGAATTTCTGGAGAAAAGAGGAAACTATTAAGAATACAACTTTTTTTTTTTTTTTATGTTAGTAGGTCTTTAAAAGTTTGAAGGGCTAACTGGCACAGGAATTTAAGAATTCTTAGAATTACATAAATAAAATGTCCAGAAATATTGCAGAGGATTTTTGTTGAAATATCCAACATGTCTGGTACAATGTAATACTATGTTTAAGCAAAATACTTTATAATTAGATATAGAAAACCCTATTTAATATATCACACTATGCTACCTAGCGTCATAGAAACGTCACATTATATTTATTTTCTCTCATCTATACGTACTTTATTTTTTGTGTTTTAAAAGCTGTAGTTTAGGAGGAGAGAATACAACACAATTCTTTTTAGTCTATTAATGACCAGATGGAAGCATAACCTGCTTTACTAGAAAGCCCAGTCATCAATGTTCTACACACACGAACATCCAAAAGTATGTAAGCTATAAGGTTCTACAATGACTTGTACATGTAACAAAAACATAAGGATAGTATATCTAAATCTATCCTGTGCTCTACATAAGTGTTAGCTTCAGCACCAAACAATCGTTATAGACTTCAGGAACTAGTCTGGAATTCAAATATATTTGACCATATCATGATCATTATTTATTAAACGCTACATATTTTGTCTATATCATGTAAACTCTGAACTGTAAAAAAAAAAATAAAAAAAAATTGATTTTATTTTTTTCAATTATAAAACTAAAATGATAGACACTGGAAGGGGTGTGTCAGCTTGTTAAGATTTTTTGTCTCGAGATATAACAACCACTATTAAATCAAAGTGGAATTCTAAACAGTGACTAAAAGTGCTTCAAAAAGCAGAGTTCCTTTCCAAGGTGCTCTAGTACTATTGTAGCAGTACCAGTCAGTTACATAATTGTTCTTTACCATATTATTGGTTTCCATAAACATGCCAAAAATATCCCACATAATTAGGCTATTTAAATTGACCCTGCACTGCACCTTTCTTCAACGCACAATTACATTCTTGTTAGGCTTTGATATATATTTTTATGATGTACTGTATATATGAACAGTACCGGTACGATAGGGTCACCAAAACTCCAAAAACTGCAAAGGAAGCCAACAGTAAATACGTAAAATCCCAATGGAAACAAAATAAAGGTTAGCAATATACTGGATGTATTATAGAACAAGTGTATTAAAACTTTAGCAATCTATGGTAAAGAAATGGTCACTGGTGTAAGTTCTATTCATATCATAGAAGTATAACCGATTGATATTTACCTAAACCCAATACTGAAATGAGTGGTAACTAAATGTATGGATGACAGCCTGATAACATATGGCAGCAGCAGCAGCCCAATCCAATCCTACAACACTGAAGGGTGCTCTTACATTTTATCAGTTTCTCCCTAACTGACATAATTACATATGCAGAGAAGCATTAGATCACATTACGAGATTTGAGCACCAGCATAAAGTTTTCATGCAGCCTAAACAGTAATGTAACCTATTCCTGGAGCTGGTGAGAAGTTATGGCAACACAAACACAGTCTTATCAGCTATCTAGACTGTGAATGCAATATGCTGACTCTGGACGAAGAATAAGAAGCCAGAAGACAAGAAGTGCCGCATGTCACCCTGGGCTCCTGCGCCCTGCCACTGATTTGAAACTTTTTTTGTATCCAAAACTTTCATTGTTCCTGCTGGAAAATAAACATTTTGACAATATAAAGGCTAAACAACATCCTTATATACACTAACAAGAACCTTACAAATTGAAATTATAGTTCTGGAAATCTCTGGAATCCTATAAACCTGGAACCTATCGTTCTAAATCATGGTGGAACAATATTGATACATAATAGTCTCCTTAATGTGTTAGTAACACAATATAGTATTTTTAATCTGATTTAGTTTTGGTTAACATTGCATTTAGATGTAACACTTCCACTAATGCATAGCAACTAGACACTTTGCCTCAGTTGCACTAAACAGATAAAAGTCATTTGCTGATTGGTTGCTGTAATTCTTGCACTTAAATGTAACAACCCTAATTACTGTAAATTAGTATAAGTTTAAAAAAAAACAAAAAAAAAACCCACAATAAAAAAAAATGTATTAATATACACTAGTGGTCGAAGTGAACATTTAGAAGTGGCGGTATGAAAAATGTAATGGGAATGTAAGTGAATGGAATTTGATAGTTTTACAATGAAGGCGATAGGAGAAATAGCAGTATGGCATAGCACATATACACCACTTCGACCACTAATCTACACAAAAATATGAAAGTTATTTCAGAATTAAATAATAAATACAGAAGCTAACACGCATATTGAGACGGATACTGTGATAAAGTGTTTGTGTGCTTTGGTGCAGAAAAAAATCCAAATATTATTTTTGTCATTCAACTGGAAAGCTACTGTACACGAAAAATAATGAAAATGCTAATGTGTGATGGATGGAGGCATTATGGTTACCTTACATGTGGAATATATATGGTCCAAATGATCTGTTACATTCATACACCCAGTTAGCTGTGTGAACATGTTCTCCGTTACTACAGGCACTGTGATTAGCAGCAACAGTGTTTAGTGATACTTACTGTATACCCCACTTATAATCTTTACTAAAAAGGTAACTCTGTAGGTATGCTTAACATGCATAACTATGATATACATACAATTTTCAATTAACTAAACACTAATGGTGTATATATATATAATTATAGATATATATGTATTTTTTTCTTTAAATAAAAATAAAACTTTTCAGTGTTTGTACACCGAACATACAAATTCAGCAACCCTTGTGCAAAACAATACGCAAGTAAGGGCAGATTTGGTATGGTTCAATTGTCCATTGTTATGAATGAGAACCCTATGCCACTATTCAGGTGGAACAAAGGTTTTTTCAAGCATCCACACTTTCTTTGCCAGGAGATGCTGCATAAACACTGCAATCAAACAACAACTAACCAAAGGAATATTTGAACATTCACTGATAGCTGTTTCATTATAACCCAACACACACCCACACACAGGAGGAAAAAAAACCAAAAAGATAAGTTGACATACAGTATAAATAAGCAATCATTGTACAACAGGCCTATACATAGGTGCATCATGATCTATATATTTATATATAAAACAGCCATGATGGGAGAAGTATTGTTTAAAGGCATAATTGTACACTCTTACCTCTGAAAATTGCTACTGTCTGGACATACTTGTTCATCCCAATTTTGTTATGGTGCAGCTATCCTGTTGACACGAACATTTTTGTTGTTTTTAAATCAAGAGATAGAAATTCCTTGGCTGTAAACAGTGTAAACAGTTAACACACACTGTCAGCTATCTTTCTTCTTCACTACTGCTGGATCCTACATCCAACAAACATTCCAGACTAACAGAGTTTTGCAAACATGTAAATGCATTTCCTATACATTCACAGTAATAAATGCCCTGTAAGAAACCTTGGCAGAGCTTTTCTTATCAACCCAAAGAAAGGAAAAAAAAACAAAACCCCCCCCCCAAAAACCAAAAGAAAAAAAAAAAAACCCAACCCAAAACGAATTTAGATAATATTTCTTATCTGTAGAATTTATCTATACATCTATACAAGTAGAAATATAGATATATGTAATTAGCTTTGATAGTGCAATTCAATACATCTAAAGTATTTAAATGTTGAACTTTGTGCTGATCAAAAACATACTTCCATAGTCTTGAAATTACTGAAGCAGCTGTCGAGGGAGGCTGGTACGCTCGAGTATTTGTGTTGTAGATTAAATGTGGATTACCAGACCAAGTATTATTTTTGTCCAATGGTTCTCTGCTAAAAACAAAAAAAGGAATGAACAAAAATGAAAAATAGGAAAATTCTTCTAAAAGACTACAGAATTTGTCTCCAATAAAAAGACTTCAACAATTTTGTAGGTGTTCAAGTGGCATTTGTTCTATTCTGGACATTCTTGCTCTTCACTACTGTCCACACGAACATCTATTCTTTTTTCTTTATGGCTGTTGTACATTTTTCTCATTTCTTCTTCATATTTGATAAAATTGTCCCCAAACCTTGTCCATACTTTGTAAGGGACTGTTATAGTATTGCGGTAGGGTGGCCTAACCTCACTTACTCTCAAGAATATGCCATAGCGGTTCGAACCCACATCAAAGTAGAACCTCTTGTTGTCCACCCGGAAAGATGTCCCTTCTGGAAGCTCGGGAGGTTCATCTCCGCCACCTCTTCGTTCTTCAATGTCTCCTTCACCATAATCTTCAATAAGCTGAACCAATGCATCTCTAAATTCAATCATACCTTGCGCTGGCAGAACTATAGTCTGCTCTTGACCCAAACTCTGGCCAAAATAGCCAATCATTCCAGGGCCTCTGGTCATCGTTTGCCTAATTCTTAAAAAACGTCCCCGTTGGTTCTCTTTAAGATCTAGGTAATATTTCCTATTGTCTCGCTCAATGTATTCAGTCTTCAAAACACTGTGTGTGGCAGGCTCTTCGGATCCCGCGGAACCAGATGGTGAGGCTGGATGTGGTCTCCTTCTTGAATCATGCTCTTTTTCACTTCCATGTTCGCTTCTTTGAGAATGAATGCTTCGAAGACCCAGATGGGCATAATGCTCAATGAAATCTCCTAAACAATCCTTTAATTCAGCAGCAACAGACAAAGATAAAGTCAACTTGCTCTTTCTGATGTTATCCTGTCGCCCTCTACCAATCCAAACTTCTGCAATTTTCAAGAAACGACCTCGAGCGCTTTGTTTGACATCCAAGTAAAATCTCTTTTTCTGAATGTCCACTCTCTTTGATGCTAACTCCTGTATCTCTAAATTCTGTGAGGAGGGGTAGCTGTACTGTTGGGGGTAAATGTTCCTACTTATGCCTGCACCTTCCCTTTGGCCTCTTCCCCGATCCATATTTATTCTCTCAGTATACTGGAAGAAGTAATAAAAGCAATGTATATTAGAACTGAAAAGATAGCAAATTAATTATGACAATGCTTAAATATCTATTGAATTATGGCTTGAAACTAGAAACTGGCATTACAGTGCAAATCTTTTTTTTCTTATACACAACGTGTACAATGTCGTAACGATTATGTATTTGATGTGAACTGGGCTGAAGACATATATGGTATGTCTTTTAAAGTATATTACCCCTCACCCCCAGTAACTAGGTGAGCAAAAATGTGTTCAAAGAAGGCATTTGGCAAATTTTATTTTTAAACAGCATTTATTTGTAGTACTGGGACCTGTGGTGAACTACAGGTCCAAGCACTACAAGCCAGCATACCCAATGCATTTTGTGGGATTTCAGCTTCATGCTGAATGGGATAGGATTGATTGTCATTATGATACCAAGGGCTTGATTTACTAAAGGGCAGGTTGGTAAAACCGCCAGTTTTTGGGGATTTTTTCGGTGGTTTCAAAACCACCGGATTTACTGAAGCCCAAACCGCCATTAAAATGGCCAGAATTGACATTTAACAAATTCCCCACTTTAAAAATTGCCATCCCGATTTTAAAAATGATTTACATATAAACCGCTGGATTTACTAAGCTGGGGTTTGCAAAACCTCCGCAAAACTGTCATCCAAACGGCCAAAATAAAAACAGGTTGTTGCGAGTGGCGAGATTGCTCAAACTGCATGCTGTTTGAACAATTTTGCCATTGAGAACCTAAGAGAAAACATCATTGACATTTAAATTAATTTAAACAATCATTATTTATTAATGGTCAAAATTAGTTTAATATTAACTAATGGTGGAAATTTTTCTTAAGGGAACTCTATTATATCATATTATGGGGGAAATGTGAATATATATTATTAACTAATTGTTAATGCTGGATATAATTATTTATGTTGCACAATTTGTCATTACATAGTGCCTAAATAATATAATAATTAAATAATTTTGTCCCCTTCATAGAGTGAAAAAATATTTCCCCCATCAGTTACTATTAAATCCATTTTACCCCTCAATCAATAAATAAATAATGATTGCCCAAAAAATTTAAATGTCAATGGTGCTTTCTCTTATGTTCTGAAATAGCTCAAATAGCACGTTTGAGCTATCAAATCAATTAGAAGCAGGTATTAAAACTATCCTGTCTTTTAGATGGCGGTTTTAACCAAACCGCTGGGGGTTTAGCTTTTTCAATCAGTCACACATCGCCATCCATTTTAAATCCCAGCCTCAAAAATCCTATAGTAACTGCGGCGGTCTGGGCCACTAAACTGACAGTGGTGTGTGGCGGTTTAAAACCGCCACCAAACGCAATTCTTCGTAAATCTAGCCTCAAGGGTGTTTCCCTGCTATAGTTGCACCAGCCCTGTCTGTCATAGCCTAGAAGGATGATAAAGAAAAATGAAATCCACTATTAGAACTTCAGCTCTTACTAAAGTCCTAAATCCTGGCACAGATATATTAATACATATGAATTTGGATTAGACACATTTACATTTTCTTTGTTATAAATAAATACAAAGCACAGAGAATTTGTAGGAATTAGTAGAAAATTTGCATGGATTTTTTTGTGTTCGTAAGGCTGAATAAGTCAATGATTTACTCACCTGTGCTCAAGCAGGGATGTCATCAAGTTTAGGATCCCTCAGTACCTCCTCAGAACCGGAGTTGCTGATCCTGTAAATAAAAATAACCTTTTTATTTTACAGCATAATGAGTTCAACTCTTGAAAACTGTGAAAAATATGTATAATAATTTCAAAGAATTTTGTGCTTGCCCCACACTTGCTTGATTCTGTATTGTAGCATTTAAAAGTAATGGAAACTACAAAGAACGCCACACAAAACTTTAAAGTTTTCGAAAGAGTTCTGCTTCACATTGGAGCAGAGAAGAGCTTACCTGGCGGAGTTTCCAACACAGGTAAATTGAACTTTTCATTTAACCCATTATTTCTGAAATCCACAATTTTTAATTGAGTTCTAACGGATTTCTTTCGAAACTCCCTCTCCGAGTCTACTGCACTAAGTTAACTTTCTTAGGCGAACATTAATATGGGTGTTCAGTGCAGAGACGAATACTACAAACATGTATCTCAAAACAAATGCAATAGCACTGCTCAATTTTACAACACTATGGGGGGTATTCAATTGTTCCGAAATCCCGCCGTGCAAAAACTACTACCGTTATTTCGGTAAAAATGAAAACTGAAATCCACTATTAGAACTTCAGCTCTTACTAAAGTCCTAAATCCTGGCACAGATATAGTAATACATATGAATTTGGATTAGACACATTTACATTTTCTTTGTTATAAATAAATACGAAGCACAGAGAATTTGTAGGAATTAGTAGAAAATTTGCATGGATTTTAGTAGTTAGCTGGATTTCAGCTCGCGGCTGAAATCCAGCGAGAAAATTACCGTACTAACGTTTTTTCCCACGCACTATTACCGTAATAACGGTAAGTGCGCGGACCGCTAAATTTTTGGCGTTTCCGACGACAATTGAATACCCCCCTATGTGCCAACAAATCACACTGGTATCTTTCTAACAGGGGATAGAAAAAAAATAAAAAAATAAAAATAAATGGTACGCATTTATAATCCATTCATAATAACCCATGGCAACCAGGGACTCTAGGTTACAGAGGAAGAAATAAAAAGATGTGTAAGAATTAAAAAACAAACACCCAAAT
Organism: Mixophyes fleayi; assembly: GCF_038048845.1. Classification (NCBI taxonomy): domain Eukaryota; kingdom Metazoa; phylum Chordata; class Amphibia; order Anura; family Limnodynastidae; genus Mixophyes; species Mixophyes fleayi. Next base: position 183,250,283 of record NC_134402.1, on the reverse strand, counting down.
ATAGGTATTTTTTTTTAGATATCCACAATAAATGCTACCTCTTAGCGGATGCCTTCCTTTAACCCCATTCATGACCGTGGCTGTTCTATACCTTTGTGAGCAGACATTTTACAGTTACACTCGGTCTGATAAACAAACTCTGCTAATTTATTATATTGATAACACAGTGCAATATGGATTACACAAGAAAAAAACCCCCAAAACAATCCCCCTTCCAAAAAGGCAAATTATTCCGTAATTCATTGTTACATTGATCCATTTTGTGCAATCCCAAAAAGCTACCTCAATACTAATGTACTAGTTTTTCACAGTATATGGTCAAATTATCCATGTAGGACACATTTGTAAATTTTAGGGCCTGGTAACAAACAAACAAAAAAGGGATTCTTTTTTTTATTCTATTTTATTTGTTATCCGTTTCCATACATTTATCTACAGGTAAAGGCGACCAAAATGTCAATATATATATAAATCAATGGTCAGGTAGGGAGATTTCCCCTGCAGCTCTTTGAATCTCCCTTCACTCAGGAAAATCCCTGATGTGGCATATAGTCTTTTGTCAATGGAAGTGCAGACTTTTATATTGAGCAGCGTAATTTTGGATCCCATGTACTGTAATATCGCTTTTATACTGCCGCCCCGGCAATATCCCGGGTTTTTCAAGCCACGTTTTTGCCGGGGCTCGGAGCGTCCCAGCTCAGAAACACCATTCATACTGCACCTCGGACCCGGGAATTTCCCGGGTTGACCCCATTCATACTGCACAAGTCTGTGCCCTGGCAATTTGTGGGAGTCATCACCAGAGCAGTTTTCATTGGCTGAAAAATGGTGATGTCATTGAAAGGTGACTTTTTTTTTCTTCCACGGGCTCCCACCGATGACATCATCCTCCAGAGACAGGCACACAGCCAATCAGCTTGTTTTCTGTGCAACCCGGGTTGAAAAACCCGGGTTGCACCATTTATAGTGCAGGCAACCCGGGTCCGACCCGGGAATTACCCATCGATAAATCCCGGCTTGAAGACCCGGGTTTTTTGACTTGTACCATTCATACTGCACCAAGACCCGGGTCGTTTGAGCTCGCCCCGGAAAAAACCCGGGATTTTGGTGCAGTATGAATGGGGTATAATTGGGTTGTCCAGGTACTGTAAGCAACTGCTTCTGGCCAAATCCCTGCAACCTCTTTGACAGCTAAGTTCTGGTTATAGGGCTTGAGTCATCTCAGCTCAAAGCCAGCTATCAGCATATATGTCCAGGTGGCAGATAGGAACCAGTTTAAAAAAAAAAAAAAAAAAAAAAGTGTCAACTGTATTTTCATTTTATTTTTTAAAAAATAATTATTAAATACGTTACTTTTTGTTTTTCTCTAGCTTAGCATCCATGGATCCATGGATTTCCATTAATGATATGGTGTAGTTCATTTTCTTTGAGGCTAGTTCACGTTTACATTTGTTAAAACTCATTCCAAAATACTGCAATAAGCATTTGCAAATGTTTTTTTTCAAGAATCCAGAATGCTATTATCTTTGTTTTGAGCCTATTCCACGGCAAAGGGAACATACATTTAGCTGAGCACTTTGTTTTCTTTCTGCCCAGGAACTCTTGAAAATGCAGTCAGTTTACAATCATAAGTCTACCGCAAAGTATGACAACCTTTGTAATTCTGTTGTTCACATACACAGGTCAGGTTGCTAAGTGATCAAGCTGATCAAATTAGTTACATTTTGAAAATGCATGAAAAAGCTTAGCTGTAGTCTCTCCCTACACTGCTTCAGTGTCTCCAAGGATATGTTTTGGGAGATACACAGTCATCTGTTATGTACGTAAAATGCTGAGATGTTGCAAAGGATTATGCCTTGCTTGCCAAGAGTATCAAATACATTTATCTATGCAATCGGTTTATTAAATGTACGATAGAAGCAAATGCAAACATCAATATTTGTGCTGCTAATTAAAAAGGAGGGTATAATAGGGAATTTAGATTGCAAGTCCAGTGGGCAGGGGACTGATTTGATGGATTACATATATTCTGTACAGCACTACACATTTTGATTAACACTATATAATATTATTAATAATTTAACCATCAACATCTTGAGCTTCCCAAAGGATCTGTCCTAATCCAGCAAGTGGATGATTTACTTCTCACTTCACCCAAAGAGACATGTAAAATTGATCATCTGTACTGGCTTATACACCTTGCTCTAAACATCAGCGTAGGCATCTTTGCTAAGACAGGATTCAGGAAATCCGCAAAATGGCCGAATGCATAGCCTATAACAGTAATAAGCAACCCGAAACATTTTGAGGGATGCATTATATGGCTCTCTAACCTACAAAAGGACCACACATTACCCTTAATCTCAGTAGTAAGTTAAAACAATATATTTAATCAAAGAAATAAAAAGTAGTAATATATCAGCAGACATTTTAAACAAGTGTTACAAGCTATAGCAAACGAAACTAAACGTAAAGCAGGAAGGAGCTGGAGTTGAAGGTTCAGAGGGCCGCCTGCTGTCTTATCACAGGCCTATAGCCTTAATGAGCAAGAGATTCACCACTAACAGAAAGACTAGACTAAGCCCTTAGGACAGTGGTTCCCAAAGTGTGCCCCACGGCTCCCTGGGGTGCCGTGGCAAGGACAAAAAATAAAATAAAAAAATAAATACTTATAATTCTGGCGGCGCCCAGGACCCAGCATCCTCCACCGTTCCCTTCTAACTGAATGTCGGACATGACATCATCATGCCCGACATTTTCAGTGAGGAGATGGAAGAAAGAAGACAGGTGGCCAAGTAATGTAAGTAAAGGAACGTAGGGGAAATAGTGATAGAAAACAGCGATGGAGGGTGCAGTGTAATATTAAAGGGGCAGTGTGAGCGTGAAGAGGCACAATGTAATGGTAAAGGGGCAGTGTGAGCGTGAAGAGGCACAGGGCTAGATTTACTAAGCTGCGGGTTTGAAAAAGTGGGGATGTTGCCTATAGCAACCAATCAGATTCTAGCTTTCATTTATTTAGTACTTTCTACAAAATGACAGCTAGAATCTGATTGGTTGCTATAGGCAACATCCCCACTTTTTCAAACCCGCAGCTTAATAAATCTAACCCACAGTGTAATGGTAAAGGGGCACAGTGTGAGCATAAAGGGCACAGTGTAATGGTGAAGGGGCACAGTGTGAGTGAGCATAAAGGGCACAGTGTAATGGTGAAGGGGCACAGTGTGAGCATAAAGGGCACAGTGTAATGGTGAAGGGGCACAGTGTGAGTGAGCATAAAGGGCACAGTGTAATGGTGAAGGGGCACAGTGTGACGATTTTTATACATGTTGTTTGATCTTATTCCTCTTAATGAGTGCTGTAAATTGTTCTGAGAGAAATAGGATTGAAAAAAAAATATATAAAAATATTCTTTTCCTTGGATTAATGTGTATTTTTTTTTGTAAACAACTTAAGAATTTGTCCAGAGTTAAAAAAAAACTTATTACGTTATTTTGACCCAACTACATATAAAATGGGACTGCTCAAAAATTATTTTGGAAGGGTGTCTTGAAAAAAAAATTATGGAGACCCTAAGAGTTCCACAAACTGAAAAAGTTTGGGAACCACTGCCTTGATGACCTATTAGATTATATAATCTCTGCCAGTAGCCTGTCTGCTTTTATCAGCAACTAACATTCAAAATTATTGTGAGGCACTAATCAATTGTGAAGTCATTCCATTTTACCAGCCCTGTTACTCAACTGAGCTTAGGAAACCTTCCCTTGAGCAAACGGTGGGCTTGATTACATGAAGTGTGTCTATGTACACAACAGTTAGGTGCCAGGGACATTGTAGTAATGTTGCAGAAATTGTCTTGTTAGGAATGTGGGAAATTGCTGTGTTTTAATGTTATATATTTAAGATTGCAATAAAATATAATTAATTTCAGGAGGTATACATACTGCTGTGCATTTTTACTACGTGTTTTTGAAAATCTATAATTGTGGTTGCAAGCAAAGTTCAGTTTCAAATTCTTTACTCCATATATATTTATCCAAATAATATGCTGTATATTCATAAATTTGCATCCAATTGGTTAGTAAAGTAGTTAAATATGCATTGCAAAAAATTAAATATCTCATACATTTGCAATTATAAGGCGTAAATATATTAATATGTATTCAAAGTTAGTGTGTATAATCACACGATGAACTACAGACGTTCCAAAGTGACGACTGTCGTTTCATTTGGATGGCCGCACCGTTAAATAACCTCATTCCAATCACGTAGTGTGTATGCACTCATGATCACAATCTCCATATAGAGTTTACAGTCATTATCTTTTCAGCCAATGCCAGCAATGAACATGCCCTGGTGACTAAAATGTAGAGATGGAATAATTAGTTTGTTTGTTCTGAGACTAAACATTTTGTTAGAGTCACAGAAGCTAACAAAATTCATTTTTTGGACATTTCCTAGTCAGCTGAATCAACACTTAGTTGGACAAAATACTTATGGTTTAGGTGCAAATAGTTTCACGAGCCAGCCACTGCTAGCATAATAAATGTGTCACTAATAAAAAAAAAAAAAAAAGTGTGCGTTATATATATATATATATATATATTATTAATTACACACACATTGATTATTATACCTATGTAAGCGTTATAGATTCCAGCTCCTGTGTGAGGCTGTCCTATGGACTTATGCTATCCAATTTGCGCATTTTTCATGTGTGGTACTATATGAATGTATGCGATAATTAACATGCAGGCTTGTGTAATAAATGTATGTATTTTAAATGAGCTGGTTTCTAAAAGTTCCTATTCTGCTATAGCTGGTTCTAGTTCATATTTTTATCAAGTATAGTTTGCAGATCAGCGCTGATTTAAGTATTGTGTTTTATATGCAAGCTTTAGTGTTACAAATGATTGCCTATGAGACTGTTACTGTACATACCCCTGCTGAATTTTTTCTCCCAACATTCCTGGCTACAACGCCATATGTGAAACGTTGTGCTGATAGCTAAATTTGCAGTCTAACATCCCTGATGTTAAAATTATTTTAAGGTTCCATTTCTGATAGTCATTTTTTTTCCCATACAAAAAAACAATACAAAAACAAACGAAACAAAAACACAGAAAGACAGACCTTAATAAATTAGAAATGCTTAGGCTCAGTTCCCTGAGAACCGAACACACCTGAACTTAGCAGATCCGAGTACCGAGCCGTCTCGGCATTTTCGCGCGATTTCAGAATGGAAAACTAGGCAAACCGTCATTGTTACATCTTGGGAGTTTTGGATGCTATAAGTACTGCCCTCCATGGCGATCTAGCGCCATTTCACAGAGGGGCACAGAAGGGGTAGCACTGTCTGTAGAGCAGTTGGGCAGCTTCATAGGTAGAATAGAAAGAGGATGGGGTAGCAGTGTTCTTCAAAGTCTACAGTGACATTCAGGAGCGCTCCATTGCTAATTGCCATTGCTGAAATACAAATACTAGGGCTGGCATGCTTGGTCTTCTGAATTTGCATTCAAAGTGTACGGTGTTACCAAAATGGATTCACAGCAGTACACAGAAGAGCAGAAGCACTAAGCAGCTGCTGGCACCAGTCATGATGGTAATAATCCCTCTATGTCCCCTGGTAAAGCCTATGTTAAAGTGCAGACTGTTTGTAAGTCAGGGAAACCAAAATGGAGAAAAAAACCAAACAAACAACTTTTACCTTGGTCAAGAAAAAAAAAACACCTTTAATCCAGGCAAAACTATATGCAGGAAAAAAAATTGCCAACATGCATTCTACACACACAGTGGCAAAGAAAGAATGAGGCCTTCGCCTTTCTTTAGGAGTGCAAGTTCTGCAACTGTCACTGAGGCATCTTCTTATAAGGTCACTCGTGACCAAGACCTTGTCATTCGGACGCCAAAAGTGGTGTCCAAATACTTTTACGTGTAAAAGCCGAGCTGGAAGAAAACAGTAAGGCATTCGAGGAAAATGTATGTTCAGATTCAGAAATGACACAAATCCCTGTGGAGAGTCTATCCACAAGTGCTATGTGTAATCCTGACCATTCTGGTAGTGTACCCATAAAGAAGGGCCCTTTCAGCATTTCTGCAGATGTGTGCCTGAACAGCCCAAGTGTAGCCGGTGACGTTGTTTGTGCAAGTCCTGCAACAGTGGAAGCAGTTCTTGCATGTGATAAGAAAAAAGCCATTGCCATGCTTGCACATAAGACCAAAAAATCCCTCTCTTATGTGTGGAATTATTTTTACCCAAATCCTGACAACAGTTGTCTAGCCATTTGTAGTGTATGTAAAGCCACAGTCAGTAGAGGAAGGGACCTTAATCATCTAGGAACTTCATCCATGTTACGCTATTTGAAGCAAGTTCATGGCAAGCTGTTAGGAAAATCAAAAACTTATGCTAAAAAAAACAACAAACAGTCCATCATCAGCTAGGTCCATTCTCTCACCTACAACCCGATGCCTGCAATCTACACCCACAAAATTGTCCTCATCAATATTCTCAGTAGCGATCGGAGTTAGTCCTGCATCCAAGTTACTAAAGCTAGATGACTCCTCCACTATCCTGGATTCCTCAGAAGAATTCTTGAGCGTTAATCCCGCTGCTGCTGGGGGTGGATCTTCAACCCAGAAGACGACTACTAGTAGTTTACAACAATTGACTGTTAAACAATTCTTTGCAGTGGGAAGAAAGTATGAAAGCTGTCACTCAATCGTAAATCGGATCACAGATGCCATGGCAACTATGCTAGTAATAGATCTGTGTCCATTATCCACTATTAATGCAGCTGGTTTTAGACAGTTACTTGAGGTCTTGTGTCCCCGTTACCAAATTCCATCATGACACCATTTTACTAGAAAAGCTATTCTTCACCTCTACCAGAAGGTTCGTAAAAATGTAATTATTGGCCTACAAAATGCCATTCTACCCACTGTACACTTCACCAGCAGTAACAGCAGCAGCATGTACCCAAGTACGTCACATTTGTCAGAGGCAGGCTACTCTGTGCATCACCAGCTTCACTAAGAGGCATACAGCTGACAATCCGTTAAAAAAACTAAGGGATGTCATTGGAACATGGCTTATCCTGCATGGAGTCCCCTCAGGATGTGTCATTTCTGATAATGCAACCAATATTGTGAGAGTATTACAGCTAGGTGAATTCCCTCACATTCCCTGTTTTGCTCACACAATAAACTTGGTGGTGCAGAGCTTTTTAAAAATGACAGACGTGCAGGAGATGCTGTCTGCGGCCTGTAAAATATGTGGACATTTCCGGGATTCGGCAACAGCGTGTAGGAGATTGCAGCAGCTGCAAGAGCAATTTAATTTGCCCTGCCATCTACTGAAGCAAGACGTGGTGGTGACAAGGTGGAATTCCACCCTGTATATGCTTCTGCGGATGGAGGAACAGCGAAAAGCCATCCACACTTACTCCACAAGCCATGACATTGGGAAAGGAGGGGGGATGTATTTTAGTCAAGAGCAGTGGAGAATACTTTCCGTGTTGTGTAAGGTGCTGAAACCATTCAAAGTAGCCACCTGTGAAGTGAATTCAGACACTGCTAACTTGAGGCAAGTGATTCCCTTAGTTTTGGAAAAGCAGCTTGAGAAACTGAACTTTATTCGCTTCGCCAGAATCCAAGAGTCTGGTCTATAAGAATTGACCAAAAAAGTGACACCTCTGCTGTAACTCCATCTGATCCTACTCTCAATATCCAAAGGATGTTGTCACGAACAGCACTCACCTGAGCCTGCGTGACACAGGGATAACCCAAAAAATAACCACCTGGTCTGTCTAAAATGATTAAATCCTTACCCATCTATGTCACACACTAGCTTTGCGGTACCAACTGTGCCACCACCAAGGTTTTTTTCTGTGAAGAACTGACACTCTTATTTAGGAAGCCTTAGGTCAGGCTTGTCCAACCTGCGGCCCTCCAGATGTTGTGAAACTACAAGTCCCAGCATGCTTTGCCAGTAGACAACCAGTTGATAGCTGGAAGGGCATGCTGGGACTTGTAGTTTCACAACATCTGGAGGGCCGCAGGTTGGACAGGCCTGCCTTAGGTTCTCCCTAGAATCAATCTTGCACAATTTACTTTAATCAGAGTTAACATAAACCACAAATGTTCTCGTTTCAATTATGTAGCGTCTTGACCAAACTGTTGCGTGCATTCGTAAGAACAGAGACTTTAACTTATTAAATGTAATTTATTATGGAAAATACATCCACAATGCTTAAGATAAAAAAAGGTAATAAAAAAGGCATACAAATATAATGCAGTTGTTTCTTAGAAAATAAAATGGATAAAACACAGAATTGATAACTCACTTATAATCAAGTTTCTGGTGCCGGAAGAAGCAGAAAAAAATGGAACACTTCAATCAGATTGACTCCCCAAAAGTGAACAAATTCTAACAGTCACAGTGCAGTTTTAAAACCACACTGCAGGGCTCACAGCCCCCCTTCCTGTGATGTTAGAACAAAATGGTTTGTGCGAATGCAAATTAGGGTTTTAGAACTCTGCTGGAGAACCACCTTCTAAGTTAGGACAGGGTAACAAAAACCTAACTTTTCACCAGTATGACTTACAAACATGATTTTACCTCCATAAACACAAAAATAGGTAAATCCAACAAGAGCGCTAATGTATCACCCCAAGCTGCCCCAGATATATAAGGATGTCCACAAACACCTGACTGGATTCACTTTTGTTCTACCTTGATAAAGACTCCTTGGCAGAATCGAAACGCGTTGGTTTGAAGCAGCAGTACATCCTTGTCATCACGGACATCCGGGTCTACTATTTGGTGGTAGGAACGTGGACTTACATTCTTGAATAACAGCGTGACACAATAGAATGTGTGTGGTACGCGCAAAAGGAGTGTTTAGCTCCTGTTTTATTTTTGTATATGGTACCGTAGGTACCTTTTAAATAAATGGTATTACACCATGTTTTGTTCCATTTTATTCATGTGAGGTGCTGAATCTTTGTAGAAGCAAGCTTCACGAGTCTTTGACCATATCGGATGTGCCTGATTTCAAGGGAAATTCTGTAAGCATATTCCCATAGGGGAGTCCCTTCACGTGGTGGACTGAATTTAAGAAGATCCTTCTTGTATTCACTTGGGAGAGGGCTCCCCCTTTTGTTTGACAGCATTTATACATGTTTTACTGTACTACTCTATGTATGGTTACTTTTTATTCCAGATCTTCATTGACATTTGTGTGAGACGCTTTTAGCGCTCTAAGGTATTACTATCCATGATTTTACCTCCACACAATAGGTCATAAGTTCCCCTTCATCTGCATACCACACATGCCTCTGGTAAGTATATTTTCCTGTGACCCTATTCAGCTTGAATTTGTCATTAACATGTGTTAGATTTAATTGTTTTGAAATAGAGATTTTCAAAGCTTTCACATTTGCAACCTGCCCTAAATGATACAAGGTGCTACTATGGATCCAGGCTTTTATCTACCAGTCGCCTCTGGGTAGTTTTACATAAACAAAACGCATTGATCTAAACAGCTTCTCTGAGGCATGTCACACTATTTCTAGGAATTAATTCACAAACACATATTTGCAGATTTATGTGCCTAAACATTAGCTTGCACATGACAATGGTGGAGGATTATTTTCAGGCAGCATAGAAATAGACACATCAGACAGTCCCTATACAAACTGGGAGGAAAAAATGGAATTTAGAGACCCATGTTCCAACTCGATTTGCACTGCCTAAGCTGCCCACCCTCCAGTGTGTACTCAGAAAGAGTTTTCAGCACAGCCGGGAACCTTATCAGCAATCAGCATAGGTTGCTACTTCCTCAAAATGTGGAAAAGATGATGTTCATAAAAAGTAACTTCAAGTTCCACGAGGAAGGCCTTTTGCGCCAATTACATCTAAATACTTCTGTAACGGTGGATTCCAGCAGTGATGAATTAATAATGTGTGATGATGTACAAATTTATGATGGTGAGGATGTGGCTGAGGATAATAAAAACATCTTGCCACAGTAGAGTTCATTATCAGCACTGGTATCTTCGGTGCCTTAAGCCCATTGTTACCGTGTTTTGTGGGGGCCCAAACAAACAAAGTACTTCAGCCACAAGGAGTGGCACTTTGTGGCTGAAGTGTATGGTTTGTTAAAGTGTGCATGTTCTTTTTAAGATCCAATATAATGGTGGGTGGGAGGGCCAAAGGACAATTCCATCTTGCACCACATTTCCTTTCAGCTATCGCTGTGTGCCAAGGTTACCTACATGTGCTATATACTGTTGTGTGCTTAGCAAAAATCTCTTTAGACACCATTGGTGATGCAGATGACTCAGCACAACATTTTGACATATGGTCTTGTCCAACGTAAAAGAATTGACCAGAATTAGTGACACCTCTGCTGTAACAATCTGATCCTACTATCAACATCCAAAGAATGGTGGAGGATTATTTTATTTTTTTTGAACAGTATAAAAACAACAGTTTTATGAACAAAGAACAACGTTCCTTGCAGAAATCATGTAAGCATGGATGTCTCAAAAGACGTGTATATGTATTACCTTCCACTTTGCTGCTGTTTCATCATGTGTTTGTAAACTGCACTTTACATCAAAGGTAGCTAACTACATTATAATTATGTGGGAATTAGGGCTGATTCGAAGCTCAGTGATGAACTTGCTTTTTGCTGTGAATTACAATGGCTCTTTTTAGTGCATTGTCTGGCACCCTGGATTGCTCTGGGCCTGCTAAAAGCATGTTTTCCGGGGTGGGGGGGGGGGGGTCAGCGCACGTTGCCATGTATTAGCTGCAGAATTACCACAGTTATCCAAGAAAAAGGTGGAGCGATCAAATGAACCATAACTGGTTTTATGATCCAAGGACAATTCCATCTTGCACCACTTTTCTTTTCTGCCACTGCTGTGTGACAATGTTTCCTAGATGTGCTAGGAACTGCCGTGTGTTTGAGTCACTGCTCTGTCGCTTAGTATCCAGCCAGGTCGCTCCAGTATTTGTCCAAAAGTGTATGAAAATAATACTGTGGACTGTGAGATGGTCAAAATTGACTGCAAATGACTTGAAATTAGTGTTGTTGAGGTTAATAATAATGCAGGAACAAAAAAGAGCAACATTATGTGATTTTAGTATATTTTAGCAATTTTTCTTAAAAATCCAGATCCAAAACACAAAGTTAATCCAGATCCAAAACCAGAACACGGGGGTCAGTGAAAATCTCTACAATAAATAAACAAACTTTATTTTTAGTGTTATAGATGGTGGAGCATAGAGAGCACAGTTTCAGGAATTACAGGGAAAAGAAATACAAAATAAAAAAATAAAATAAATAAAAACAAATAAAATCAAGGTCCTTATATTATTATACACATATGTTCCTCCACGCAAAAAACCCAATACTTGGTGTTTGCTTTAATGGATCAAAGATGAACTTGCAATGATTTTTCATTAGAAACTAAAAACTTTATGGTGTGCAGTGTTGGGACAAGAAAGTAATTTTATAATAGTTGAATATCCTCCCTAAACTCCTTTGTCAATCCTACTTGTGCTTTCTAATCATCTAACAATACAATAGCTTGTAAGAACAGTTGTATGGCAGAGAGAGAAGATCTGAAATCTAAAATATAACCAGTTCCACAGGTATGAGTCTGAAAGGGTGGTCAGTCAAAAAAAAACCCCATGCTTGCTCATAGGCTATACAGCAGAACAGAATAAAACCAAATGGAACATATGCATTCCTCTTTACTAGGCACAATTTCAGGTTATAGTGTCTAGTACATAATGAATAAACCCAAAATGTGAATATATCAGCATAATAGACACTTACCCTTTCAAGTTTTAGGATAGTGCACTTTAACATGCTTATCTTGACAAACTGTCAATATGAGCAAGTTACTCTCTTTTCAAAAGCCCAACACTGTTTCGTTGTTAATGTTTTCTTACTGGTAATTTCCATTAAGCATTCCCCACCCAAAAAAAACCTCATATATACTTTATTTGAAGAAGTTTGTTTTAATAGACAAATATCAAATTATATTAAAATAGGTATTCTTGCTGTAGTGTTACTCATCAAGATGTCTCAATTGAGAATGCATTTTGGCAGGATTGACAATACCAGGAATGCACTACAAGAAGAATGACCTGTAAGACAAAAGTAAAAAATATTTAATAGGTTATGTAGGAAACTTTTCAAATGCTTAATGTTTTTTTCTTAAAATCCAAGGGTGACACTCCCATAAATGTGACTGTAAATTGCCATTTGAAGCAATGCACTCATCAAAATGGCTATTATCTCGCTCTTTTAACAAGGGCATGATGGCTATTTCCATGCAAAACATTATTGCATTATCATTATAGCTCGGTCAGACAAGCTGGAGCTTCATAGCAGAGAGGTGGAAAACACTAGATACCAAAGTGAGGAAAGGGCTCATAAGAGACTGCAGAATTGGAGATATATATTTTTTATTTCCTGGCAGAAGCATAGCAAAGTGTATTTCTAAGACCTTAATCAAAGAAGCATTTTACAAAAATGTTTTTTTTTGTTTTTTTAACCTTCCCGTTATATAGCTTTCTGGGTAAAGCTCAGAAGAAAATGCAGAATTGGAGGTTATTGATCTCCAATGCTGAAATGCATGTGCTATTCACGCAGGCAGCAGTTCTGACCGTGTCTTATGCTTCATTTATGAACCAAACCTGCAAATCAACATGAGGATAAATAATCTCCAATCCTGCAGTCTCTTATGAGCTTCACTCAGAAAGCAATATAAAAAGGGAAAGTTAAAGAAAATATTTGTAAAATGCTTGTTTGATTAAGGCCTAAAAACATAAATTGCTATGCTTCTGCCTAAAAAATAAAAAATAAAAAATTGAACAAAAAATATCGGGAAAGGTAAAAAGTATTGCAGAAATAATGGAAGAGATTTAGTGATAAAAGCAGATTAGGTGAAATGGCAAGAAAGAGAAGGCTTTGGAACTTTCTAATATTAGTTACTGTGATAAATGCAAAATCAGCTCAATATAAATGTACTGATATTAGTCAGTATTACATATAAAAACAAAAATGAAAGAATGACTAGTAAAAAGGCAGACAGCTGAATATATGTTAGCGCAGCAAGAGAGATAGAAAAGGGGAATGGAGTAATCAAAACAGATACTCCTCAAGTAAAGAGTAATAGCACTGCACTGATGTATTGCCTTGCAAATTTCAAAAGAGATACTCATAATGCAACTCATTTCTCAAGCTCTTCTATGAAGGGACCAAAACGAAAAGGACTTCCCCGACTTAGAAGAAAGGTGGACTGACCTTAAGAATGACAGAACAAGTGCCCAGCGGTGTGGTAAGAAATCACGATCCCCAGTAACAACGGCATGTTGTTAGTACGTCATTTTCAATTGCGACTTGTCTCTCACTATTTTTAAAGCTTCTCATCCCACCTATTAGACTTGGGTTAAGTGTAATAGGTGGGATGTGTAAGTGTAATTTGAATGATACTTATAAACCAAGTATTCTAAATCTACTGTTCTCAGGATTTTAACAAGAGATCATGATTTTTGTTTGCAAGGAAAATTAATCAAGATAAGGGTATAGGCAAAAAAAAATAAAAAAAAAATTTGTTAAACTCAGAAGCAGCTCTTTAAATCCGAGGGTCAGCAGAATCTTTTAGAGGAGCCAGCAGAAATATACACCCATTGATATAATCAGAGAATGACCCCTAAAAGTTAAATACCAGCCCAAGTAATATTTTAGGTGCATTGGCAAGTTTGCTGCAAGGATTTGTCCAGCCCTGACTTGAACTACTGATATAAAAATGGAAATAAATGAACAATACATACCATCCCTAAGAACATATCCTTATATTTATTAAATTGTCTAAAAAGTAAAAATGTTAAATCAAGTAGCAAATCATGGCCATGCTCCACAGATATATATTATACATCAATGTATGTGCTATGAACAAAATAAATGTGGACAAGACTAGGATGTAAATTTATCAAGCTGCAGGTTTGAAAAAGTGGGGATGTTGCCTATAGCAACCAGATTCTCGCTGTCATTTTGTAGAATGTACTAAATAAATAACTAGAATTTGATTGGATGCTATTGGCAACATCCCCACTTTTTGAAACCCACAGCTTGATAAATTTACCCCCAGATCTCAAGAGTTTCTGGACTATTTTTAAGCTGTTAGAATGTACGTACCAGAGCCCTAAATTAAATGTTCATCCAGATCTCATTCTTATCACAATACTAATGAACAATGGTAAATTAATGTACTTGCCCACCTCTCCTCTGCTTTAAGTCTACACCTTAAATATAAGTTTGGAGCTAGAGCATCACAGTACACACAAGTCTATTATACAATTCAAGATTATGCTTTATAATCCTTTAAGTTTGGGTCAGTAGGCCATTTTCTGCTGTATCTGAAACAAAAGCTACTGTTACCATAGGAGATAGATATACACACACTATTTTTTTTTCACACATAAACAAGCTGGTGAGTTGGCAAAATACATACCGGTACTTTTTTTCAGCAAAGTTAGGAGACATAAAAAATGCATGTAAATGCCAGTGGTTAACACTTGTAAAAACACTTCTCAAACAAACAGGTTTGTCAAGAATTTTTACTAACATTTGTATGCTTTCTAATGCGCTGGAAACAAGTATAAGAACAAGTAGTGTTCCAAAAAAAAAAAAGTTACTGAAACAGAACACAAGTAAAAATGCAAAAGGTATGGAGCCCCCTCCTCCCCATGCCTGAGCAACTGCATTGTCTGTGAGGCATTACAACCACATGTAGTGCTCAAACATGGAGTTTCATAATGCAAGGTCCTACCCCTGACAAGGTACACAAGTTTTACATACGGATATGCTTCATTTGACATCACTGTTGCATTTTGCAATTTGTTGACTGTAACCAGTCTGTTACTGTGCAAATCATTCAGCCACCCCGTTTATTTTTGTTGGTTGGACAACTTACAACACACTTGTGTCAATTCCATACATGGATACCCCCTGGTAACATGACTGTTAAAACACTCCTATGGCAAAACTTCAATTCCTGACTACAGAAATGACCAGACATACAATACAAGCCCTTTTACAATATTGCTTATGTTTAGTTTTACAAAAATTAACTGAATTCCTTGCACCTTCCTTGGTGGCTTGGGAAGAGATATGGTGGGGAGACAGGGATCATTCGGATTTTGTTGGGGGTAACATATCTGTGTCCCCCCAGGCTCCCACTTTCTTAACAAGCCCCCCGCCCCACCTCTCCCATGACTGCAGGACGTTCACAGGGTTGTCACCAGATTTCCATAATGATCCTAAGGCTGAATTTCTGCTTCCATAAGGAGTGTACAGTACCAAATCAAATGGTTCCATGGGTCAACACTAACAGGCTTGTTACCAATTCTAGCAGAGACCCCCTAAACTGCCACCAGCTCTAAGAGCTGTTTGAACACGATGGCTCAGGCTTCATTGAAGTTAAGTGGACTTGCATAAAAACTGTGATAAAAGAAGTTTATCCTTTAGGATCAATTTACATCTAGCGCTTTCAAATCCCATTTACAATGTTTTAGTCTGGAGGTTCACCAACTCCTATGGCAACTACTCTTGTCCAATTTGTACTCAAAGTCAGTCATTTGAATGTAATATTGCATAGAGAAATCCCAGCATGTTGAAGCTTAAAGTAAGCTAACCTGTGAATTGACAAGAGCAATTGTCATAGAGGTCAATAATCACTTTATACGGTTTCTTTTTTTACTACAGGGGCTAACACTCCAGATCCCATCACTTAGATGTAAATGGCCCCGTAGAATAACAATGATCAAAAAACAGGAACCTGAAATGCTGAAGGTTGAATTACTTTAAAACAGCATTCTTATCTTTACTAGGATAAATGCAATAAAACTAAGCGTTAGGAGAATGTAGTAATAAAAGTATTTACAAGTATCATTCTTGAAAGTCCTCCTCTCCCACCCATCCACATTGGTAAGATCTTGCTTTTTTTTTATCCTTTGAATAATTTAATTATAGTTATGTGTAGTGCACCAAAACATTGTTTGTGCTAGCCACCATCTCTAAGGATGTATAGAGTATATGACAAATTCCAAATATCAGTGGCTTCAGTACTAATAAACATTGATATGCTTTTATATTTGAAAAAAATAAATACAAAATCAAACACAAGCATACACATTTATGTGCTCAGTGTTGCTATTTCTATCTCCCATGCTTGGTTTGCAACTAATTTTGGCAGCACAAAGTACAGATGATCCTCCATTCTCCCTGATGAGCACATTAATCATTAAATTGTAAGCATTCACAAGCAAGACACTCCTTACTTCTTGTCTACTCTCAACTTGTTCACCTGTGCATCCTTGCAGTATGCCAACATTATGTATGGTACTACGCTTTATATTTGTTCTGTACCTTGCCTATAACCCATGATTTTTTGTCATTCTTCTATTCATACTTTTCAAATGTTCAACATTTTGCCTTTGCTTGTTCCGCATGTTGCTTGTTGGATCTCTACTTTTATGCACCATTTTATGGCCGCAGTAGAATTTTGTAGCGCTTTATAAATAACCAATAATAATCGGTATAGTTCAGACACACCAATGATAATCTACAGCAGAGAATCACGTCACCATCACAGGATTACAAGTTTAAGAAGGCAGTTGTCAGTAGGATTGATGCATGTCGGGATGGTGAAGGACCAATCAGAACGCATCAGGATGGTGAAGGACCAATAAGAACTTTGTCAGTAACCAGCAGTGTTCAGACACACGTACCACAGCCATTATTAATTTGGAAAATAAATGTCTGGCACTTTTTCAATTAAAGGACATTATATACCATATCGATAATGGACACTGCAGAGTCAGCAGAGCCCGACTGTGATAAAAGCACATGAAAATTATGGCAACTTGAAAGCTAAATATAACTCCAAGCAGTCTATTAAGAAATAGAAGTTGGGGTTAATAGAACACTAATTTAATACATATCTGTATGGGTCTTAAGAATAGCTTGGCCAGATGAAAAATACACACTGGTGTTTATCCATGCATGTACCCTTTCTTAGTTTAAGCTGCACCAAGTGGTAAATACACATTGGTAAAAATAAATATCATTGACATATGTGGTAAACGCAAGTCAGTAAACACTAGGGGGCATATTTAACTCCCTCCCTTTAGAACAACTCGGGCCGCGTACTATTACCGTTACCATGGTAATAGATGCACATTATTACAGTTAGTACGGTAAGTTCAATGCTGATTTTTGCTTGCAACTCAGTGAGCTGCGCGCAAAAATCTGTTAAAATTACCACACTAAAATAAAATAATACGTTCCCCGCGCAACGCAGGAAATTTAATCTGCTCCTAGATGTGGTAAACATGAAACGATAAATTATCGCACAATGTAGAGTGGACACCAAAGATATTTTAAATAAATCTACCAAGAACATGGAAAAATCCACCGCTCTGGATCGGAAGGTGAATGCGACATGTCCCTCATGGGGAAAGAACAACTAGATTACACTGAGCTGTTCAACAGATTACATATTTGGGGATGCAGCTTCCTAACATTCTATCACTCCTGTATTAAATGAACATCTCTAAAGCAATTAAGGATTTGGAGTAGGAATTGGGGGGGTTTGAGTAGTCGCCCTCTATCCTATATTGGTTGGGCTAATCCGATCATAATTGTCTACTAAGGACGTAAAACATCTAGAATTCCTTTTTCAGAAAATGTATTTGGAATGGGGGGAGGCCAAGGATAGGTATGAAAAAATTACAACAGCATAAAGGTAACGGGGGACATAAATTTCCCCAATATTACTATACATAATCATGCTGCCATCCTATGATAATTAAGGGACTGGCTGCAGGGCCAAAATGTGCATGCGAATACAGCTATTTAATACCATTTTTTGCATTAACCTGAACATGCTTTTATATCAGTGTATATCCTCCAACACTAACACAATTTAAATGCCCGCAAGTCCATACATCTCCCTCTCGTAGGGAATCCTGATTTTTAGGGGGGCATGACTACCTACCCCTTCACAATTTGGCAGGCAGGGGGAGTAACCAATACTTATCTCATCAATAGCTGTGGCAGGAGGCCTCTGATTTTTCGGGAGGCCTCAGATAAGTTTGAAACTATTGTGGCCCATCCAATTGCGTTTTTCCAGGCACAACATATATAAGTGGTGTCCTTGGGACATTTTCTGACTCTAATTGGCAAAAGCCGTTAGCCTTAAGTTTAGGTCAGGGGATAAGAGTAATGGATCTATTACAATTCACTATAAGTTGCGAGAAGTAATAGACTATTCTGTTCTTCAAACCGACATTTCCCAATGGTTCACTTATTTTCTTACTCTTTCTGTCACAATATTGATACGTACATTGGTGGACTCCTGTATCAGCAAATATGTACACGGAGATGTTTCTTAACATTCTCCACAGGACTTACTTGACTCCTCAGAGGCGATTTCAAATGGGGCTTTTACCATTGCATAATTGTCTTCGGTGTAATGCTGCTAATGCGGATCTCTAGCAATGTCTATGCCCCATGGTCAGATCGTTTTGGATACTGGTGAAAAGATATTCGGACGAGGAATTAGTACATTTTGTTCCCTCCACTCCGGAGTGGGCGATATTGGGAATTTTTCCAACTAACTCAGAGAATAACTGGAGGGGGAAACATTTACTGCTTGAGCCTGTAAATCAATTCTTCTCTTATGGCTACAATCTGCTGCTCCCCTTTATTGCTATTCAAGGAAACACTTTGCCTATATCCTGTATGGTAATGTGGCTAATGACCACCCCCATTCTAAGTTAGATGTGTTTCAATGTGGGCTTTGATTGGTCATTTCCAATGTTATGTACAGGAGAAACAGAGGAAAACTTTACTTATAACTTACTAAAAATCTCGTTTAACAATAGAATGATTTTGTGCCGATTCTGCAGTGTGTATGCACTCAAGACCAGCAGTGTAGACAGGTCTCTATGGAGTGTGCAGAGGCATGATCTTTTCAGACGATGGTTATGACAGATGAAGAGCACAGATCTGAAGGTAAATCGTGTAAAATATCTTTAGTATGTACACATGAATCGGCATGCTGATCAGGTCCTTTTTCCCCCCCACAGTCGTTAGTAAAATCATTAAGGACATTGCATAAGGAGAAATTTTGTAGTGTATACTCAGCCAAAGGCTGACTGCTGATTAGCTGGTATAGCTCAACGCATTATGAAAGTTTGTACATATGCCTGCACACATTATAAGACGTTTTTACAGTTCGCCAAATGGTGGCAGAAAATTGTCAGTGTGCAGTTCTATTTTCTTTACTATTGAGATCAGTTATTTGTATTTTAACAGGTATATAAAACCAGGTGCTTGCTGGCAAATTTTAGCCCAGGGAAAAGGGGGGTTGTTATAGGAGACTCCGTTCAACAAGCTATTGGGAACATAAAATGTGTTCACCAAGCAGTGAGAAAAGAAGCTCAAACCAATGCATCGCACACAGGGCTAAAATGCTTGTGTGCACATATCAGACATAGCTACACCTACTCGTTTCATTACCATGTCGTGGGCATTGCCACTGGGATGTCCTGATATATGTGCCCGTAATCAAGTGATCTGATCTACCCGACAGAAAACATGACACACTGGTTTATGTTTTAATAGCCATGGCCATAAATGCTACATATACAATTTGCATTTCACCAAAGAGACTTGTCTTAATAATGCAATCAAGATGTGTTCAGAATAAGCTAAATGATTTGCGTTAAACAGTGGAAAATAAATCCATTACATTGGTAATAAATGCAATCACAATCTTCCTCTGACCTTGCAGCTTTCCTATTTACTACAGAGCAATCTATACGCACAGCTGCTAGAGGGAGACTGACAGAGGAGGGGGTGACAGGTCCCTGCATCTCATCTCTCAGGACCACATGCATCATGCCCGCACGCCGGAGAAGAGACCTCTACTCACTATTACACGCCGTGCATGTGGGCCACCCTGCTCCCCGGTGCAGCCTGGAGATCACCGCTCCTCCCGTTTTCATGGCCGTCCAGGAATGACTGCTCCATCTGCGCGTTGGCGCAGAATTACGTCACCGCCACAGGCTGGCAAGGTCTTAGAGACAGGCATCAGAGGGCGGAAGTTGTTAGTAGGATTGATGCATGACGGGATGGGACAGGGCCAATCAGAACTCAGTTTACTCTGAGGGTGGAATTGTTTCCTCGTGTTAGCTGCAGCTGCGCGGGTAACTGCACGTTGTGTGAACACCGTGCTGCGTGCTACTTGTCATCTCTAGCATGTCATGTACTGTTAATCTCGGGCACGAGTAACAATATAGACATCTAGTAAGTAAAACCCGTTTGGATAATCACTGTAGATTATAGCATGAGACCCGGGCTACATATGCGAGGTGTTTTTGTACTTTGGGATGTATTTGTAAATCTTCAGGAATGTAAAAAGCTATTGTATCACTGCATAGGGTTTTATTTCTATGTTGGATGTACGAAGCTGAAGTTAGCTCCCTATTCATTTTCCAGCTTATTCGGAAAACTTTATTTTTAAAGGATTAAATGACTAATTTAACACTTATTTAACTGGCCCAACATAGGCTAGGGCATGCAATCAAAGTGGGCACAGATACCATTTTGATCATTTTGGATAAGTTGCAGTCATTTTTGCAAGGGTTAAATTCTGTTGAGCCACAAATTTGATAGTGGGGGTCAACATAGGGCAGTCAGTTATATACAACCCACTCATAGTTTGAGTGGCCCTGCGACGTTTTGGGCATGAAAGCAGATGGCAAAGTGATAAAATACAGTGACTTTGCCACCTGATTTCATGTCCTAACCTGTGTTG
The DNA here is from genome assembly GCF_038048845.1 of Mixophyes fleayi. Classification (NCBI taxonomy): domain Eukaryota; kingdom Metazoa; phylum Chordata; class Amphibia; order Anura; family Limnodynastidae; genus Mixophyes; species Mixophyes fleayi. The sequence continues at coordinate 183,229,379 of NC_134402.1, read as the reverse complement.
GTCCAGGCTAAATACAATTGCAATTTGTGTAAGGGACACACTTTAGTGTTAATCTCGGGTGTGGGTAAAATCTGGAAATAGTAAATGTATGGAAAATGCTGTAAACATTGTAAAGTGATTTGAAAAATCCGGAAGTCATATTAAGTGCTTTGAAAAATTCACACAAAAGCCAGCCATCATCATCGACATTTATTTATATAGCACCAGCAGATTTCGTAGTGCTTTACCTTGCCATATACACACTGAATTCACACAAAACACTCAGATCTACACTAGATCCTCACAAAACTGCCGAAGCTGGAAACCACATTAAATGTATTGAAAAATCCAGAAACCATATTAAATGCATCGAATAAAAGCAGAAACTATAGTAAATGTATTGAATGGCTGTGATCCCATCTTTTTCCAAAATCATATATTCTTTCAAAATCCATGATCCAGCTTGCGTACCGATTATAGAATTACTTTGACATTCAAAGTACTGCACAAAGGCCTGAGTCCATTTTCTTTTAACTTTATTTAAGAGCTTTATGTATTACACTTCTGATTGTGAATTTAACAAATCCTATCAGTTAAATAAACCTTGATGTCAATTGACTTTGCACCATGCTTTCTGAGCTAGAATTTAACATCTTGTCTGATGTGATTACAGCATGCAAGCTGCTTTCCATTTTGGAGGTAAGGTGTCAAAAACATTTAGAATGGCTTGTTCCCTGCCCGGATTTCAATTGTGGATAGTGTTCAAGTAGACATTCAAAAGAGAGTCTGATTTTTGTCCTTTTTTGTTTCATTTAAAAGAAAGGTTGCTGGTATCAGTGGTGATTCATCAAACATTAATTGACCGATTTAATTAATTAAATGGCAAAATACACATGTTGTAACATAATCACCTAAATTGTATATTATACTGTAAGGCACCAGGGAAGGCAAATCTTTTACTATTTGTATAATAGTTTGGAGTTCCTTCAAAATTTCTATGGAACCCAGGACAACAAAAAAATAAGGAAAGGGACATGGCAGTATATTTACTAAACTGCGGATTTGAAAAAACTGGAGATGTGCCTATAGCAACCAATCGGATTCTAGCTGTCATTTATTTAGTACATTCTACAAAATGACTGCTCAAATCTGATTGGTTGCTCTCCAGTTTTTCAAACCCGCAGTTTAGTAAATATACCCCATAGACTTTATAAACCCTTTCAAGAGTTCATACACGCTGAATAAATCATTGTAATTTACTCCTTCTTTTTTCTTCTGTCCCCACATTTATACTTACCTCCCCCTCAAGTGCAACATGGTTTTGCCAAAACAAAAGCTGGGTACACTATGGGGTTTTCACCCAATTATCATGCCAATCACACGATAAACAACTGTTAGGTTCAATATCGCATTAGTGTGTACGTTCTCACGATAATGTTTTATCACACATCGTATCGTTTGATTTGATTTTAGTAACTTATTCGATAGAATAATATATTTTGTTTTTTTGTGTGGTTTTTTAAAGCATTTTCTATAGTTTCCAGCTTTTTCAATGTATTTTATATGATTTCTGGCTTTTTCAATTCACTTTTCAAGGTTTCCGGCATTTTCCATGCATTCAATATGTTTCCGGGTATTTCAATACTTTTACTAAGGTTTCTTGCTTTTTCAATTCACTTTACATCGTTTCCGGCTTTTTTAATGCATATAATATGATTTCTGGCAATGCATTTAATAGGATTTCTGGCTTTTTCAATGCATTTAATAATGGTTTCCGGCTTTTTCAATTCACTTTACCTGGTTTCTGTCTTTTTCAATGCTTTTATTATTTTTTCAGAAATGCATTTAATATGATTTTCAGCTTTTTCAATGTATTTGATATGATTTCTGGAAATTCATTTAATGGTTTCCAGATTTTTCAATACATTTACTAGGATTTTTGGCATTTTCAATGCATTTGCTATGATTTTTGGATTTTTCAATGCATTTACTAGGATTTCTGGATTTTTCAATGCATTTACTAGGATTTCTGGATTTTTCAATGCATTTACTAGGATTTCTGGATCTTTCAATGCATTTACTATGATTTTCGAATTCTTCAATGCACTTACTAGGATTTCTGGATTTTTCAATGCATTCACTATGCTTTCTGGATTTCTCGATGCATTTACTATGCTTTCTGGATTTTTCGATGCATTTACTATGCTTTCTGGATTTTTCGATGCATTTACTATGCTTTCTAGATTTTTCAATGCATTTACTATGATTTTCGAATTTTTCAATGCATTTACTATGATTTCTTGATTTTTCAATCCATTTAATATGATTTCTGGAAATGCATTAATGATTACCGGCTTTTTCAATCCATTTACTAGGATTTCCGGCTTTTTCAATCTATTTACTAGGATTTCTATCTTTTTCAATCCATTTACTAGGATTTCCTGCTTTTTCAATCCATTTACTAGGATTTCCGGCTTTTTCAATCCATTTACTAGGATTTCCTGCTTTTTCAATCCATTTACTGGGATTTCCCGCTTTTTCAATGCATTTATTTTGGTTTCCGGCTTTTTCAATGCATTTAATATGGCTTCTGGCTTTTTCAATACATTTAATACAGCTTCTGGCTTTTTCAATACATTTAATACAGCTTCTGGCTTCTTCAATGCATTTAATACAGCTTCTGGCTTCTTCAATGCATTTAATACAGCTTCCGGCTTCTTCAATGCATTTAATACGGTTTCCAGCAATAAATTTAATATGGTTTCCGGGTTTTTCAATACACTTTACATGGTTTTCCATTTACTGGGATTTCCTGCTTTTTCGATACATTTACTGGGATTTCCCGCTTTTTCAATGCATTTAATTTGGTTTCCGTCTTTTTCAATGCATTTAATACAGTTTCCGGCTTTTTCAATGCATTTACTCGGATATCCGTCATTTTCAATACATTTACTAGGATTTCCGGCTTTTTCAATGCATTTACTGGCCTTTCCTGATTTTACAATGCATTTAAAATGATTTCCGGCTTTTTCAATGCATTTAAAATGATTTCTGGAAATGCATTTAATGATTTCCGGATTTTTCAATACATTTATTAGGGTTTCCGGCTTTTTCGATGCATTTAATTCGGCTTCTGACTGCTTCAGTGCATTTAATACGGTTCCCCAGCAATAAATTTTATATGGTTTCCGGCTTTTTCAATACACTTTTCAATGCATTTACTATGGTTTCCGACTTCTTCAGTGCATTTAATATGGCTTCTGGCTCCTTCGGTGCATTTAATACGGCTTCCGGCTCCTTCGGTGCATTTAATACGGCTTCCGGCTCCTTCGGTGCATTTAATACGGCTTCCGGCTCCTTCGGTGCATTTAATACGGCTTCCGGCTCCTTCATTGCTTTTAATGTTTCCAGTAATGTGTTTAATATGGTTTCTGGCTTTTACCCTCTCCCTGTTAATCTAAAGTTAAATTAGTGATCCAACTTGATTTAATCCTTAAAAATAAAGTTTTCTGAATAAGAAGCTGGAGCATGAAGAATAAGTTTATAAGAAAGTGGCTGAATAAGAAGCTAACTTCAGCCTCGTGTTGGATGTGCTGTTTTTCGTTTATATATAGTTTGCATACCATTGTTATGATAGAATAAGTCATCCAATATGCCTTCCTATGCAGTGAGTTTAATGACTAAATGACTATCCTCTTTTGATGTGGAGCCTGTCTTATTATTTTCTTTAAGGTATTGATTACTGATTGCATATCTCACTTCAGGGTTTCATGTTTGGTGTTGCATAACTTTGAAAGGAAAATGACTGGGGAAAAACGAAAGCTTCCCAACTGGATGTCCGAACAGGAGACATTTGGTACAAGTGAGGATAAGAAGGCAAGTGCAGTTTAATGTAAATTATAATTCAGATACAAAATATATCAAATGTATGTACTATTAAAGTGCTTACCCATATTTTGCAACACCCCATCTTTCTGATCAGTCCCAATTAGGTAGCAAGTAAATTGGGACGGGGTCTCTTTTCAAGACCTTCCCAGTAGCCAAAGCCGCGAGTCTTATAGTGTTGCAACTCTCAAAAAGGGAGTACTCAGTCTGCCTAGCCCTCTTCATTACAGCTGAATAGAAGTGCTGTATTAAAAAAGAATGAACAGATTGAGCTAAAGTAGCTAAAGTGTGATGTAGCATTAGGTAAAAGGAGTGGTTTCGGTAGAGGAACACCCCTCCTTTGTGCTTCATGGGGATGGGAGCGAGCATTTATGAAAGAGGGGACATTGTCCACAACTGGACAATGCATTTCATTTCTCTTTGCTATTTATGTTTTAGCACTTCTACAATAGCCATTTTAATTATTCATTACTTGATTCCTTCAGTTTAAAAAATGAAATAAATTCAGGTTTTTGATTTTATGGGAATAAACAATAGTAGAAAAAAGGAATCCCGTGCTGGGCTCCACCATACCAAATAAACACAAATCGCAACTGCAAAGCAGGACTAATTGCTAGCCCCTAATCAAAAACATCCACCACCCAAAAAGAAAAGGCAGCGCTGAATAGTGACATATAGGTGTGGTCTTAGCTTGAAAAATCAAAGGAAACCATGGCAGGATACATAAGACCAAAGATAATAGTATATAAAAAATTATATTTTTAATGTCTCAAATATAATACATAGGCCTCATAAATTGGTAATTTAAACCAAACATTTAAAAAGCACTGGACTAAAAGCTGTATAAATGGAACCACAAATGCTCACTTCTCTAGTGATTGAAGGTCGACAACCTAAACATGGGTCATCTATTTGCCATATGAAACCTCCATGTTCATTGTCTTTGAACAACTGCCTCGAACCAGTGTCCTAGAGTTAACAGATGGTGTTAAACACTTTAGTTCAGAGACAACTTCTCTTGCAGGAAAGCCAGTGTTACGTCTCACAGGAGATTTCTATCAGCCGGTGTAGGGCTTCCCAAGGCGCGGAGCCAGGGCAGGATGGTTTTTACTGCCTGATGCCCGCAGGTCATGGCCCTTAGTTTAGGCCACTGAAGTGATACGTGATAGACGGTTGGTAGAAGACTAAATACTGGACCATGAAGAGTAGACTCCGTAGCGGTAATCTAGTATAGCACGGCAAGCAGGATTAGTTAGCTGAAGCGAGACAGCACAAACAGAAGAATCCTATGCCGTAATCAGTGGAACACCGGGTGAGATACACTGATGAAACACAGCACACAGGAGAGTGCAAAATTGTAATTACAAGAACGCCAGATTGGATACACTGGAGTACAGACGGCTGCGTGGTCAGTATGGATAGCCTGATCAGATACACAAGAGCACAGACAGCAGCGGATATTCAGAAGAAGTGGTCTAACAAGCCAAAAGGTCCATACACAGGGAATCATCAGAGTACACCAAGAAGGAACACAGAGAGAGCCAGATGCCAGGTTGTAACCTGTAGGTCTGACACAGCTGCAGTGTCCAGGTGAGCTTTATATACTCTGCAGACTGTATATGCTGCCTCCCAGTCACTATCATGTGACTGCCCAAGCCAGGAAGTGCTGAGCTGTGCACAGAGGCAGAGAAATCAACAACACAGCAGTCTGGATCAGGTAAGTTTGTGACAGCCATAAGCGTTCAGTAAGACAACACCGTTACAGTGGCAC